>NC_142697.1:30397702-30730303 GCF_029641045.1 Salvia hispanica | reverse complement strand
CACTAAATATTGATTTTACTCCAACCATTTACACTAAACTCAAACTTAAAAGAATATTCTCTATATTATGCTTTTTTTACTCACAAAATTTAAAAAATTTTTAGGTATTGGTTTAGTGTAAACCTAAAGATAGGTATTTTTTTCTCAAAAACCAAAAATAGGATTGATTTTTAGTACTATTAGAGCTAAATACCTATCTCATTTTAGGTTTTAGTTTATCATTGGAGATGGTCTAATATCTAATAGTGTAGTGTAATGGTACAATTTGTAAATAAAATCATGTATAAAGGTAATACTGTATTTGTAATCCACAATTAAATAGTTCATACTTTTTAAAAAAAATATACTAATAAAGAATTTATTCATACTTTCACGGACGGAGAAATATTTAAATAGCATATATTTAATTGCTATAATTGTTGTCATAAACATTTCCAATTAATGTCATAACCATGTAATGAATTTGCCACACGCACGCTAGTTTTCTTGGTGGATTTAGACAGAATTGAGTTTTATAAATTATTGTCATAAAGACTCTTTATTACACTAACATTTATGAATGATCGATAAGATATTTAATCTCAGAATAATACTGCAAAGGACTAGCCTTGAGCCCTTGACTTATGAGTCTTGGCTTTCTCCTTCACAAAATTAATCATTAGTTATCGCAATCCAATTCAGTCTTAATTATGAACTTGTTTTTGATAATCCAAACATTTTAATAAAATTATTTTCCCCTCAAAATAATACGTCATATAGTGCAATAATTTCAAAGCTGAGCTGATTAATGGAAAGTGACGTTCAGCCCAAGTATTTGGTATCCTGTGGCCCAGGCCCAATATATATCCAAAATCAACCTTTAGCATTACTATTATTTTCTTGTTTTCTTTTATTTGGAATGGGTAAATGAATTTCGACCTCTTTTGAAGAGAGATCAATATTTGTGGTCCATATATATTAACTCTATTACCATTAATTGACAAAATTTATATTTTGGGGAGTGTTTGATAAATGTGAAATAGCGTTTAGATCAAATAACGGACCTCTTCGACACTATTGCTAAAAATATTTAGTTTGAGACTCAGAAATTAAAGTCAATGGACTCAATAACATTTAAATTCCTAATAAGCTGATTTAACTTCAAAATATACATATAAACTCAATAAATAATTAAATATACACATATTTGTCTTCCACTAGATAGGATATTTCAATATTCTTGAAAGAAGCAATCTCAAAAAACGAAAATTAAAAAAAAAATACTAATTTAGATTATAATGTACCTAAAAAAGTTACGAAAATACTAAACTATAAATTATTGGTATATTTATAATTGTCTGCAAAAGAGTCCATTCAACGACGTAAAACAGCACAATTAATATTCAAAAGTAGAAAATACAGTGAACAATCGATGCAAAAAATTATTGTTTTTCTATTGGTATTTATATACACCATTTTATTACTCCTATTGTTTCTCTCTCTGTTGTCTCTTATGTTTTAGAATTTTGTCCACATTTATCTTAATCTCATAAAGCTTAAAAAATGGCTTCAATTTTGTGTCCATAATTCAGAGAAATGCCAAAGATGGCATGCTTTCTTTTATGTGAAAAGTAGCACTTTGAAAAAACGAAAGTAGTCACTTTTTTGAGTCCTTATCGTCGATAATTCTTCCATTATAAAAGATAGTAGTTGAGTAGGTCTCTCGTAACTTGTTTTTACATATAGATATATTTTCTTTTGTTTAGATGAAAAGATTCAAATATTTTCTTTATTGTAAAGATAAAAATAAGTAGTAGTGGTAGTACTTCTTTTAGAGTGATCATGTCACATTTGTAGCTCAATTCCATATTGAAAATTGGCGTGCTATGAATTTCTATTTCCTAACTCCGCATTTGATACTAGATAATATCCTTAAACAAAAATCTTCTTTATTTGATTTAACTTAATTAAAAAATGTCTTATATGTGAAAAAAAAATAAAAATCACATGCATAGATTGTGAGGCGATTATATTGTGGGTACAAAATGATATCAATAGCAATATATTTTAAAGAACAATAAAACTAGGCAAGCATTCCCACGCAAAGCTTTTTTTTTTTTTAATAGATAAATCTAGCATATTTTACCTTTTAAATAAATTTAAAGTTGCCACTATTGCTATTGTTAAACAAATTGTGACTTTTATAGTATTGTTAGTGTTGAACCACATTAAGAAGTATTCAGTGTGAAAGTGCCATAAAAAAATTACTATATCATTAAAGTCAAATTATAAATTGCTCATATATTAAGATGATGTAGACGTGGATTGAGTAATTATAAGATGAGATTTTAAGTGCGAATCTCATCACGCCTTTTAAATAACGGCATATTATTTCGCTCATCATCTAAAAAGTATTTCATATTGCGATCACTGATTTCCTCATTCATACAAAGAATAGCCATTTATTTATAAATGCTTAGTAATGTAAAAACTTTTTTTTCTTATTTATGTAGTAAAATTTTTGAGTGGGTCGATTGTCTAATAGTGTCTGTCTTATGTCACCTATGATTATCTCATATATGAATGCTTATATCCTTGATAATTCACACATAATATTTTCTTGATTGACCTTTCAGACAAAATAAATATTTCCGTGATTGAAATGTCACATCTAAATTGGAGGTCACTAATTCATTTTAATGAGATTGTGTCAAGCCAACCTTATTTAAGAGAAGTGGTTTGTGTTTCTTTTGTGAAATGTCAATAAATTAGTGGGGTTTAAGATAATAAATCTACGTAATCGGTGCATCACATGGAATGGAAGGGCTTGAAAATTTTTAATTAATATTATGTCACCATATTCTCATTTATAGTAAAAGAGTGGAAAAAAAATAAGAAAAAAGTTGTTGAAAACTTTTAATTTTTTTTAAAAGTGTTCTATTTTTCCCATTCTCTCTAAAAAGTAAGAGAGAAGTTGTCTAATAGAGCACATTTTCCCCCTTCTCTCTTACCAATAATATGGACCTCACATTCTAATAACATCACTCATCTCTTACTTTTTTATCTTTTCTCTTACTAATAATATGAACTCCACATTTCACTAACACTACTCATCTCTTACTTTTTTCTCTTCTCTCTTAATAATATGGATCTCGCATTCCACTAACACTATTTTTCTCTTACTTTTTTCTTTTCTCTCTTACTTTACCAATTCTACATTAAAACACAGGTCATTCACAATGTGTCCTATTTTTCGTGGACGAAAGGAGTATTAATTTGTAAATATTTCATTTTTAAATAAATTTAAATACAAATATTCTCTCTTTCACTTGTTAATAATTACTTATTGTTCTATATTCTATTTTAATATCATATTATGTTTATTTATAAACACAAAATATAAAAAAAAATTAGAAAGTCATTAATTTTGAACCAAAGCTATGGAAAACCAACCCAAAAATGTTGATTAAATATGAACCGCCGGCAACACTGACACCCACCCACCTTAAGCTAGAGATAAAGCAAAGAAAAATAAAAAATAAATTTAGCCGACAATTTTAGCAAATTGTTTCCCAAATAGAAAAGGTCGTTCATCATAAATGCAATATTGAAGTAGATACATTTCTTGAACTTGTAGAAGAAGAAAATAGCATAATTGTAAATATTCAAAGGGCATATCTGACAATTTGCCTTGTCAGAGCAACTAGTAGTCGGCCAAATGGGGCCCACATGGCCACCTAACCATGCAACACTGCGCCTCTTTTTCCTCATGTATGTATGCAATCTTGTTCCATTTTCCATGTTACCATATTTAATTTCACCCAATTAACTTTTCCCTAAGACCCGTTCAAACATCCAAATCCTCACTTTCCTCTTCCTTATACTATTCTTTATGGATACCTTAATTTCATTACTTACTCTAGCCCATCTTGGCTAGCTAGCTCCTTTCCCATGCCACCGGGTCAGGGGCTACCACTCTGAATCTTGAGCCCCTAGTCAGATTTTAGGCTATACGCCACTATTTCGAGCCATTAGGCTTCAGATCAGATAGAATTCATTTAGTCTATTTATTCTACATATATTATATTACAGAATTGATGTGGGATGTTGAATTATGGAGTATTACAATATATATGAGTTAAAACTTAAAAGAGGGTTAATTAACTAGGGTGTTAAATCTCCAAAGTTAGTGCAAAAAGATAAGGAGTCAAAGCCCCATGCCTACACCTCTCCCTTGTGTTCTTCCATGCCCACATATTCTTCAGACACAAGTTACCCTCATGTCTTTTAGTGAATAAATGGAACAACTCTATTTATTTCAAACATCAACTAGAAAAACCCCCTCCTCCAACTAACACCACATTACACTAGTATTTCAACTGCACACATCACCTCCCTTTTCAAACCTTTCCCTCTCTCTCTCTCTCTCTCTATCCATCCCACTCTCTCCAATCCTAAGATTTTCTTGTTGTGAAGATGGGGAAAAGGAAGCACCAAGCAATACCAATAATCATACTAGTGTTATGCATCTTGTTTAGTATTGATGATGCAAATGGAGCAAGGCACACACAATTTCTCAAAGTGAGGCCCCAACGGCGTTCCTCACCGGAGAGCACCTTCTATGGTTTTCTACCAAAAGGCGTGCCTATACCGCCTTCCACCCCATCCAAAAGGCACAATAGCATCGGCTTGGAAGGCGAAGGCGGCCTTCCGTGAAGTCTTGGAGGTATATGTATATAATTTTTATGAGAGATGATAATTTTAGGAGTCAATTTTTTTTTTCTTAGATTTTTGATCTATCAATTTCAGGCCAAAGTTGTGAGACCTATACTGATTGTAATAGAATTCTTTTCTGTTTTTTTAGGAGAAGAAAATTTATAGTATATGTTGATTTTGATTGTTGCATGTTTTGATTACTCCTACATAGCTACATTATTGCATGAAGATGTAACTATATCTCTAGCTATGAGATTTTCTTGATTTGAGAATTTCTGGTGATAATCATACAAAGCCATTAAATGTTGATCTTCATATATTTCTGTGTTAGAGTCTGTTGCTTTCACACAAGATTCGTTATTATTGAATTTTAAGGTACATTTTAGTAGTACTATTAAATTGCATTCATTGCTTGTGGAATTGAAAAATGTATTTGTTGTGGTAAAAATTAGTAAAATGACCAATTTTTCTATTTTACCATTTTATGAGTCAAATATACTTTAAATGTGAAATCTTGAGAAATTTTATTAAGAAAGGTTGACTACGAAAAAGTAAAAAGTTCCTGAAATATCTCATGAAAATATTTGATTACTAATATTGAGGTTTAAAAGTTTTCTGGCAGCCAATTATTAAAAATAAAAGTTTGATAATTGAGAAAAACGCGGGAAGACTAATATCAATATTGCATTCCGCGAATCAATTATTGTTTTAAACTGTGTAATGAGACTTTAGAAAAATGTGACAATTTAAATAGGGAATGAATATGTAACAAATAATTTCTGAAAGGAATTTGTAACTAACATTAATAATTTGGCTCTTTAACTTTTTTTTTTTGAAATGTTGGAAAGAATTGACAAAAGTAGAGACGTAGCAATTTAAAGCAATTGAGAAAACGTCTCCGCAACTGTGTACTAAACTTGTTTGTCGTTTTGAAATACCAATTATTTCTCCTATTCATCATTCTATCCTTATCTTTTCTACCACAACTTAAAAAATTTACAAGTTAGGACTTCTTGATATTTTCTAATTATTTCAAAGCAATATTAAATGAAAATCCAAACGATGAAATATCACCCACAAAAGCATCAAAAACTCTAATAAACTTTAGTTGTAGTTTTGTACTACTATTTAGCAATAGTCTCTTCATTTCACAAATAAAATCACATTGATTGAATATATGGAAAATGATAAATTCAATCTATGGTCACATTATGACTAAAATTCGCAGCATTGATAAGCAATATAAGCATCAAGAACTAAAATTCACGATAAAACGAAAAATAGTACTCCATCCATTCCTCTATAATAAAGACTTTCTTTTGACATAGAATTTATGAAAATTGTGATAAGTAAGTTAGGTTGAGATAGAATAAAGTATGAAAGAGAATAACGTAAGAGAGGAAAAAAATAAGAGACACAAAAGTAAAAGAGATGAGATGTGTTGTTTTTGCAAAAAAAAATTAAGTTACCAGCTATAGTGTGATATATAGTCCCAAAAGAAATATTTACGATTAAACTATTATGGGACAGAGAGTGTACTATTGATAATCGACAATTATATCAAACCGAGCAATATTATCGTCCAAAGTTGCAAAACAACGTCATCATGTAGCTAGGAAGATTGTAGCATGAGTAGTGAGTACTCTTGAATCTTGATATATGTTGGGTTACAAACTCGTCCCACATCGGATGAGATAGGGAAGTTAGAAGGTGCATATAATTTCTGTCCAACCCCAATTAGTTTGAGGCCTTTTGGGAGTGACCCAAAAATAAATCCGTGCGGGCTTAACCCAAAGCCACATGGGCTCTGATACCACTTGTTAGGACAATCGACTGCAACATTAGTTTGATATTGTCCGCAATATTCCCCGGTAAGGGTCGGGTCTTGAAAGACTCGGGTTAGAGTCGGGCCTCGGTTTGAGGGAAGGTTTGTTGAGTTACAAACCCGTCCCACATCGGATGAGAGAGGGAAGTTGAAAGACTCAGGTTAGAGTCGGGCCTCGGTTTGAGGGGAGGTTTGTTGGGTTACAAACCCGTCCCACATCGGATGAGAGAGGGAAGTTGGAAGATGTATATAATTCCTGTCCAATTTCAATTGGTTTGAGGCCTTAGGAAGTGACCCAAAAATCTATGCAGGTTTGATCCAAAACGGACAATATCAAACTAATGTTTATATAGCAACTGATGTAGGGAATCATTTTATTTGTTTAATTAAAATTTACAAAGCATAGAAAAGAATGATAATATTGTAAAATCAACTTTCGAAATAAACATTAACTTTATTTGACCAAAAAATTTGACAAGCCTATTAAGTGAAGAATAAAGATGAGTACACAATATATTAGTACAATATTTGTAAATTTGAATCAAAAGATCACCATGAGATGAATGTAAAGATACAACACCCTAAAATAAAATGAAAAGGTGTTCGTCCTTCCAAGTCACATGCCATCCATCTCTATAATTTCAAACATTCTTACCAAATCCTCAAACTACTATCAACTTAGTTGTCTGTGTCTAGCTTTTAAGTCAACGCTCGTTGGTTGAAATCTTCAAGTTTTCCCATTTGAATTTGTTTATGTGAAGGTCAATTAAGAGTTTCCTATTATTTTTTCTGAAACTAATCAACTGATATTGATGGCTAAACACATTAAGTGATTAAACCATATTCTATCTAATTTTGTTAATAAGTCCTAATTCGGTCAACCTATAAAAAGTGCACTATTAATTAGTATCATAAAATTATGCTCTCAAGAATATTATAATAACGTAAAATAAAGACAGTTATAAGATTAACAAATAAAATTATAATATGTCGAACTTAGTTTTGCTGCCGGTGCGTTACTTTTGAATTAATTACTTGTAATTTATATCAGAACCCGTGGTCCATTTTGTTCCCCTAATTATACATCTTACAAAAATAAAAAATCAAATACAGAGTAATTGATTAATTGTGTAAAATAATATATATGGGGATTGGTTTCAATAATTGTATGAGGTAGATGAAAGTGTCAACTATACGTAGAAAATCGTCATCAAATTAAACCATTATTAATTATCGCACATGCTTCATTGGTTTGGACATTAACACGCTTAAATTAATTAATCAAAGCGTGCGATGCTCTTTACATATGTGGACTCCTATGCTTGATCACATTTATAAGTATATTTATTTTAGGTGGAATTTTGTCGATGTAATACCATGAGATACTCTTGGTTGTATAGATTACAAGTGTATATATTTAGAAATTAGACACACCATGTATGAGACATGCGTGTATTTTGATACAATTAATTGAAGGCCTTTGATAAATAGGAGCGCGCCTGCCACGGGTGCCATCTGGGTCGGTATGGATCTAAACCGACCCGGCTCAAATATATTCCACGGTCTTAACCAAATCCGGATCCGACTCATCCATTTACTTAACCTACCATGATTCATTATATAAAAGTACAAAAGTGATGGAGTATTATTTTTTTCAATTTTAAAATAGAAGACTATCAAAAATTTTTATAAAAACAAATAAAATCTTAATTAAAGAGTACCCATGCACTCTCGGGAACGAGTGATTGCAAGCTGAAAAATCGTCTTGCTAGGGTTCTGGTGTTAGATAGGCTTTCAGTTTAACCCATTTAAACTCTTGTGAATCTATTGGGTGTGTTTCCTTTGGTGTTAAACATTTGTATGCACCTGCTTGGCTGTCTAAGTGGAGTCCTAGAAATAGCAAATCCCTTTAAACTTGTTCTTGAAAGAAATTAAATATTTTAATGGACAAGAGAAAGTAAATATACTAAATTACCTTTCATATTCATGAGGGTATTTTTGTCCAAAAAAATAAAGGAAAATAGCTCAAATGATATTAAGTTGAAGTTAATTCTCAAAAGATAATTTTCAAATATTACGGACCAAGATGATAGTTTGAGAAAATTTGCCTACTACAAAAATGTCCCATCTGATAAAAACTATGACCCGAGTTTATGTGCTTGTTACTCATATCAATGGTTCTTTTATAGATAAAAAGTTTTAAAACGAGAAATCTTTATAAAAATATTTTAATTTTTAGTGCTATATTTTAGTTTTCATCTTTATAAAATATTTTAATTTTTAGGGCAGTATTCTAGTTTTTATAATAAAAATTGCAACATGAGTATTGCTTCTTACTCGTATCATATCATTGCTACTTTAATATATAAAAAAATCTTAAAAAGAGTAAAATCTTTCTAAAATTATTTTAATTTTTAGTGCGGTATTCTAGTAATTAATTTTTTAAAAAAAACTACTCCTAAGAAGCAATTGGACACTATTAATATTAGGGGATTTACTGCACAACAATTCTTGAAATTATTTAGATGCATGTTAACTAGTTAATCCATTACTAAATGAGGGCTAATTAAAATTTATTAATTCTAAAAAGTTTCCGTTGCCGGGACTTGAACCCGGGTCTCTCGGGTGAGAGCCGAGTATCCTAACCAACTAGACTACAACGGATTTGTTGTTAGCTTGTGTTTAAATTTATTAATATAGAAATATGAAAGAAGTCGTTCAATTGCATAATAATAGTATTTCATTTTCGTCATGGCATGTATGCCATTTTATGGCACTAGACAGTACTGTATTGATTAGTTTCCTTTTCTTAAGCATCTCTAGTTTATCTTCAAAGCAAGGTCTTTTAGTATGTTTCTTATTAAGAATGTTAGATAGTCACGACTTTGTTTTGTATAAGTGCTTATATAAGACATGACTCGGCAAAATCAAATACTACTCCCTTGTCCCACTTAACATGACACGTTTTTCTTTTTAATTTGTTCCAATTAAGATGACATATTTCATTTATTTGGTAATTTTTTCTCTCCAATTAATACATCCAACCACTTTTCCTCACTCCTATTTAAAAATTCATCTTTCTTTTTCTTTCTATTTTAATACTTACACACACTCTTTCTCTCTCCAATTAATACATTAACCAATAACTTCTAAAATCTCGTGCCGGCTAAGAAATGTGTTATATTAGCGAGACAGAGAGAGTATAACATACTTGGGAATTATGATCATCTTTGGTTAATGGTTGAGTGGATTGTGGATCATATCATTTAACAAAAGTACACTTTGTTGTTATCGCATTGACATCTAATGTAATGGAACAAATAAATAAAATTAGGAAACAGATAACACAGATACATGCCTGTGGCCTTCCCCAACAATGGCTCCAAAAATTAGATTCTATATATCTATATAAATTATAATATTGTTGATCGAAATAGTGCAAAATCTAATGTAATGAATTTAATCGACCCACGTCGTATTCTATCAAAGAAAGATTAGTCACTAAACGAGGATAGTGAACATGTTAAACTATTAAAACAACAAAGTCTACACATTCCAAGTATAAGTGAACATCCATAACATTATCACTATCTCATTTCACATTTGCATTCTTATTTTATAATCATTTGTAATGGTATATATTTATTTATCCTAATTTCTAATTAAAAATATCATACTAATAAAACAAAATTAGAATAACTTGAGGGTTTGATATATACAAAATATGAGCATAAAAACAGGTGGATGCCCTTTCCCTTGCAGAGGAAATCGACCAAAACATTTAAATACATACAAAATAAATAACAAAGAATAAAAGTAAAGGGCGAGGAATGTGCGAAAGGGCCAAAAATCGGATGTCTGTTTCCTCTAAATAGCCTCTGTTATTACCTACATCTGCGAAGAAGGTGAAAGACCTCCCTCCGACCTACGAGCCACCTGCCCACTAACCGATGACTTGTCCGATCCTCTCACATTGTATTTCTCGTAAACCTTTTCTCGGTTGTCCGACCACCACATCTCCGCTTGGTGTTCCCCAAATCTCCTCCGGCTTTATACGCAAACAAATCCATATCAGATCCGAAGAAGGGAGATATCGATTAGAACAAGACGAGAGGGCAGCAAATACCTGAATCGTACACGCTTGAGATCTCTGGTTCCATCACGAAGGGCTACGAGTGTTATGTACACACCCAGTTCGTATTGTTCAATCCATTCAGCTTCGATTTGGCTAGCGCTGCCTGGGACTGCTGAGTTTCTAGATTTCGAGCCAGCATCGCTGTCGCGGTTAGTAGTTGATTCTTTTCCATCAAGACTGTCAGACACGCTGCTCCTGTAAGACTGAAGAACTCCCCCGCCATTAGGAAGCCGAGTATCCAGACGGTCATTTGTTCCATTTGAGTAGCCATGTTCAAGTCCTTGTGGATCTAAGACACTTTCACTGCTTCCAATAGGATCTCGGAGCAATTGAGATGGACCTTGCATTCCATTTCGCACACCTGAGTCAGTTTCAGGTGGATAAGCTGAGTATGTGCTGTTGATATCTTCTGATCTTGAGTTTCTCTCTCCATTCGCACCAGAAGAGTGTGCGCCATTTGATTCCGATCCATTTGGCAAGCAAACTAGTTTGAGACTTTCAGGGTCATAAGACCCAGGCGGCAACCTTTCAGCCATATCTTTAAGCTGGAACATCAAAAATTGCTCAGATCAACAACGAATCTTTTGGCACTGTATAAAACTCTTTCGAATCATCAGACAAAAACAAAACAGAACTTGACCAATGAATTAGCATTCAGCAGAAAGTGAAGCAACAAGCTCACTCAAAGATTAACATAAGAACGAAATCAGGTATGTAATACCCAGCCATGTGACAAAATATAATCTCATAACTCCAATCTCGTAGGTTGCACAGTCAGTTCATTAGTTAAACATATCATGTTTTGACTCTTTTCATAATATCCTTTAAGAAAAGCCAAAGTACGTTGAAAGTTTATTACACTATCATATGTGATAGTCGAGACCAATGCCTTCCCAAAGTCTTGCAATGCCGAACATTGATAACTTGAATACAGAAATGCACAAATAGATGTAAAGTAAGATAAACATAGAAGCTACTGATTAATGAAAAATACCAATAATTTTTTTAAACCAAACATAACCTGAGCTGTAAGTGACTTGATCACTTCTTTTGCAGCTTTACATTTCGCAGATTCGTCAGCGGCTAATGCTGTTGCTTCCTGAGCTTTTTTGGCTGATTGCTGAAGCTCTAATTCTTGCAATTCACATCGGTTTTTAAGGATTTCTACCTGAATCAAGTTCATGATAACAAAAATTAGGAACCCAAAATAGCTTATTAACCCAATATCTGAGAACCAAAAAAGGACAGAGACCGAATTTAGTGATGTACCTGCCCCCGTAACTTATGCACTTCCTGATTCAGAAGCTCATTTGTCTTCTTCAGACTATCAGTGATGCTCTTGGAGAAAGATAAACCTGATGTTGTAGGAACTGGTGTTGCAGACCTTGGAGGGCTAGGTTTCCTCGAAAAAGGCGATACAGACCTTGAACTAACACTCGAGGTTGTGAGAATTGGCTTAGGAACAGTTCGACGTACATCGGTAGACATAACAGCATCTCGTAGCTGCAATAAAGATACTTGAGAAGAGCGACCTAAAGTGAACGTATCAGCTTTTCTTCCTTGTTTAGCTGCTTTTGTGTCCAATTGTTTGATCAAATCAAAATTAGATGGCATGGACTTGGCTATTCTAAGGTCAGCCTTGTCCAGTCTATCCTTGTTTTCACCTGAAAGCCGTGGTCCGGAATTTCTCCGGTTGTTGGCTCCAGATTCTGCCACCTTAGATAGCTTCACAAAACATGAATCACACACACGATAAGGTTTGCTGGGATTGGGTGACAATGCAGCCCGTAGTGCTTTTCTAGAACTACAAGCATGGCAATGAACTAATCCACAGTTGTAGCAGTTATGTCTCTTTCTTGTGAAGCCAAAAGCTTGTCTACAAGCAGAGCACTGGGACTGCTCAGCACCAGAGACCCATTTATGAAGACATATGGCAGCTGTATAATTTGAGCCACAAGCAATAAATTTAACATGTCTATCCTTTAAAGCTTCAACTAGAGTGGGTGCTTTCCTGTCTTCCATATCACCATGGCCCAACCTCCCATTGGCTCCTTTACCCCATGTGTAAACCTCGTTTTTGGAAGTCAACACAGCCACATGATATGCACCGCAAGAGATTTCCTCAACAGATTCAGCTGCAAGCTTGTCTCCTACCAAGCAAGGTAGCTTTCCATCAGACTGAGGATTTCCAAGTTGACCATATACAGTGCTTCCCATTGTGAAAACACGCCCAGATGTAGTCAGGCCAACAGTCAAACTGTGCCCACAGGAAATTTTGTGAAAATTGTAATCAATAAGTGCAGGTACACAGGTAGGCTTCAGCCTTGGTTCTTTATCACCGTGTCCAAGGCGGTTTTTGTCACCATCTCCCCAAGTGAACAATTTTCCAGATGAAAAACTTGCACTAGACTGGGTTACAATCACCTCAACCACTGCAGCCGTATGCCACACTCCACATGCAACAGCAATTGTCCTCAAACCTGCTAGAGATTCTACCTCTCTTGGGTATGAAACATTTTCTCTATTTCCATGACCCAAAACACCAAAAGTTCCATCTCCAAAAGTAAAAAGCTGTCCAGTTGATGTTATCAGTGCAGTATGCCATGGACCACATGTCACACTTGCAATTTGAAGCCCCTCAAGAGGGCCAGCAATTCTCTTTGGTATCCAATGGCTGACATCAGTACCATGGCCCAAGAGCCCGGCATAGTGCGTACCATCGCCCCAGGTGTAAAGTTCACCAGCCATAGTAACAGCGCATGTGTGAAACTCACCACATGCGACAAAATCAACACTGCAAAATGTTAATGATTCCACTAGACGAGGTTGGGTGACATCTTTTCCGACTCCATGACCAAGCCTCCCACCAGATTCTTCACCCCAGCTGAAGACTTCACCCTGCCTAGTGACTAGAGAAGCATGCCGTACCCCACATGCTATATAATGCACATCCAGCACCACGTTTGATTCCAATGGTCTAGGCAGGAGAACATCTGCTCTGGTACCAATGGAACTAGCATTCTTCTCTGGCCCAACCCTGATAACATTATCACATATAACTTCACCCCAAATATACACATCCCCTAGTGCATCACAATCATCTGGTCCAGAACCATGACTTGATGTGCTGGGGGCACTAGATACACTAACCCGAAAAGCATCTGAACCAGATCCTTTCACTTGCATATTTGTTTGATCCAAAGCTACATGTGACCTTTCTGAATATACCAAATTATCAGGTCGGTAGCTCTTAGGAGAAGCAATTATGTTTGAACTAACGGAAACCTCAGATGAGCTAACTTCCCGTGTAGCACTTACAGAACTGTGACTTGGACTATTTGACGTTAAATCTCTGTTTTCCTGGAAGCATATAGTCGATGATTATGATAGATACATGCTACGAAATTCCACCATATGACTAATCTATGACTAATCAAATTTCATTCGGATGAAATACTTTTAAGTAAGTTGACAAAAATTCCCAGTTAAGAAAGTTGCTTTTTTAGGAAAAGCTTGTCACAGATGTATAGACCATTAGGTAACCATCCCAAATGGCAAGGAAAAAAAAATATAAATCAATACCGACACCAAAAGCTGGATGAAGGAAGAAATCACTAAATCAAAAACTAGAATATACTTCAAAGAAAGAATACGAAAAAAACACTCTAATGACCTGCATAACATATAGAAAGAGATAATGGCGACTCCACATAAACAACTAGCTTATCTCTGCTATTGCAGGAGAAAGCTGGTACTAAAACTAAGCATATAACCCTCGGTGGAGGATGATACAGTGATGATACCAGGTTGTAAAACTCACATCAAAATACAGGCCTCCATCACCCCAACCATCAATTTTAGAGCGTCCAGCTTGTCCTGATGTTATTAATGCTTTGAGCCCAGCTATCCAGTTTTCTGCTTCAACTTTATCCTTGCAGATCTAGTAATATGCAACAAAGAATTATGAGCAAACAGCCCCATTAAACAACTTTAAAAAGAACCAAGGAATTTTAGCTCATCACTAACCAGGTCGAGAGATCTTTTCCCGTTGTTATATATAAGAGAAAAGGATAAGTACTCCTTTTCAGGGCACAGATATCGCTGAAAAACAGCCTGTTAACAAGTTCATGCCAATCACTAAAGTCAAATTCTAGATAAAATACGACCACGGACCAAGATATACAGAAAACACAATAATAAAGGAACAAAACATCAATACAAAATAGAGGAAATCAATGGAGTGATTAAGTCCTCAAAATCTTACAGTTCTTTGTCCAGGGATAATTCTTGAAACTGTAGCTAACTTCAAACTCCTATCACCACTACTAGAAATCCAATTTAAAGTTGTTTCGTCCTGCAAAAAATTTAACAACCATTAGAATGGAAGTAAATAGCACAAGGATAATCGACCTTGTAAAAGGTAGTAATGTTGAAAAGCATTGATGATATCGACAACTAATACAACAGTTAAATATGAAGTCTTCTCTACTATACGACTGATAATTTGAAATATTATGAATCCTGATGGGCTTCAACAGTTAAACAACCACACTACTTACACTGGATGAACTTTGCACAAATATTCTATAAGAAAGAGGATGACAGTAATGTGGAGACTCCATACTTGAGATTTTGTTTCATATTACAGGCCACGACAGAGTCCATTAGGAGTTCAACCAACCATCGATGATATAAGCAAACTTAACAGAAAGTTCTTTCACTCTCTGAGGGAAACAATTTTTAACTCGCTTGATACATTTCTGATAATTTTTTTATAGAAGGTCTCACTTAAAGTAGAGTTTTAATAGCTGCAACTATTATATGATGTCTCAGTTTAGACCCTTTCCTTTTAGTTTTATTATCAGTTTGTTTTAAATTGTGAATTCCCTTTAATATTTATAATCTGATAGTAGTTACTAACTTACTATCTCACTAACTAGTAGTAACTAATAGTCAATCCATAAAAACATGTCACTAAGGAGTGTTCGCTTTGTAAAGTGTTTTTATCATATGGTATCTGAAACATAAATAGTTTGGTAATGTGATTGTGGACATTCTTAGAAAATGGGGATTATCCTAAAATCGTGACCATTTGTCTAAATTTACTTGTAGGGAAGGAATCAGGGCTCTAAAACAACAGCAAGGTTTCTGGCCCTCTACTAATGCATTCCTGAATTTCAATATGGTCTATTTGAATTGCCTCGTGACAGAAGTATATGATGTTAAGATAATTTTACAAGTTGGACTCGTTAGTTGTTATTAATAAACTCAATCAACCTGAGCTAGATACACACAAGTCACAAAAAGTATATTATAATTCTCATATATGGTTGATTGCATACCACTTTGATTTAGTACCTAAGGGGCAAATAATTTATTATTGTACAACACCATCATTCAAATATACAACTATACAACTAGCTCTTGAATCCAGGATGTTGCATCTAATATCTATCCACACCAATTGCTTTCTAACCCATGTAACGATACTAGGTCAATTTTACCAGACTACACTGTTGCCATATGTTTGAGAGAATTTTAACAGATCATTGTGGTATTTGATTCCTATTTCAATATGAGTTATTCACAGTTATTGTATTTCCTCGCTACAGATAAGCTCGCCTCCAATATCTTTTTCTTTATATGCCTCTACCAAACTCCTCTTGAATCTAGGAGCTAAAGTGTGTATTCAAGTGAACAAGATAGGCCCACACTCCATTCCAAGCATTAAGGCGGTTCTACTTCTTTAGATGTGCAAGAAGGTAAAGCTAGATCCAAAGGTGTAGATTAGATCAACATATTGCGCTAAGCTTCCAACTTATATCCAATTTGCTCAATGTAATTTTGTAATGTTCCAGAGAAATGTTATTTTGGAAAATTAAGCTTGAAAACTATACAAAGAATGGAGAAGAGTTCAAGAATTTTCAATGTCCCTAAAAAAAATAGGATAGCACTATAGCAGCAAACCTCAAACAACAAGTCAAAAATAAAACAAAAAATAATAGTCAAACATGCGCGTACAATGTCGATCTTCAAAAATATTACTTGAACAAAATGATAATTGTATCGATATGTGATAACAAATGCTACGGTTTACATACCTAAACATATCAGTCCTGAATATCAGAACTGCAAACTATTAAAAGGAAGATTGGAAGAGGCAAGACATATGTGAGCTTAGAATAATTAATAGAGGAAATTACACAAGAGCTAGTTCTTTGCACTCAAATCCATATTAAAGAGCAAATAAGAGCAATAGCAGTAAGAATAATACATCACTTGCAACTGCAGAATGAAATAAGTAAAGCATAACTAGCAATATGATAGTAAAAAGTAGCATAAGGTATGTTAGTCTTACACTAGAGAGTCTAAACGGATAACATTTAGGCTTTCCCTTACGACCATATTTAAGTAGTTGAGCTCCCTTCTTTAGAGCAACCAACGCCTACAAAAGTGAAAATAATTGTCAAAAGAAATATTGGCATTTAAACATGTTATAGTACTTGACTATACAAATACTCTAAATTAAAATCAACCAGTCAAAGTAAGTGTGAATTGAGAAGTGTGGATGTTAAGAAATTGACGGTGAAGTTTTGAGTGAGGAAATACTGTGATGAGCCTACCGCAGATTTCCCTAACTCCCCAACCAGGCAACCACTATGTCTAGCATTTCCAAGTTTATATCCAGAGACTGATCACATTTTTCTCCAACATGAATCAAATAATAATAGAGGAAAGAGTGACAGGAAATGAGAGATAATATGAAAAGCAAATACGCATTCAAGTTATGCTCAGTTAGCCACACAGTAAATGGTTTGTTAGATTTTCATGATTTGAGAATGGCCAGACATTCAGCAACCACAGAACCAAACACAAGAATATAGATAAGACTCAAAATCCCTACTGGAATATGAGATCGACTGCAAATAAAAGCAAGATTAAACCTCCAAATGCTCTGAGTTAAACATATCCATGTATCTTGTTAAGAGACACAATCATGAAGAAAAGCCATGCTCAGAACTACACACTCGCATAAGGACAAATCATAGTTACAACTTTGGGGCCACGTGCTTTTAAATGATCAACAATGCTAAAGACAGGATGTACGCAAGCACAATTGGAAGCAAGAAGAAGATGCATCTCTTCTAAATTCCACAACAACAGTACGAACTCGTGAAAAATTACACTCATACATATGCACGTGAATTATCAATCAGCTGGCAATCAAACAGCATTTTCCTCAAACGAATTAACGAAAATTCCAACTCCGATCACCAAAATACAAAGTAAAACATGAATTAGAATCACACCTCCTAAAACAAAAGCATAAATACAGAGATAGATAGACAAATCAAAGAGCAAGTATACCTGCTCGATGTCACGGTCGGCATTACTGTAGCTAACAAGATCTGCCATTCCATGTGAAGCACTCACCTCCACACCAGCACCACCGCCACCACCATCCGACTCCACTCATTATCATGCCACCACTCCGCCACCTCTTCCTCCGCCGCGCACTACCATCCACACCGCCAACTGACTCCCCTACCTTCCCCTTCGAATTAACAAACAAAGATCCAACCACGAAACCCTCGCCTTCTCTCTCCTGCAGATCTGGAGGACTTTTCCCCTAAAAAAACGCTCCTCGGTTTTTCCGCTCTTCTCCTCAGCGCCGAAGCTCTGAAGTCAAAATAAGTCTTCTCTCCAATTGACTAATTCCGGCACTCGGAAAACTAACTCCGCCGAGCGGTGGCGCCGGCGACGTGGATGTGCGGAGGCGAGAAAACAATCAACGGAAATGAGAAATAAATGTTGAGGTGGAGAGAGTCAGAGAGAGAATGCAATGGCGGAAAGAGAAGGTGGTGTGAGCGTAGAAGAGAGAGAGAGAGAAGCGAGTCAAAGAAGAGGAAAAAGGAGAAGGAGAAGATGCAGCAATTCCGAAACTTTGCCTGAGAAGTGAGAACCGAGAAATATTGAGCTGCGCTAATATGTGGGGAGTTGTACCTCTGCTTCCCTGCAACTCGCTAAATCCATTTTTCTCTTTTATTCCATACTTTTATTTCATTAGATAATAACCACTATTTTTATGAAATTATTGAGATTTTTGGGAATGAGTGTGATCCAGATTCAATCCACATCTTATATTATAAGGGAAACATATTCGTAAATGTAAATCATAATTCATAAACATATTGGTAAATGGAATTCATGAAAATTACTATATTCTCTACTATTCGAAACAATATTTTAAACTTTATTAATTTTTATTTTTTTCTTTTTCATCCGACTCATCTCACTTGTTGTTTGTATCCTACGATGTTGGAAATCGACAAAGTTCATTATATTTTTAAGTTTTAACCATAGTTTAAATTTGGAAAAAAAATAAAAATTCGCTTATAATTTGTGGTTTTATCTTTCAATGTCCTAAAAATTAATTAAACTTATTCTTGGTAAAGGACTTATTCATTTATTTAGATTAATAACGCACCGCAAATTTTTCTAAGAACGGATATCTTCTTGACTGAGATGTTATATCTTGATCAGTCTCCATAATCTATCAATATAACATGTAAACACTCATATTTAATTTACTCATTTTCTAGACAATGTGATGATGATTGTAGATAATGTTACATTGAAAATAATTATCAAACTTAATAGATGAACGTTCCCTCTTAATTTGGTACTCCTCTTTTAAAAATAAACCGCATTTGCTATTTCTAAATGTCACTTAAAATAGACCAATTAAGGTAGGTCTTATACAATACTTCAATCACTTTTTCTATTAATATCTCTCGTGAAGTAGTACTAAATTTTTTCAAAATTCTATATGCATTTTCTTTAATAGATACTCATCAGCTTTAAATTTATTAAAAGTAAAATTCACGTGCTAATCGTATTGAAATCCGTAAGCTATTTAATTATTAAACCAACAATTTAAAGATTGATTCAAAAATGTATTACTGTAATATATTGATGGATCAATCAATTCACAAGGCTGAAGATCAGTTTCGCCTAATCGCATTAGCTTATATTTTCAAAGTAAGATTAGTCAGAAATTTGACATTAATAATCAAGCTTTGTCGTAATTAAAAAATGATCTAGAAGGGTGCATCTATATTCGTAAAAAATTAAAATAAATGGATATACATAGTCCGATTCAAATAAATTGACTAGACCGTGCAATATGCATTCTTGGCTCAAAGTGGACCAAATGCTGGCTGAAATTCCAAAACGCCCTCGCTTTTTTTTTCCATTGAGTGAGACAATACCGTAACTTTGTCGTGAGTTGGTTTAGTGGTAGAGTTATTAATATCTAATAGCAAAAATTTCATGTTTGAGTTCACTGTGGGTACATGGCTTTTAAATTTATATTCCTTTGCTTATAAAATTTTTTTAAGTCATCAAATTTATTTGGTTCCATGAAAAAGGTCATTATTGGAATCAGAAGACAGCATGGTGTGATAGCTATCGTTCACAATAAATGACAAACAAAGAACAATAGTGAATCCCGTCTACGAAGGTTGGGCGAAGCTATCGATCGCATCAAGGGAATTGCATTGTTTCAAATGCCAAATTTACTAATGCTTTTCGACCATCATTGGCCGCTGATAGGGTCGGTAGATCCCGACCCCACGTATATCCGCCGATAACGATGGAATTACAGAAGAAATAAATTTTGGTATTCGAACTGATTGAGTTGGATTTGACGGCAATTTTTGTGTCCATGCTAAATCTTACATTGAACATAAAATGTAGAAGACAGAGAAAAATTAATTAAAAACATTATTTGACGTAACATATTCGAGTGAAATTCAAAACTACTACAGTCGTATATAAAACTATTTAATGGTCTAAGAAAAAAAATTAATTGGAAAATTCAAGAAAAAGTTAATCCATTAATAAGCATGACTGCATAAGAGTAAAAGCAGACAAGTGATTAAGTCATCGGTAGGAAATTAAAGTCTAAATTATTTCTTAGCACAATATTAGTAGGGATTGTATATTCAGAGTAATTTGTTTATTTAAAACTGAATTGACATTCTTAATAGTAGTGATAGTAAAAATTCGATCAAGCACATCCTATATATGGTAGTTCTAGCTTGTTAACATAGACATAGAATGGAACCTTTGAAACAAAAATGTGGCAAAATTCGATATTTTCTAGTATATCATAATTAAGGAATATCCTTTTATTTCTTGTGTCTATGAAAGCAACATGATTATAGTATTGTCATAGGCAAATTCTAAGTGTGAGTTTCATTCTTATATATGTCTATAAGTATCTATTCGGTCCTTCAACTCAATCAAGTTTTTGTTTTTGTTTTGAGTGATTCTTGGTGGTCTTAATTGATCTAATTTTCAAATCTGTGTGCTTTCATTTACTTTCTTGGAATACTCGTTCGATATGGATATGAAATGCTTTGGTATGATAGGCTCCTACTAATATGTAGAAACTTTTAAAAAAATAAGCATCCTTAGAATAATGGACTAAGCAGGTCTCTAGTATGCACTCCCTCCGTTCTAATAAAAATGAAATATTTGATTTTCAGCATGAGATTTTATATAGTGTTATCTTGTGAGTTAATGAAAAAGAGTAAAGTAAAATAGATGAAAAAGTAGATAGAGTGTTGTTTTCATTTTAGAAAACATTTTATTTTTAATGGGACAATCCAAAAAAAAAAATATTTTTATTCTTAATGGAACAAAGAGAGTATATCAAGAATTTAGTATGTAGAACAAGCCCAAAAGTGACTTTTCGTCAAAGTTTCAAAAACTAATCTAGAACTAAAAATGTTTAGACCCGTAATACGAAACATGCCATGACGTTTATAATTAAGGATAAAAACTAAAAATGTAAGCGAGGACGGACATATTGTGGACCAGGGACCACCTTCGTATCTACCAAACAGAAGAAAAAAAAAAAAAAAAAAAAAAAAAAAGGGAGGACAGGCTTATTGTGTGCCTCCCTCGGACCTAAGCAAACATATACATGGATGATACAAAAGTGATCAGGCTTAAGGAAGAAAAGAAACAGCAAGAATTAAATTTGAGATGACAAAACAAATCGGAAAAGGTAGCGATGACCAATCCCTACTCTCAATCACCAAATCTAAAGTTGGGAATTTAGATAGCCCAACTCGTCCATCCTAGTTCGGAAAGAGATGGACCGTATGTAAATCACTAGAATTTTGCTAAAGAACTTTGACAAGCCGTAGTAGTCCCGTTTTGCCATTTTAGTCCGTCTGTGAATAAAAATTTCGGTTCACTTTTCACATGAATGGTAATAGGGCCTCACTTTCCACTAACTCATTCTACTCACACTTCATTTAAAAGTTAAAACTAATATATACAAATGAGACTCTTATTCCACTAACTTTTTTCCACCCACTTTTCTTAACATTTCTTAAAACCCGTGACACCAAGAAATGAGACTTCTAATGGCGGACGGAGGGAGGGAGTACATGATTATTTTATGTATGACCAGAATTTAAAATATGTCCATTTTTTTAGATCTAGTTTGCGAAAGTTCTTTCAAACTAATCGTTTTTGTCGGTATCTTAATCCTGTCTTATAAATTTATTGGCCTCTCTTACGTTCTAGCTTCACTTTTATTAAACTCAGAATTAATTATTATTACCTCGGTCTCACAATAAGAATCCACTTTTGTTATTTTAGTCAATTTATTTTTACTTTTACTATAAATGATAAGTAGGTCTCACATTCTACTAACTCATTCCACTCACATTTATTATAAAAATAATAGTAAATAAAAGTGAGACTCTTAATTCCTTAATTTTTTCAACTCACTTTTCTTTACATTTTTTAAAATCCATGTCAAATCAAATATGGACTCCTATTGTGGAACGGAGTATTTTGAAGAGTATAATTAATTGTAGGATCAAGTAGTTGAACCTTTTCCAAGAAGTACAAAATTATTTTAATAATTTGTACTTTTAAAATATAAATTATTTTTCTGTCGAGTTTCGCCTCAACTATAAGGGGACGGAGGGATTACGACCATGGTTCTTAACTTATGTACTATTATTACTAATATTATACTCTATCTGTCCCATAGTAGAGTTTACACTTTCCTTTTTAGTTTTTCGCACAAAAGATGTCACATTTCTTTTTCTTTTTTTTAAAGTTTCCTCTCACATTAATATGAGTATATTATTTTCTCTTTCCACTTAACACACAAAACAACACCTCCTAAAATCTCGTGTCAATCCCCAAGCGTGACATCTACTTTGGGACGGAGGGAGTAATTTCAAATCTAGTATTCCCTCCGTCCCTTAAAATTTGGCACCATTTGACCCGACATGAATTTTAAGAAATGTAATAGAAAGTGAGTTGAAAAAGTTAGTGACATGTGGATCCTACTTTTATATATTAATTTTAAAATAAAATGTGAGTGGGAATGAGTTAGTGGAATGTAGGGCCCACTACCAAAAATTGTAAAAATGAAATGTGACAATTTTTTAGGTACGGGATGAAAAATGAAATAGGTGATAAATTTTCCGGGACGGACGGAGTACTGTTAATATTAATATCTTCATAATTGAGCACAATCAGCAATTTAACATATTTTATTGTTTTTCCTTATTTCTCGACACTCCAAAAAACTCATCTATCAAATTGGAATAGTAAATTATTAGCAGTGTGGCAAATTGAGATTTTAAACTTGTCCCAAGATATAGGAAAATGGAAGAATTAAGGGTCCGAAACCCAAGTGATTTCACAAAAACGAAAGAATTTTTAAATAGAATCCACAAAACAAAATGGAGTATAATAAAAACTCCTGGTTCCAAGGCATTTGGATTTGGTAGGTGAGCGAACAGCGTAAGCAAGGAAGCACCCACCACTGAGGTGGGGCCCACTGTGAAGAAAGGAAGATCACCAACCTTCTTTGAATGGAATGATATCTCAGCCGTACGTTTGGTTGACTATTGTTAAATCGAATTTTGCCACCTAGATTGATTTTTTATTTTTATTTTGGAAAAACTTTGGCCAAAATTTAGTATATTTTCACCAATTTTAAATTTGGTATGAAAATTATGAATTTAGTTTTTGTAGTGGGTTTCTTATATAAGCAGTATTTTCCTCAATTAATGGGAAATTCATTGCAAGAGAAGTTAATAATTTTTGCAACCAAATTTAAAGTTTGAGGGAAAATATCAAATTAGGCCAAATTAGTTTATGATTTTCCATACAATTAATTTATCGAGACTCCTATTTAAAATATTTACTACACACATTTTATAGTATCTATTTTTTGAAATAAAAAAATAATTTTATCTCTTCAATTAATACACACAACTACATTTTTTTTTAATTCAAATTTTCAACTTTTTTTCTATCATCATTTAATACGTACATTCATCTCTTCGTTTTCTCAATTAAAAACATTAATCAACCATTCCTAAAATTTTGTTCCAATTAGTATACTCCTAAAAATATGTTTCCTCTCAGCTGAAATGGGATGGAGAGATTAATACTAATCTCAACAAACTTAAGTACCACTAACTTAGGTTTAATTATCCAACCATATCCTCACATCGTCGATATTGTGCATACACTAAATACTAGTACTACTATAATTTACTAATTTGTTTAAAATGACGTGGACTATATTGTTTGAGTACTGAGTAGCTAAGAGTAGTAAAAAAGAATAGAGCAGTATAACTAGATGATCAAATATAATCACACCATCTATCCCACTAATAATCACTCAAAATTAGTGGGATGTGTGGAATATTTATTTATGTTGATATTAGTGATCGATCTGTGTATGAAGTACAACTATTAACAAAAATTAATTAGTGGAATATACTTAAAAAATTAACACAGTTGAGGCATTGTTTTAATTAATCAATTCAATGTACTTTGATGTTCCTTAAAAAACATCTCAAGTATTGCACCAGATAAAGCAACTTAGTAACTTTTTACGGAAATTATAAAATATAACTAGTACACAAAGTATAGTCATAAACAAAATGTTTAAGAAAAAGAATCATTAGCTTTAACATTTTTTTAAATAAAAATTGGTAGTAGTACTTTTTTTTTTTATAATGCGTGCCTTTGATACATGAAAATCCTACGTTAATTCTGGCATGTCTCTTGGTTTATGCTTTCAGCCACCAAAATATATTCACTACGAATTAAATTTTTTTTATTGCAAATATAAAGTGGAAATGAATTCTTCTAGTGTCGCAAAGAAAGAAAACATAATATTTTACCAACCATAATATTTTTTTTATAGAGAGAAAAGACTTAAACCGCTCTAGGATCGATGAGCAAAGGAACCAAAGTTCAGAACATATAAATTAGTTCAATAAAACAAGAAAACAAAACACTTCAAACCAAAACAAGCAAGTTAAACAAGGGGTAATCAAGAAAGGACTGAGAAGTGCATCCTCCAAGCAAAACAAGAAAAAAAACAAAACAAAACAAACATCAACCAAAGCCACCAAGCAAAAACTGACCAGGAAGTAGGGCGAACTACATTGCACCTTTATGTTCACCAGAGTTGCTTCTGCAATTATGCTTTGTCCATCTTCTAGCTTTAAGTAAGTCCTCACACATTTGATCTGGTGAAAAAGGAAATTTTGGGCACCATTAGGGGTGGCAAAATGGGTAGCGGGTAATGGGTAATTTCCATTTCGACCCGCTACCCGCCGGGTATCGGGTACCCGATACCCGACGATAACGGGAAATGGGGCGGGATCGGGTAGTGTGTTTTAGAGTTTTGCGGGTAGCGGGTATACCCACTATCCGTACGGGTATACCCGTTAGTCCCGTTATTATTAGTATTAGAGCCATATATCATTTTTAATACTCCCTTCATTCCATATTAATAGAGGCGTTTCAAATAGTTAAATTAGAGAAAAAAATAAATAGTTAAATAATAATAGCCATATACACATTCATTTTGAAAAATTAAAAATAAATAGTTAGAATGGAGAAAAAATAAAGTAAGAGAGATAATAATGTAGAGAAGAGTATTTATATTGCTATTTTTCCAAAATGAGTGAAGAAAATGAAATGTTTCTAAGAGTTCTTTTGAAACATTTTTATATTCCGACGAACATACAATTGAAAACTCATCGGAACTAGCTATAGAGTCCCCTCACTTTTATTCTTAATCTATTCAAAGTTTACCATCAATATTAATTAAGTAAATTAGGGAACATTGACGATTATTATGGTTTTCAAATTTTTTATTCGAATTTCGGGTCGGGTACGGTACCCGCAATGCCGGGTACGGGATACCCGACACGGGTATCGGGTAATCCCGGTATATCACGGGGCGGGTATTGGGACAACCAATTTAGCTAAAATCGGGTACGGGTACCCGACTTGTCGGGTGCGTGTACTCGTGGGTAACCCGTTTCGCCACCCCTAGGCACCATCCTTTATAATTAGTCCATGCTCCAAGACTCCAAAGAATGAGTTTCTTTTTAGTTTCCCAGTTCGAATCCATTTTTCGAAAGATTACTTTATTTCTGAGTCACCAAATAGACCATGATATCACATAAATTAAGGAACTCCAAATTTTCAAGTCAAATCTCGTGAATAGTGCATTCATCCAGTAAGGAAGCAATACATCAAATCTTTATGGAGACAAAAAACAAGGTTCCAGCAGTTGAATCCGAAATACCTTGCTACTCAGGGGCGTAACCACCTTACGGGGATATGGGCATTTGCCCCTCCTCATCCACTCATTTCTTTATATATTTATACATGAATTTTAGATTATATATTTCAACCACACTAAATGCCCCTTCTCAAATCCATAAATTTTTCCAATGTATTATATTTTTGCCCCTTCTCCAATAAAATCCTAGCTCCGCCCCTGATGATACTAGAAACCAAAGATCATGTGATACACTGTTTCAGATTTCTCCCCACATAATGCACAAAGCTCATCCTCAACTCCGAGGAATCGGAATATGAAAAGTCTCTCCTTTGTATTTAGTCTGCCATGTAGGACAAACCAAACGAGGAGTTGTGCACGTGGTGGAGCCACATTCTTCCATGCGAGCTTCCCATGTCAAAGTGGTTGCTTCCCGTCACACCATGCGAAAGACCTCCTGGTAAACATTAAAAACAGAGAAAAAACTAGAATTGTTAAAAGCCCATAGTTTCATATCCCTTGTAATCCCACTCATGAAGTCAATATCCATGGCTAGGTAAAGATCTTTCACCAAATCCTCCTCCCAACCTTGATGTTAGTTTGGTAGTTATATAAAAGTAAGTCGACTTAACATTATTAATTTCAACTTTTCAAGTGAATGTGTAATGCATGAAAATTAGAATTAATTAATATGAGATATCCAACACAAAAGATACTATTAGTTACAACTGCGTAATTAAACCTAAACTTTGACCCGATTTTACACATCCCAAGTGACTATGATAGAAATGAGTTACACATTCGACTATGTATATGATTATATAGAAAATAATGAAAAGTGACATTTCTAATAATGTAAAAGGGATTTAGTTGTAATGATAGCATAAGGCAATCATAGTTGTCATTATATAATTATCCATCGTTTGAAAGCCGCCTTATATTTCTGTAATCATTGTGAGGAATGAAAGAAAGCTAAATAAACAGTGAAAAAAATTATCGAAATGATTAAAAAACAGAAAGCCAGACAAAATAATATATGATGAAAAAGGAAAAATAATAGGAGTAATTTAGAAGACAAAGAAGACCCCAATACATAACTATAGAGAAATTGTACAAGAACTAACTTTGTAGGAGAAGAAGCCAAATTTTAAAGTTCGAAGGGAATTTTGAAATGACACTTCCATCTAACTATATTAGTCTGACCCCATGCAGTTTGATATTTTGCATAATTGTTTTAATGTTAAAATTGTTATTTTATTTATATTGTGGCTATTTTCCTAAATTTTTAATACGTAGTTTAAATGTCACTACGTATCAACGAGACTTAAAAGGTTCACTTTGATTAAACTGAGTGATTCATATATCCTTGAATTGCAGCTTTAATGTCTTAATTATTGACTCCATTAAACACATTTTTTAAGGATGGCTAGTAAAAAAAAAGCAACAACAAAAGAACGCTTGAGAAATTGGTTTATTCTAGAATAATGGGAGATGAAGGTTAAATGAGTTAGTTGTTAGGTGTAATTAATTAACTCAAACAGTCCCTTTGAGTGCAAGAGAATCAAAATATATTAGGTTCTGGCCGAAAAGCAAGACAAAGTTAGGGAAATCTACCTCAAAAACTGGTTCGTGTTAAACTTTTGCTCCCAAAAGTTCATGTTAAATCATGATTAGTGTTTCTTGCTTTTCAGAGTTTTTATACATTCATAAAATAAATAATTACCAATTCATTGATAAAAAAAATGTACATGTGTAATTCAAAGAGTGTGGTTAAGTGGCATAGGACTCGTTCATGACCATGTCTATAAATCAGTATTTGGAATAGCTAATGGATACCCGTTGGTCTAATAACCAAAGAAAATACGGCCCAATTGCAATTAAAATGATGTCATTTGAGTGAGATAGTAAAACATATTTTAACTATTAATGTTCTATCATAATTCTTAAATCAGATACTATCTTTTAGTACTACGACTCAATTAAAATTAAAACTTCGAAAAATAAAAATTTCAAGATTTAAATTTTAATCGAGCATCAAGGTCTCAAATGTTTCGGCCCAAGATTCATTTTGTTCGCACAGATTGGGCTATGTATTAACAATAAAAAGTAGGGAAAGCCATTTAACATACAAATCCAAATAAATTGAGCTAAAAGTACTTGATTAATCAACATTCATAATTAACCTTGTTTTTTGTTTTACAGACAAGACATTTTAGAAAAATAATGATTGATATGCTCTTGTCAATCAATCCTATACAAAACTATTACTCCGCCCCCCCTTTATAGTAGATGCGTTTCTTTTCGGCACAAGATTTAAGAATAATTTTTTTGAGTGAGTTAAGTACAAGGAGAATAAAATAGAAAGGAAAAAAGGTAAAGAGATGAAAAGAGAATAAAGTAATAAAGAAGAAATGAATTGTTTCTTGGCAAAAAATAAAATGACTCGGCTACAGTGGAAGAATAAAAGAAATACGACTTAACTGCAAAGAGACCGAGGGAGTATTATGATGTAATCAAGAATACCAAATCTACAACTATGTCTAAGATATATTTTGGGCAAAATTCAATTTAAAGACCATTATCACCCAAATCCAAATTTATTGGGCTAAGAGAAAGGGTTAGTCCTATAAAGCACTTAATTACCTCAAATCGATAATACTAGTAAGTATTAAATCTAATTCCAACATCTTTTGAGAACAACTCATAATAATGAATTTCCCAAATGGGCTTCGGTTTGCACTGTTCTTTTCGGAGAAAAGGCAATTTGTTTTTTTAAAAAAAGAACATAGATGTGAGTTGTGACATTTTATGTACTAGAGACTATTGATTACACTTTCGGTAGAATGGATCCGATATGGCCGTCAAACTTAGTCATTTTATTGCGATAAATTTAGTCGAGACAATGTCGTTTTATTAGCCCCAAGTTGACGTTTTAAATTATACTAAAATTTATAGGTTAAAATAGGCACGAAATATACATATAAAT
The DNA here is from genome assembly GCF_029641045.1 of Salvia hispanica. NCBI lineage: Eukaryota > Viridiplantae > Streptophyta > Magnoliopsida > Lamiales > Lamiaceae > Salvia > Salvia hispanica. The sequence goes on along the minus strand of NC_142697.1, from coordinate 30,701,025 downwards.
TTTGAACGTGGCTAGAAGAAGTCTCCTCTCAATTGTGACACGTATTTGAAGAATTTGACTAAAGTCTCACACAAACACAACTGGAGCCCATTTAAAAACCACACCTTACGTGATTGTCACATTCTAGATTCGAAATTCTCCTTTTATTTGAACAAAAATATTGCCGTAAGAAATAAGTACACACAAAATTAAAATTTCCACTTCGTTCCTAAAAATAAATAATTTCAGAGTTTGTAGTTCAATAGTGACTCATTCCATTAACTCTTATCAGACATACTACTGTTACTAACCACATCACAATACTCAAAATAAAATACTATATATAACTGATATAATTATTAGCATTAAATTGATGAGAAGCTAAATTAACTTGATAAGATGTTTTCGTACAAATTAATAAGTTGGAGGGTTAAATGACATAAAAGAATTGGTATAATATAATGTGTGTTTTTAGGAAAAGTCATAAAAGAATTGGTATAATATAATGTGTGTTTTTAGGAAAAGTGAACAATGATTAATGACCCAAGCTCGAGCATAATTTTCAAATCTCAATAATAGTTGAGTCTGCAATATTTAATAAGGAGTATAATTCAAGGGTGTGGTCGAGTGATATGAGACTCGTCCATCCTTAACTAAATGGTCAGGAGATCGATCCCTGCCTTTGGGTATGGAGCAGCTTTAAATCATTGGGCCAGCTGTCTCACCCATTGAAGTGCCTACAAATCAGCACGGAGAATAGTCACTGGGCCGCCGGTGGATACCCTTGGTAATTGCCAAATTTTTTAATATAATATAGTACTTCGATAATTATATAATCCACAAAAAGAAAAATATAAGTTACTACTATATATATATTTTATAAGAGTGAACTAAAAAAATGGTCCCTGGACTATGGAGTTATCTCATAAGAGCATCCACAATGGAGGCTAGCGGATAGGCTAGCCGACCGCTGGCCGATTCGCTAGCCTCCATTGCGGCAATTTAGGCTAGCCGATCGGCGAGCTCTAGCCGATTTGCGGGTGCTAGCCGACCGCTGGCCGATCCCACTAGCCGCCATTAGGCTCAATTTTGTCTAGCCGGTTGCATTTTTTTAATGTATTTATTTATGCATTTTTATTTATTTATTGCATTTTTTAATGTATTTTTTATGCATTTTTTTATTGCATTTTTAATGTAATTTTTTTATGATTTTTTTTTAATTATGTAATTTTTTTTAGGAGGTACCTTTTTTTAACTTATATAAAATTATTGCATTTTTATTGCATTTTTAATGTATTTTTTAAAAAAATTAGTGAGGAGTAGAGTGTGGCGGGGGCTCGTGTGTGGAAGCTCGATTTTTTTTAATTATGTAATTTTTTTAAATTAATGTACTTTAAAAAAAAATGAAATTAATGAATTTTCCGTATATGTGTCGTAAATTTAATTCCGTATTTTGTGTTTAATTCCGTAAATTTAGTTATTTCAACGGTAGTCAATGATTGATGTTGTGTTGATATTGTATTGATACTGTGTTGACATTAAAATCCTGAAATATTACATTGTGTCGATATTTTATTAAAACTGTGTTGAAGCTATGTTGAGGAGTTTTAAATTTGTGCAATATATAAGTTTACATTTTATCTCTATCCTAATTAGTAACTGTGTGTCCTAAAATACAAAGACAAAGTGTCATAAAAATGTGTATCACCAACCACGTCGTCTGATATTTCTTGGTCGTGGGCCTCGTTGCTTCTCACATGAAATATTCGTGTGATTAATCATTTACTTTGAAAGGAATCAAATGAGACTAAATTAATTTAATTAGGGGATGAATATCTATTTTGTAATATTATTTTAGCTTTTTCACAAAAATATTTTAACTTTATTGCAATAATTACAGACCACATTTTGGTCCACAATTTATTTTGGCGACATATTTTTGAGTCAAAATTATAACGTTGAGTGTTCTTTTGCAAAATATTGGACAAATTAGAATATTTTCCCAAAATTAATAGTATACGTACGGTTGTATGAAAAATGAGAATTTAGACTGGATCAATCAAATATAATAGTAGTTGTACTAAACTTTGGATCCTAATCGATTTATAAACCAGTTAATTTGTAGATCATGTTTGCAATTGCCGACTAAAAGTTAGGACTTTTGGGTGAAACAATAATTTAGTAGTTGTATTATTAGCTACTACTCCATAAGTTTATGCATAAATAGAAAAAACGCGGCTTTGTAAGGAGATTTATTGACTTTAGAAGATATTTTTTATTATTATAATTAATAGTTTTGTTTGATTCCAAAACAGATAATTTTTTAATAATTAAGAAGATATTTCCAGATTTTAATTAATAAAGATGAAATCGAATATATATTTGTGATGTTTTTTCTTATATCAACAAGATTAGACTTTTCTGATCCGTTTTTCCTAGTATTGTGCAAACATATATATTTTTTAAGAAATTTAAACTAGTAGCTTTCTTAGGAGTATTAAATTAGTGGATATTTAGCTTAGTTCACATAAAATTTCACTTTTATTCAAGTAGTTACATATTTTATCTATGATTTTTTTTTTAAGAGTTAGATGGTGAGACGATATTAGTGCTCGTAAAACTGTGAAAGTAAATTATAATTAAAATAAAAATGTGATTAATTGAAAAGACATAATTAGATACCGAGGGTGTAGCAACTCAATCAATTAAAGAAATTTGAAAGTTCAGGGAGATTTCTTTCTTTTTTTCTTTTTCCTTCAAAAATCATTAAGATAGGTAAATATTATTATGTTCTACTTGGGTTTTAAAAATGGGGGATAAGTAAATCAAATAAGAAATAATATATACATTCTATTTTGTTCGTCCAATTGAGGTAGACAACTTTGTACATAGGATTTTGTACATAGGAGTAGGGGAGCGATCGATTGCTAACTCATCATTTAATTGCTAACTACAATTAATTTAAGGTCATAGGATTTTAGAAAACGTGTGGTCTATAATTTGCCACGTGTAATTTTCGTTTTTATTAATAAAATAAAAAAGATAAAAAAAAACGCCAAATTAAGGTTTTAGATGAAAATGTCAATATAGTGTTTCGGAAATATCAACACAATGCTTTGAGAATGTCAACACGATGCTTTAAGAATGTTAACCCATTGCTTATATTGACATTCTACATGTATTATATTGACATATTTTATATAGTATGTTGACATTTCTGCTTTACGAAAAAATTGAAAAATTTTCGATTTTTTTTTTCAAATTTTGACGTCGGAACATATGCATATATGATATCGTTGGAATCCTTATAAAATTATCTTTAATTTGATATATGTTATATGAATTTAAAGTTTTGGGATTTCTTTTAAAAGTTAGTTATAACTAAACATGTAGTTAATTGACATTAATACCCCTATTGATATTTTATGGAATTAATCCTATGGCTTTATTGACGTTTTTTGTTGATCGTATTGACATTTATTGGTTGATCCTTAATTTGAATATCTAATGACTATTATTTAGTTGTAGTTAGCAATTAGGTATTGAGTTAACAATATAACACTCCCCGCTATAGGAGTAAATTATAATTATAATTATAATTCTTAATTCTCTATATGCTAACATGCATAGGTGACATGATTGAAAATGTTTGTAAATCATAATCTTTGTATTTTCATAATATTTGATATGTAGATAATTAAAGTAGCTAACCTTTGAATATTACATAATCAAAATGAGTGAAATGTTGAAAATTATCATATGTAGTTAGTAATCAATCAGAAATAGTTTAAGTAGTGGTGATCAACATCAAGTTGATAGTGTATAAATAATTTTTCTAATCTGCATGCAGAAAAGTAAAAGTGTGCTTTATATATAAAAGTAAAATTACAGAAAATATTAATATTTTAAAAAAAATTACTGGAGTTCGATGAACCCAAGCTGTCGCTATTTTTTAAATCAGTAAATAGGAAAAATTAAAATTACGAGTAGCTAGTTTAGATGAAACCACTGCCATAAAGTTTCTCGCAAAATCTAGAGATTTCTTCTTCCATTGTTTTGACCATCAAAAGGTTAATTGTATATATGCATATAACTAATCATTATAATTTTTTTTGGATCATTGAATGGATGCTTCTGAAATTTCAATAAATCTCAAATGAAAAATATGAAATTATTTGTGTATTGGATATTTTTTATCCCGAAGTATAAGTATGTTATTTATAATGCTACAAATATAGTACTACTACTACTACTAATTTCCCACAACAAAATTATATGTAAAATAGGGAGTAATTATATGTTTAGTACTCTACAAAAGTCGAAGAAAAATAGTATGAAAAGAATAAAAATTGACGCGGTTGCTCGAATAATAAATGAAAAGTCTCGTCAATTAATAAGTCCCCACATGATATTAAATATTTATCAATCATATTCAAAAAAATTCATGGCATCTTATTAGACTTTGACGCATATGCCAACAATAATTACACCTTATCGTTCTTTAAATTCAGTATACCACTTTCTCTGACACAAAATTTCAATCTGTCTATTTCTCTCTGATAAGTATATTAAATAAAAAAGAATATATATTTACCTCTACTTTATTTTTTTGTTTCACCGAAACAAAGAAATGTGACAAAATTGGTTAAACCTTAAGGTCAATGAATTTTGGGAGGCTGCAAAACGAGACGAAATTACTTAATACTACGAGATTGAAAATGATGGTACATACGTACATTAATTTAAAACTCAAATAAGTTATTAGTTTGTTTGAATTAGGGATTGGTTCTTTTATTATGTAAAAGATATTAGTTGAAAAGAAGTGTAGTTGAACCCAAGTCCTAGTTTTAATATGCTAAGGCTCGTTTGATATGAAATTACAGATGAGATATAAGAAGATTTGAAAAGTAAGATAAGAAATGCGAGTTTCATGTCAATATAAGTTCTGATGAGGGTTCTTTCGCTATTGTTTGGTAGACAAGAAATGAGGCAGAAATACTATCCGGCCAAATTTGTGTGGTACATATCCTTGTATTTTGTGGAAAAAACTACAGGCTTGGATGGCCATAGAGAATAACGCATGCTTACATGATAGGTTAACTATGATACCTAACATTTGGAAATAGTTATATAAGTATCTATATCTAGGCATTACCAACTTACGAAACAGAAACAGGTTAGTTGAAGTAATAGTATTTTGGTGTAACACTTATATTTGGAAAAATAGTTTCACGGCAAACATATATCTATCATTGATGATAGCTCTTTATTAGCACCTAACAAACCTTGACTTTGGTCACTATCAATATCGACCAATTTTCCGTAAATTTATATTTTAAATTATCCTTGAACATTAGTTTCTTTATTTTTAATTAGGTCTTCGACGATATAAGTTTATCATTCACCAATTGTGCCTAAACAACTCGATCATGTGCAATTATTTATTAATGATCGGCTACTATGGTTGTCAGAGCCTGATTAATTTTTTAACTTGTTAAATTTTGAGAACTTAATTGATTAATTAGCGGTGGATTAATAACTAATTTAAACTTTATTTAAGAAGAACTGTTGACTAAGATAGAAGATACGTACACACATAAATTTGAAAAAAGATGGGAACAACTAGCTAGGATAATAATCTTTATATTTTATATATACTAAATTTTATGTTAATAAAAAAGATTAACATCTAAATTGATATGTAGTTCCTAAGGGGGAAATCTCTGTATGATATTTAATGCTACATATACACAAAACTATGATCGTCGACTGCATATTAGTTTGAGTCACTTTTAAAAGGACTAAAATTAATTAGGATTGGACAACAACTTTCAACTTTCTTCGCTTATCCCATATGAGATGGTTTGTAATCCAACACAACGCATGCAATATAAGCTAAAAAGATAATAGTATAGTTAAAAATCAATAGTGTATCTCTATTTATTATGGGAGGAAATTTCTAAGTAATTCTTCTAAGTTCACTTGGTCTGTAATTACTGTTTGAAACTTTTCGCCTTGAAGTAGCTACGAGACCAATTATCTATGGTGGATGAGGTTGACGAATAACGTCATGGCCACACCTTTGCTCCTGTTTTGTCGTGCTCGATCGTCTGCTTTTTTTGTTTTGTAGTAGTAATTTCAGATAGATTATTTGTCGCGATTATGATTAGAGAAAAATTGACAAAAGGAAGTAATTTATCTACCTAACTCAAGGTAGATGCTAGAAGCAGTATGTGTATATTACTTGGATGAGATGTTGTTTACCGTTGAGCTTCATGCTCAACGACTTATAATTGCTCATCAGTCTTCATAATAAAAATTGAGCAAAAACATTGGTTTGAGAGATCTAATATAGCTTGGTTTATTTTATTATCAAAGAAGTTAAGCGGTTTTGTAAAACTGATCAGGGAGAATATAAACGAGAAATTACAGATTTTTGATTTCAACAAAATAACTTTGTACTAAAAAAAGGTGCATCAAAAGTTCAAAACCTTTCATTTGATGGACCGAAAAGCAATTATAAAATTATAATATCTAAATTAAAGTAATAGCCTAACTGACCAAGGTGTGAAAAATAATTAACACATAAGTAGGTATGTTAGTATTTCTTCTGCGTATTTATTATGACAAAAGCAAGTTGTCCTAAGCAAAGGATAGAAAAATCAAAGACAGCTACTGATTTATTAACTATAGAAAGAGATTAATTACAAGTTGAAAGTTAGAAATTCAATTTTCTTTTTTATTACTCCCTCCGTCCCTAAAAATTTGTCACATCTTTCCATTTCCTGTTCCACAAATTTTGTCGCATTTCACTTTTTACTATTTTTGATAATGTACTCCGCATTCCACTAACTCATTTCCACTCATATTTTATTATAAAATTAATATTACATAAATAGGATCCACTACCTATTAACTATTTCAACCCACCTTTCTTTATACTATATCTTAAAACTCATGTCCGATCAAATTGGGACAAAGTTTAAAAAACGGAGGAAGTGCTAAGCTACAAAGTAGATAAGCCGCCATATGTTTATGTTGAACATAAATTTTAATAGTGAACTAATTTTTTAATTGAAATTAAACTGTATCTTTATTTTATCTTTTTCTTAAAACGGAAAAAATCCATGACATTTCACCATATCATCTCATACTGATGTAACTACCGACCATGTCAATATCATGTTTATGGGAGTAATTAAAGGGATTATTTAATTATTTATTATAATTATTAAGAAAAATAAACTTTACCCTCCTACTCTCTTATTTTGGTGAGCGTTTCAAACTTTCAATATAAGACTTAAAGGCGTCTAGGTTCATCTGAAACCAGTTAACAGCTAGGTTCGATCATACAATAAAATTAATACTGCTAGTATGCAAGAAAATAGATAGATATTTTCAAGTAACTAGATATCAAAAAATCAATTTGTAAAGTTGTGTGAACTTAAGTAAAAATCAATAACTCAACTTTTTTGAGGAGTAAATAATAACCAATTTATAAAAAGAATTAATTGTTTTGATTAAATACATATAATTATATATACAACCGATCGAGTTTAAATGAGAATTATTTTTATCATGAAAAATGTGAGAATCATTTTTAGTCATTGAATTGCAAAAATGTACTCCAAAAATGTTCTGGATTCAAATAATTGAGGTAGCCAAAATTTTATAATATTTTTTAAACACAATCAAATTAATGACGAATTTAGTAACTTTATAAGTTTAGTATCCTCAAATTCGTACAATAGTGTTTTATTTTAAATTAAAATTTTAACCTATTCCCATGTGACAAAATATTACCCCAATAATGGAAGGAAACTTGACTTGAATTATGGAGTAATTATTAATGACAAAGTTAGTCTAACATCCGGCAAACATGCATGACATATTTTCGCAAGACAACCTATATTAAATAAACGAAATCATATATGCGAGATCTCATATATATGTAAAATAATTACTACTAATTAGAGCTGACAATATGCAATAAACTTTTGAAATCATCTATCTCAGTTTTTAGTAGGTTGATCATATAATTCCAATAATGCTCAACACCTGCTCCTTCAATCAACCGCCTAATTTTGGGGGTAATAGTTTTATTTTAATTAATGAAAGTGTCACATTCCCAACTGGTTGTTTATCAAAATTCCACGTCTTTGCAAATTTCATTTAAACAGCCAAATATGTATTATAGCCAATTGCTCATATACAAATTTATTATTAGTCACACACTTGTACAATAGCTTCTACAGCAAACTAAAATTAGGTGAGATAAGTCAAAATAAAGATTATCTAAGAATTAAATTAATATCATGAGATACATTATAATTTTTGTAATGTGAAGACGGGCCAAGAGAACCATCTTATCATTCATATTATAAGTATTAGGTTGATATAGGAGTAGTAAATAAATAATATATTTGGACAAATTTTAATTAAATGACACTCCATATGTATCAAACAAAAAATGACTATATTTGATCAAGATCTTTTAAATACATTGTTCATATTACAATAAACTTATCTTATAAAGATATAAAATCAAAGATGTTATTACTTGCGTTGAATAATCTTTTAAATGTCCATTGAGAGCGCAAAGAAGAATGTCTTTAAGTTGAGGAGACAATTATTCATTACATCTTAATCTTTTATTTTTTTTATAATACTTTTATTTACATAATTTAATTTTAATTAAAATATCAATATTGAAGAATAAATGTTATATTTAGAAACAACAGCTAACATCCTTAATTAACTAAAACAAAAAGTGTGATTAGACAAGCCTTTAGAGCATCTCCAGTGGCGGCTAGTCCACCGGTTAGCCGATTCGCGTCGCTAGCCGGTCGGCTAGCCGAACTATTGTAATCGGCCAACGCTAAATCGGCGAGAAAATAAGCGAGCGCTAGCCGCCATTTTGGCGTGCCGATCGGCGAGCGATCGGCCAACACTATTTTTTAATTTTTTTTAATAATTTTTGAAAAACTATATAAACGCGATTCTAGACGACGGGCTAGGCCCAATACAAAATTAAGACCTAAAACAGAAACATGTCATAGCGTCGGGCCGGGGGCGCGGAGAGGCCCCGGACCCCCATGGCAAGGGGACGTCGCCCCCCTTGACCCCCTGACTCGCTGACCGGGCAGCGAGACCCCCGTTCGGCTAGCGGCAACCTATAACGGATTCAAGACATACTAACATTTTTTAATGTATTTTTTTAATAAATTAGTGAGTAGAGTGGGGCGGTGGCTCGTGTGTGGAAGCCCAGATTTTTTTTTATTATGTATTTTTTTTTATTTTTAGTTATTGTATTTTTTTTATTTAAATAAAATTAACAAATTTTTTCCTTATATGTGTCGTAAATTTAATTTCGCATTTTGTATTTAATTATGTAAATGTAGTTGTTTTTTAATTATTTTTATTGCAGCTAGTCTATTTGAGTAAAATGGTGATGTGGCAGGTGGAATTTTAATGCTGAAGACGTGACAGAGAAAGAGAATGACTAACCTGGAGCTGGCTAATGGCTGGCCCATTGCCAATGCCCTTATATTGCAAGAACCTAAAGTTATACCGTAAAAGCAATCATTTTTCATCCGACATGAAATCATTACTCGATAGAGTACATCATCATCTTCCATATTTTTTTTCATTATTTTTTAAATTACTTAAAGATTCCCACGTGTGAGGCACCCTTTAAACCGTTTCACATTAGAAATAGACAATACTCCCTCCGTTCCGGATAATTCGGGTTATTTTGATCGGGCACGGATTTTAAGAATTGTAATGAAAAGTGGGTTCAAAAAGTTAGTGGAATGTGGGTCCTACCTTTATATACTCCCTCCGTTTCACCATAGTTGAGGCAAAACTTTTTGGCACGGAGTTTAAGAAATAGATGTTGAGTGCGTTGAATAAATATGTAAAATAAGTAAGAGAGAGAAAAAGTTGGAGAGAATAAAGTAGAAAGTGAATAAAGTAGAGAGAAAAAAGTAAGAGAGAGTAAAGTAAGAAAGAGAAAATAATTACTATATTTGGAAACGATTCAACTATGAAGAAACTTCCCGAAATGGTAAAATGACTCAACTATGGCGAAACGGAGGGAGTATTAGTAATAAAATGTGAGTATGAATGAGTTAGTGGAATATGGGGTCCACTACCAAAAATGGTAAAAGTGAAATGAGACAAATTATGTGGGACGACTCGAAATGAAAAACTGAGACGAATTATCTGGGACGGATGGAGTATTATGCGAACAATTTATAAGCGCTTTGGATCACTTACACTAAATCCTACAACATTTTCTACTCCACGCTCAGAAACATGATATATATGATAGGATCCATTACTCATGTTTCATGTTTGTGAGTGTGGAGTAGGAAATGTTATAGTGTAGGTGATCCTTACTGATTTATAAGGGCAATCTCTGCTCTATTATTATGCGACTTTTTAAAGTGTGATGAATATAAAATCGTGATAGAACTTTATCCAAAATGAATAATATTATATACTAATACAGGTTCAAGTGTATACCATCGAACCCTCTCATTTATTAATATCTGAACATGGGTATGCTCATAACTTCTACGAAATATTTGGCATTAACATGAGATTTTTTAATATATTATTAATATCTGAACATATATAGTCACTTGTACCATATTATGGCATTATTAAAATATACCTAAGACATTAAAGAGAGATCTATCAAATTTTAATAAAATTTAATTTCAAAACTAATTATTAATAGAAAGAAGGAGAGAGTACCTATTCAAATTAATTTACTTTTACTTCACAAATTCAACATTTCATAAATCACATATGCATATGAAACTAAAGGGGACCAATTATTTACGTGGTTAGCATGTGGCACTACGTGTAATATCAATTACTAAATTCGTGAAAAAAGTTGATTGGGTGGAGGATCCATCATTTTCTTTCTCTTTCAACTTTTGGGATATCAATTTAATGCATCACACAAAGATATGATTTCTTTAACTAAACATTTGCCTAACTTACCCTAAATAGTCAATTACGGTTTTTGGGCTTCCATATTTTTCTATTTGCTTCTAGAAAATCAAATGATGCACTACTACTACTATTCAAGACAATTCAATTGATTTTAAATATTTCGTTTACGTTGATTTCGGATTCGATCCAAAATTCGATATTAATTTAGTAGTAGATATATTAGATAAAGTTTCAAGTGGATTGAAAATACAAACACAATAAGTCAAGATCAAATTAAAATATTTACATTATATGACATCCTCTTTGAATTAATTTCTAGAAAATTCTAATGACAATATTTTAGAAATTTTATAAATTGCAATGCATATTTCCTTTCTGAATTTTCTGAGGTGCTGTCGGTAGTTGTTGCTTTATTTTACTAACACAAGAATCAATGTTTTGATTATTTAATTTGTTGGATTGTTGATTTGGTCAAACTGATCAAAGTAATGATTTTCGTGTTATTCGGAAAGTGAACATGTTTGGTGTTTAGACTTAAATTTTGTATTAATAACAGCTATAGATGCACATAAATGGCTATAAAACCGACATTTGGATCTTTCACTTTCCTATAATTTACTAATCAATTACTACTACAATCTTGAGCCGTACTCGGCTAATTACATTTTATTAAATAATAATTGGCAATAATTAATTGCATGATTAGCTCTCACTTGATTTGTTTTATTACATCATACAGCATGATTAATGCTCTAATGGAGCATGCCACTTTTTTGTGTTGTTATATATGTATTTAGAAACAATTACCATGGACTTATATTTGAATCGTTTTGCTAAAGATGATAGTATTGCACTTTGTCGTTAGCTAGTGAATCTCATTTTAGTTTCCCTTTTTAGAATAATAATCTAGAGTCTAGCTAGTGAATTTAGTTTCCATTTTTAGAATAATAATCTAGACTCTAGCATATAAATCTACTAGTCAAGTAGCACATATGTAGATATAGACGTAGCTAATAGCTATCTCATATACTCCCTCCATCTCAAGGTAGTATAATTGTATTTTTTTTTAGATTGTTTCAAGATAGTTGAGTCATTTCTTTTTTTTTTTTGCCAAAAACTTTATCTTCTCTCTTATTTTACTCTCTCCACTTTAACTTTTAACACATCAATTTCTTAAATCTCGTGCCCAAAAGAAATGCCTCAACTATATTGAAACAGAAGGAGTACAAGATAATGCGATTGCTTGCCCGTGATGCAAGGGTGAATCCACGGGGTGGGGCAGGGCATGGGAGGATGCTCTCAGTAGGGTTAGCAAAAAACACCATGATCGTCCTCGCTTTGTAAAAATATAATTTTACCTCTTATTAAAATAAAAAACTTCTCTTGACATTTTTTCACTTCATGCAGCAAACATAATACTCTCTTTCTTTCTAAAATTATGTTCTAGATCCGCTACTGGAATAATATAAAGACGCGCTACATTGATAGTGCACTAATTAAAAAAGAATATAAGTTAATAAAATTTAACAATTTATTCACCTTAATATTAAAAATAGATACTACTACTAGCTTACGATTGGTAAAAACGATAGATGGCCCGATTGATGTGTATGTGTATACACATACTGAAGCTTAAATCATGTATATACACACTCAAGTATAAATCATACCCCCATAAAATTTTATATTAAACGTGCATACATGATCTACTAGCGTTGACTATTGATGTATCCATCTAAAAATAATAATGAACGAACGTGAAATTGTTCCAATGTGAAAAACAACAGTTGCACATTTTCTTTCGTTAATTAGAACCAAACACATGATCATGTATAGTGTTCCTTTGTCCTTTCCTTTTTAGCTATTCACTCATATAAATTTCTTACTGTTAAATAAATGACTTATAGTCTTAATCTCTCCATTTTTTATTCCTAATTAATAAGATATTTTAGTGACTCCTCTTAACAAGCAATCTTGGATCGATTAACATATAATAGAAGTTTCCTCGTCATTACATTTACATCACCTTGTTTATTAATTATTATATCCACAATTAATTAGGTAGCCAATTACGTCCACATATACAATTAGTTTTGTCATCCGTGAAAATTTTAGTACATAAAATTCCAAATTTGCGTCGCAGTCAAAATCCTTTCATATTGGAATATATTTGTTGGAAAATGGTAGTTTAAAATTTTAAGATTTATTACATAAAGAAAGATAGTAATCCATAGGGACAAAATGGTAATGTATAAGTGATTTTTGAATTTTTTTTAATTTGCTATTAGGTACAAGGTATTTGTATATTATGATTAGTCAAGCATAGTATGTACGGTGATTATTATAAGCATTATTAAATTAATTAAGCTTAATATTATTGCTATTGTGGAAGTGAGAAGCTCTGATTTGGTCTACACCTAATCTGCGTAGTTGGGAATCTTGAATTACATTAATGAGATGAGATTTAAATATGTAGTTGTTATCTTAGTTAAATCGAATGCCACGTGAAAATGTCATAATAGAATATTAACCGTCATTTCAAGAGTCTTAGCAGCCAATTGATCCATTGGAACTAAATTATTAGCTAACTAATTAGTGATTACTATTAAATTTACTACATCTCAAGAAATGAGAGATGGACACATTCAACTTTATGACGATTATTTTGACTGTAAAGTTTTTAATTATATACTATTTGATTATGTTCCTTTAGTGATTTAGTAGTTTTACCGACTAGATTGTTGGATTCATCCATACTTAAATTGCCTAAAACCCATTTATAAATGTAATAAAAACTGAATCATTTAAAAAATCTAGTTGCTAAATTCACCTATTTTGAGAATTTTGATCAATCGTAATATGCACAAAACTAAAATGAAAGGGTAAAACTCATGTCATATAATCATGGACGAATCTACATGCATCAAAAGAGGGACAATTGCTCCACCTCATAATTTCATATTCATGTATATATTGTATATTTTGCAATTTATTTCTTTCAATTTCTCACTAAATGTCCCTCCTCAAATTCTTAAAATTTCCACGTATGTAAATTTGCCCCTCTTCCTACAAATTCCTGGCTTCGGCCCTGCATATAATCTAACTTCATTAGTGATTTCTATGTCCAAATTCATAAAAGACGGCTAGGAATATAGATGTAATTTACATATAGACTCTTTAATGCTATAATTTAATTAATAACCTCAAGTTAATTATTACTTTATTTTCCTGAGAATATTATTTATAAAATTATTACTCTTCATATATATGATCTTGAGCTCAAACTTTCACTTACGATTGTAGTTTGTACACCATCTGAATCACTAGCTATTTAATCGGACACTATACAAATTTTCTTCTTAATATCAGCCTCATAGTTAAAAATGAGACCATTCAACTAAATACACAAAAGTTGACAAATTTTGATTTTGTGCATGAGCTAAAAAATCCAACTTCAAATACACAATCTTTCAATTGGTTAAAGCTCGTGTATTTAGACATAGTCAATCATTTAAAATTCACCGCAACATATATTATATAATAATGCATAATTCACTAAACATACTTTTTTTTAAAACAAAAAATTCGTACATACACTTTCTCAATTTCAACTCAGAAAGAAACAAGATTGCAAGAAATATTAATAAAAGAAAGAACATACAATATAAACTAAAATTTAGAGAGTAAAATGTCCCACAAAATTACCCAATAAAATTACAAAAATATGGAATCAAAGGATACATGAAAAGAATAAAGCAAACAAGCAATAACTAAAGGAAAACGAGCAAAGGAGATGGTGATACACCTACAAAATGTTTTTCTATCAAAAGAAAAACACTCTACTTTCACTTTTTCTAATATTAATGAAGTATAAATTAGTGCCATATAAAGAAGCTAAAAGACATTATATAATTAATCATAGAAAAAAGCCACCAGTAAAAGAATTTTTCTAGAAAAAAACCAGTTTTGCTGACTTTGCATTACTTCCAATCTTGGTTAATTCATTATACATATAGAATGTCTTAATTGTTTTATATGCAACACAATACTACCATTATATGTATAAATTGCAATAAACATCTCAATGATGATTCGATTTCCCTGATGAAAGAATCTCATGTAGCCATTGAAATAGTTGGCAGAGTAATAAAGTGTGATATTTGATGCAACTTACTAATAAAACAAGAACAAAAGAACAAAGAATCATACGTATAAAAAGTTTACTTAATATCTACTATGATATCAACATTTTCACTCATTATTCCATGGAGAAAGCTCTTGCAAATATGAATAGAACATGGGACAAGCCGTTTGGTCCCCCTCCCAATATATTTACTTAAATACCACATGTAATTTTCAAAGTGTTTTCTTTTTCTTCTAATAATATATACTACTCAATCTGTCCCACAAAATAGAGACTTTAGAAATGGCAAGAATTTTAATACAAAATTAGTAAAATAAAACCACCTTATTAATACAGTAATATGTGGTGAAAGTATTTTCGAAAATAGAGTGTGGACTAATTTTGTTGGACTAACTATTTTATGGAGACGGAGAGAGTATTTCATTTAATGTTATATGTATATAAATAGATAACGAATAAGATATAATGTACTATATTTCATTGTTTTCTTCTACGTTGATCGTCAACCACATAAAGTGCTCATAGTACTTGAATGTAAAAGACGTTTGTGAATCCAACTCCAATACAAAACACAAAATAAGTTCCAAAATAGAAATGAAATGCAAATAGGATAAAATAGAATATTTAAAAAAGAATAGGAAGAGCAAGAATGGGAAGACTTTTCCGTGTGAATTATTGAGAAGGCCAAATCGATCGTTGGCAGTCACTAACAAACAATTGCCATAAAACTATTGCTAGTCAATTCATAAAATAATATACAGACAGCCAATCAACAAAGTTTAAAATATGGAGTACGTAACTTTCATGATTCACCTAATAAAAATAGAATTAACCGGGATTAATATGGGATTTGAAAATGGTAAAACCTAAGCTATAAAAAGAGGTGGGATTGGAGAAGTATTAACAACAACAAACTCCCAAAACCCAAAGATGGGAAGAAGAGCAAAAATGGCTTCTTCTCTCACCGCCGCTTTGGTGGTGGCAGTGCTTTCCATCTGCCTGCCGGCGATAGCCAATGCTGATAACTACTACTACTCTTCTCCTCCACCGCCATACCACTACTCGTCTCCACCACCGCCGGTGCACTCCCCACCACCTCCTTACCACTACTCTTCACCGCCTCCACCAGTGCACTCCCCACCTCCTCCTTACCACTACTCGTCTCCACCGCCACCAGTGCACTCTCCACCACCTCCCTACCACTACTCATCCCCACCTCCACCGGTGCACTCCCCACCACCCCCATACCACTACTCATCTCCACCTCCACCGGTGCACTCTCCACCACCTCCATACCATTACTCGTCTCCACCTCCTCCAGTGCACTCTCCACCACCTCCATACCACTATTCATCTCCGCCTCCACCACCACCAGTGTACAAATACAAATCCCCACCACCACCAAAGCACCCGTATGTTTACAAGTCCCCTCCTCCACCACCACCCGTGTACAAATACAAGTCACCACCCCCACCACCTAAGCACCCATATGTGTATAAGTCACCACCACCGCCAACTCCTGTGTACAAATACAAATCACCACCACCGCCAACACCAGTGTACAAGTACAAGTCCCCACCGCCACCAAAGCACCCATACGTATACAAGTCTCCTCCTCCACCAACTCCAGTCTACAAGTACAAGTCGCCACCACCACCAAAACACCCATACGTCTACAAGTCACCACCACCACCGGTTTACAAGTACAAGTCACCACCCCCACCACCTAAGCACCCATATGTCTACAAGTCACCACCACCACCACCACCAGTGTACAAGTACAAGTCACCACCGCCACCAAAGCACCCATACGTGTACAAGTCACCCCCACCCCCACCTCCGGTTTACAAGTACAAGTCCCCTCCCCCACCTCCTAAGCACCCATACGTCTACAAATCTCCTCCACCACCACCCAAGCATCACTACGTCTACAAGTCTCCACCACCACCCACTCCAGTGTACAAATACAAGTCTCCACCACCACCACCCAAGCACCACTACGTCTACAAGTCTCCTCCTCCCCCAACCCCAGTCTACAAATACAAATCTCCTCCACCACCACCTAAGCATCACTACGTCTACAAGTCTCCACCACCACCAACTCCAGTCTACAAATACAAGTCTCCACCACCACCACCCAAGCACCACTACGTCTACAAGTCTCCTCCTCCCCCAACCCCAGTCTACAAATACAAATCTCCTCCACCACCACCCAAGCATCACTACATATACAAATCACCACCACCACCCACTCCAGTCTACAAATACAAGTCTCCACCACCACCACCCAAGCACCACTACGTCTACAAGTCTCCCCCTCCCCCAACTCCAGTCTACAAGTACAAATCACCACCACCACCACCCAAGCACCACTACGTGTACAAGTCTCCTCCTCCCCCAACTCCAGTGTACAAGTACAAATCACCACCACCACCGCCTAAGCACCACTATGTGTACAAGTCTCCTCCTCCCCCAACCCCAGTGTACAAATACAAGTCTCCACCACCACCCACTCCAGTCTACAAATACAAGTCTCCACCTCCGCCACCGGTGCACAAGCCATACTACTACTCTTCCCCACCTCCCCCTCACCACTACTGATCAACGAATTTTCCACGTAAGCTTTTATCATCTTATTTAGTCTCAAATTATTATGTTAGGAATTATTTAACTTACATAAATGTGTTTATGGATGCAGTTAATGAGAATGTCTGAAATAAGAAAAACGTGGCTGTGGGCTGAAAGAGCTGGATCCATGCAAGAAGAGAGGAAAAATGAGGATTATATTATTAGAATAAGCCAAATCCAGACGCTCTTCTCATAATTTGTTTTAGTGTGTTTTGTTTAATATTCTGTTTACTTTTCCCATCTTTCTGTAATTTCAAATATTCTATATTATATTCTCCTGGCACAATGCAAAGCTTTGTTCAATCCAATAAAAAGTGTTCCTTTTCAACCTTTTCAGTTCTCTCTTTCTCTCTGTTGTAGTATCAGATGAAAACTATACTAATAAGTTAGTGGAAAATGAAAATATATAAATTATATTTAAGCACAAGCCATGGATTTATGAATTAAAATTATGATGATAATATTAGAAAATAGAATATCAATATTTTTAAAAGTAGGACCCACGTTGTACTAGCTTTTCTACCATTTTTTTTATTAAAGTCAAACAATTTTTCAAAATTCAAACCGATCAAAAATAGGATATTTATTTGCGAATGGATGGAATAATTAATATTTAAATGATTATGTTTAAAATTCTCAATCTGACCTTACTAAAATTATTGAGCTGACTGCCATCTGAAGGATAATTTCAGATTTATCGTGAAAATTGATTGTAAAGTTATTTCACAATGTTCTATAAATGTAATGCAGCTTTTTTCGTTTCATCTCAGCACTTTACAGTTTATATAGAGATAAAATTCTAAAAGTTATGGCTAATAATAGTCAAGATAAAAATTTCTATAGCTGCGTAAATATTAATTCCAGCCGAGATGAATTGATAGTTCAAAATTGTGTTTCCAATTCCAATTTAATTTATTAAAGAAATTAATTGAGTTTCAGTTTTACAGAATATTTTGAAATTTACAAAGTTATTTTTAATTGAATTTATTTTATCATTTTATTTAAAATGACATACTACTGTATAACATACTCCTATTTGTTAAAATTCTCAATTTATTATAATCCTAAAAAATACGTTGTGTCTCAATATGTTTTAAAACTAAATCAACTAAGTACCTTTATTAAAAAAAACGATTTATTAATTTTAGATTGAAATAAGTAATAAGCACTAATTAATTGGATTGATTTGAGCGCGGAGCTTGGCTGGTGAAGCCGGCTTGATAATATGGCTTCATGGCTCATAATAACCAATTATCCACGTGCTTTATCTATTTTTGTCCTTTTCCTGTTTTTCCAGCATTTATCCACCGTTCGATCATTGGTGGGCCCGCTGTTTGGTCTATATTTTAATTTACTGACACACATATAGTCCCCACTCATCATGTCCGAAATTTGTAAATCATTGAAAATAAAAAAGTAAATTTCCTCTAATTTGAGAACTTTCATTTTAAATATCTCTGAAATTTTATTTTTAAGGTTACACCCATTTCCTATTAACAACACTTCAATCAAATTTTTTTATTTTTTTTCAATCTATTTTACTATGTCAATTATGGTTAAATTTCGCATCCCTTCATAAATTCATATTTTTAAAGGACTATAGGAGTATTCCATTATTCCATAAATATAATATGTATATAGACGGTATAATCACACAAATTTTAATATAATATAGTAATTGATAAAATAAAAAAAATAAAATGAGAAAATGCGGATAATTAGGAAATAAAAAAGATAAAAAGTAGAAATAAAGTGATACAGTAGATTTTTGTTTGATGGATAAAAATGACCCTATTTTAATTAAAGAAAGAAGTAATGTTTATTAAACCGATTTTTCATTTTTTATGTGTTATATTCGATCGGCTCTTTTCATTTCTCGTGTGCATATTTTCTGCAATAAGGAAAGGAATTGATTTCTTGTACCGTTGTACGTATGTATGTATGTTGGTTAATTGCTCTGATTTCTAGAATTGGATATTGTAAACAAATTAAAATTTCCTTTTTTTCGCATCCATGGGACAAATTGAACAAAGTACATCCATTCAATCTCCAATTATTATATAAAAAATTCAAAATTAGAAGAGAATCTACCATAAATAGTGGCAATACAAATACTTGAAAAATAAATAAAACGTAAAAGTAATACTATCAAATCTTGCAATAATAAATATAGTGTTAATTGTCTTAATATCTCTGGCTCAACAAATTAGTACTCCGTACTATACTATTAGCTTGAAAAATTGATTAACAACTAAAGATTGTGAGTCAGCTAAGACTATTAATCTCAATTTTGGAATAAAGAAGAATATGCCCCAAAAATGCGACAATAATGAAGTATCAATTGGATAAGTAAAAAACAAAAGGAAATAATAAAATAAATGGGGGATTGATAAAGGGAAAATGGTGGGAAATTATTAAGTGACGAGACAAATTAAATAGCATAAAATTATGGCTAAAGACATGATTTTATGGTGGGGACGGAATGCGGAAGCCAGAAATTAAAAAAATATTGGAATTAAAGGAACATCCGAGACATAAAATTACATATCTTAGTATTATTAGAATTTCAAAATCTTTCTATAGGAGGGACAGGGAGCAGTTCACCTACCCAGTTTTGAAAATGAAAATGAAAATAAAAATAAATAAAATGATTTCTTCAAGATATACTCCACTTAACTTTACTTATTCATTGAAAACATAAAAGATTATTATTATTATTATTATTATTATTATTATCTGAAATATGATTAAATTTAGTACTAGCTTCATTTTTAGTTTTTACAACACACATAGTATTTATTTTATGTCACGATTGTATATAATAACATTTATAAATGTTATAATCCATCAAAAATTATGTTAGTGTTAGAAATATATTTTGATCGCAGTGATATGGAGGATAATTCTTACTACAGTTGTGACCGATAAAAACATTCAGAAAATTCAACGTGGGGTGTATCTAGATAGATGAGCAAAGAATTAAAGTGGCATATGAGATAATGAAAAAGTTAGACCAAAGTGAAATAGTAAAGCATTCAATTGCATGTCAGAAAATAAGGGTACGTGAATAGACTGCCAAAATTAAATTAATCTAATGGAAATAGGTGTACATAGTTGACTGCATAGGGAGTAAATGAACAAAGAGCTCCAAATTTCCTTAGTCAAATATCCTCAGCAACGTTTCCATCCATATAGTGAAACAAGATATTTGATCCCCGGACAAGTAAAAGGTGAGATTCCAACATTACATCCAAATAAAAGAAAAATCGCTTATATATCAACTTAGTCGTATTTCATCGTTATCTTAAGGACTTTACTTAATCCAAATTTTCTTTAGTGGGTTTATTTTTAACCCAAAAGTAGAACAGAGTTCAAGCAATCAACTTGAATAACCGCGCTACAACAAATAATCCCACCAATATGCTTCTAAAAGAAAGAGTAAAACAACAGCCCTTTTGTAGATTGAGATCATATATGGAGTGCAAGACTTTTCAACCATGATTTTGCTATAAAATATTGCAAAATAGTACTAGGATTAATTACCCACAAATTGTACTGATGTTATTATCCCTTCATCACAATAATTCATGTAATTTAATTTGTACTCTTATTAAACAAGTTTTTTTTAGGTGGCGAAGAATACCTTCACATTGTACTCTCATTGAGTCAATTCTCGAAAGCAGGGACAAGTTTTATCACACAATAAAAAAGAAGAAATATTCATTTAGCTATCAATAAATTCTTATCCACTCGACCACCGTTAAGGACCACCTAGATGGTAGAATTTTCAAAATTCAATATAATAAATTCGACTGATAATATATTTATTTTTTTTGGATCAGTTCTGTATCATGGTAACGTTATGAATCACGTCGCTAACTCGCAAGCTATTCGGAATACAAATCATATACTCCTCCGTCCGCCATTAGTTATCACACATTGACCTGACTCAGATTTTAAAAAATTGTAAATGAAAGTGAAAAGTAGGGAGTACTATAAACTAAATATAACAAGTATTGACGAAGCGACCGAATTAAAGGAACTAGTGATAAATAATAGCGGACAAATGGAGTATGTGATACTAGATATCTCCATATCTCTATTATTTATCCATCAATTATTTTCCATATCTTTCCATATATGCTTAGGATTATTTTCTTGATCACTAGGTTAGGGTATTAGTTTTATAAATATGAGTCTTTGTTATCTTTTGAATATTCAATCAAGAAATATCAATTATCCTTCTATTTTATGTTCACGCTTTTATTTCAATTCGGTATTGTTCTTGGTTTGATCGACAGGTAAAGCTCCCGCGACTACCTTTCATCTCTATGCCAATTGCAATCGCAACGCCGTAATCTTAGGGAATTTATCTCTTAACGATTGGTGCTTTCATTGAAACTCTCAATGAAAACACCAATTGTTAAGGGATAAATTCCCTTAACAAGATTCTGGCATGGCGATTGCGAGGATAAATTCCCTTAACAAGATTCTGGCGTGGCAATTGCGATCGACATAGGGGCGAGGATAAATTCCCTTAACAAGATTCTGGCGTGGCAATTGCGATCGACATAGGGATAAAAGGCAGTCGCAGGAGCTTTGTCCATCGACCAAACCAAGAACAATACAAAATTGCGTGAAAATAAAATAAGATAATTGTATTTCTTCAATGATTGATTCAAAAGATAACAAATACTTCTATTTATAATACTAATTCCCTAATACCCAAGAAAATAATAATAAGCATATATGGAAAGATATGGAAAATAATTGAGTCACAAATTAATAGAGATATGGATCAGTACGCCCGTATGATATATGGAAGTTTTGAAAACTATGCTTATACAAGATTTCCGGTAAGCGACGAGACATTAAAATGTAGGTAAAAAACTTGTTGTATCTAAAGGAAAAGAAGAGAACAATATGAGTCATCATCAATCATTTATTTGACGTTGAATAATTTGTTTGCTTAAACATTCGTTAGAGGATGCATGGACTTCACCTACTTAGACGTGGACCTATTGCATGACAAATATTCATGAAAAGAAGATTCAATAACATTTATTTATAAATATACATATAGCTTTGTGTTAAAATAACAATCTATTTTAAATTGACACCGTGGCACCACTTATACAACAATATTATAAACCTACACATCAATAATACAAACACTACACAGCAATCTATAGATTGATGTATAGTGTGTCGGATATTGCTGGACAAGAAATATTGTTGTATAAAGACCAGCAAATTGCTAACCGTCTTTTTCAGTTTTTATTTTTGCCACGTGGCAGTGTATTATTCGTCCACATGTACAAATGATTGACTAAGAATGGTGATATGGTCTTATTTTAAGGGGCGGTGGCACCCTAACAATTTACATAACTTTTGTATTGTCAATTTTATTGAATAACGGTTTCGAGACAAAGTCCGTGGTAATTTAGCACCGTGTGGCTTCATTTATATATTGTTAATACCTTTCATTTATATAAATTTTTACACTTTTTAGAATATAATATTCATCAATATTTCAGTAATAAAATGACATGCTTTAGGGTACGCACCTAACAAATTTATCTTTAAAAATTTCCAAAACATAAAAAAATGAAAAAAAATATTGTTTTCAACGAGTAGTTATTAAAGAATAAATGAAGTAGGAGAGATTAAAAATATTGATTTTAGATTAAAAAAAATTACTCCTTATCGTGGGACACTGGAAAAAGAATGCTCCACAATTTAATTACCGCAAAACGAAGAGTAACATCTATGGAATTTTTACCTTTAGGAAGTTTTTACTTTTGAACAATTACTCCCTTACCTTTTTTATTATCAGAAAGACTATTCTTTGTGTGGTTTGCTTGTAATCGCAAACAAACTTTTGGCCCACAATATTTCTAATTTCTACAATTTATAATTTAATGGAAACTATTTCTTTTTACATTATCAATTTAACTTTTTCCCCGAAATTATATTTTATGTTGTGTTTAATGTATCATTTTTCTATTTTAATATATTAACAAAAACAACCTTACATATTTTCTAGAAACAACTGTAGTGGAGTAATATTTTTCGTAGTTTCTATCTTCCCAAGAGGTTTATAATGCTTTTGAATGTCTCAAATCAGAAATTTTCTACTTTTGAAGAAGTACTCTTTAACTTTTCTATAATCACGCAATTCTAATAGAGACAATTATTTATATGTTATTGTTTATGTAATAAACCAGCGAAGACCCTTCAAATCAATCATAAGAAAGATTTTAATTTTCCTAACTACTTTAATTGTTTTGTTGTTAAGAAAAAGCCTCCATAGACATATGGTTAAATTGTTTCCATCTTAAGACAGCCCATAGATTTTGAAATTTCTATTTGACTCAAATTCATTGTGGGCCTTAATTATTTCTTTTTCCCATACAAGAACTATGAGGCGTTAATTTCGTGTTTTTTTTAAATATTTGTCATAAACCTTTTATTGCTGCCGAAGGAAAAGTAAGTAGGCAATAAAAATGATTAAAGGGAACATAGATCTTAAAATTGTGATCCCTAAAACTTTATTTTATTATGTTTGAAAAATAATCAAGATACTAATAAAATATAAATACTAAAATAATTAGTTCAGTATTGAATATAATCCATGATTCATAACTTTAAATTATAGTATTAAAATATAAATTCTTACTAATTTATAAAATAATAATAATAATAATAATAATAATAATAATAATAATAGTTGTCTAAAGTAATAAAAATTACTCCCTTCGTCTTGTCACAAGTGATGTATTTCTTTTAAATTTTTCACAAGATTTAAGAAAATGATATACTTCATCCATCGCAAAATAAATCATAATCCTTTTTGGGATGTGCCACTATAAGTGAGTTATTTCTCTTTTTAGCAAAACTTCTCTCTCTTACTTTACTATTCACCTACTTTATTCTCTCTTTACTTCTCTACTTTCTCTCTCTCTCTCATACTATACTCTCTACTTTAACTTTATAAACATCAATTTCTTAAATCTCGTGCCCAAAAGAAGTGATTCGCTTATCTTGGGACTAAGAGAGTATATTGAGTTTAGTGGAGATAATTTATGAGAAGGGAAAAAGTAAGAGAGATAAAGAGAATAAAGTAAGAGAAAGTTAAAGTTTTGTTTTTTATTGAAAAAGAAAATTGATCACTTGTAATGTACAATCTAAAATTACAAAAAGTTTGATATTTTTTTAGAATGGAAGGAGTATACTCCAATAAATCAGGGTCCTAGAATATTAATCAGAAATCGAAACAAACACTAATTTCTAAAAAGTTAAGAAATCAAATTAGTTTCTCCAATAAAATTCCGCCGAACAAACATAACCTTAAAATATAATTTTCAAAGTTGCGTAATGGAAAATAATCTAATGAATTTTTTCTAGAATTCGCTAATGATAAAATAGTGACATTATTGTAAGTTAGTAGTATTAAAGATTGGTAGCTTAGTAAACTATAATCTCACCACTAATTTACATCTTAGACGCTTTGGCCGAGTGGTTAAGGCGTGTGCCTGCTAAGTACATGGGGTTTCCCCGCGAGAGTTCGAATCTCTCAGGCGTCGTCTCTTTTTTTGTTTTTTGTTTAATTAAAAAAACAGATCAATTCATTTTTCAGTTGCTAAATAAAACTCTTATTTGCAGATCCATTTCTTAATCAAATGAACAAAGTTTTGGACATAAATTTTTGTGAAATCTCAATTTGGATATATTTGCATTCCTGAAACCGTGGAAACCACTCACTTTTGTTCATTCACAACTCAACAACGTTTACAGGTACAGAAATTGGTGTTAGCTGCTTCCTACAACAAAACTGCATCATACCAACTATGATCTATATTACAAATATACTTATGTTCCTCCATTTACCTCTATAATTGTATCATAAAAAGATGAGGAGAATTAACAAAGCACTCACTCGTTAGTATCGAATCACGTCGATTGCATGTTGATTGTTAGCAGCCATTAGGTGCATCCTGCAAAATTGGCAATATACTATCATTCATCAATGAGTTTGTGGTGTTCAAGAGTTTTAGCATGAATTTCTATGCACACACATTTACTTCCTGCTGGAGTGCCTCCAGCTCGATTCTGATGTCGCTGAATGAAGGCCGTTCGCTAGGAACGGCTTCCCAACATCTCTGCATCAGGCTTATTATTTTTGGATGTGCATCCATTGGGAGTTCCGGTCGAAGTCCCTAGTTCGTTCATGAAATAAGTCAAAACAGAAATGTGCAAATATTATAATCAAAGCCGAAGTAGTTGACGAACCTGTCTCACTCCTAAGGCAGCTTGTAGAGGAGTCATGTTATCATAAGGTATCTGTAATGGAAAAAAGGAGGCAAAGGTGAATAGAGCCTTTGGTTTTTCATATTTTAGCATTGTCATTCAACTTGATGAAAATTCTTCAAAATAGTAAGAAATTTTTGGGCCTTTTGCAACAAAACTATTTGTGTTAAGCCATGAAGATCACTAACTTAAATAAAAATTTATCACCTTGGCTGTCACAAGCTCCCAAAGAACAATGGCAAAACTGAAAACATCTGCTTTTTGGTCATACGGTTGATGGTTTATCACCTGTATAATGAAAAATGGGTAAGAAACCGCTCACCAGATAGGGCGAGCCTAGGTTGCAGAATTAAGACATAAAAGACACAATTTGTAGTATTATGATAAGCAATGGATTCACAAAATTAACCAACGAAAAATTTAGAAAACAAACCTCATGTCATATATCCGCTGCAGAATATGTAAATCGTCTCTAAGGAAAATAACTTATAGGAATTGGAAAGGGATCTACCTCAGGTGCCATCCATCGGTATGTTCCAGTTTCTGCAGTCATAACCCCACCATTGTTCTGGAACCGAGCAACTCCAAAATCTGCCACTTTAACAACCTTGAAACAAATTACCGCACAGATCAACAAATCATAACTTTCAATATAGCAAAAGGACTGCATAGTGTACCAAGGATGCCAAAATCTCATTATATCCAAGAAGAAGATAAAGGAGCATCAGACATGAACAGTAAGGTGCAGAAAATTTAAATTCTTATGAATAACTCACACTGGAAGAATCCATAAGCAAATTTGCAGTTTTCAGATCCCTGTGAATAACATCCTTCTGATGTAGGTACTCCATTCCTTTGCAGACATCAATTGCGAACTTCAACAACTGTGGGAGCTTCAACGAGGGATGATTCTTATGCAAATATTCATAGAGGCTTCCTCTGGGCATGTACTCTAGAAATGATATTAGCACAAATAAATCATCGGGAAATTACACACTACAGTAGTTGAAAAAGAAATCAGTAACTAATCATGTTTATTTTGATGCAACAAGCCATCAATACAAGAATGCCAACAAAGCGTGTACAATATTGGCATGGTATAGAAACGAAAATATCTAACGAAGCTAGCTAGTACTCTTCTTCAAAGCACATTACCTGTCACTATGCATAAATGTGGCAACTTTGTGCAAGCACCAACGAAACGTACAACATTGTTGTGCTGTACCTGTCTGCTCCAAATAAAAGGGATTTCAACATATTATTCTAATTTCAAGAGACCTTCTTGACTCTACTACATTTACCATACTATTCATGGTATGAATTGATTCTAGAATCTAGAATATATATTACACTAGTCTGCAATAATAATTACCTCAGAATAGCAACTTCCTGTGCAAACTCTGCCTCCAGAGAGTTATTCAAATGCTCGGATCTCAGTACCTTGACAGCAACATTTTCACAAAGATATACTCCCCGATACCTTCTCATTGAGAATATTAGAGATATAAGCACAAGCAAAAAATGGCTCAATCAGTCAACAAATTCGAATGAGTAGAGCATTGAACTAACAGATCTCCACATGATCCAGATGCAATTTTTTCCCCTATCTTCAACAATCGCCAATCAATTTCCCAATCTTCGGAATTTCTTTGTGCAGCAATAGCTTTCTCCAAAATTGATTGAGATCGTAAAGAACCAGACCATGATCCCTTGATAATTGAAGGCAGATTATTTGTGAGGTGACCATAAACATATAGATGCTAATAATAAGTTATTCTTGGAAGAAAAAATGGAGTTAATGGTGACGAATGCACACATAAGAAAACATGACAGGATGAATAAATGTAAAGCCAAACCTGCATCACAAAAGAATTGAACAAAAATGATATTCCCTCCTACAACTACAATAACTTTAGATGTATCCAGTTGATCTGAAAGAGTGAAGGACCTGTACAAACTATATCAATCCTCTTACTACACATCATTAAGAGTCCGAACATTTCGCACCAAGTTTACTTTCTTCTTGGAGACTTTAGATTGACTTATTCATCTACACCACACCTAATATCAACTTTATCTAAGTTACTTATTAAGCAACAATGGGCCAGACTCTCGATTACCACATCCTTCAACAAACAGATGCATACTTGATTACTCTCTCCATTAAACAAGATCCAAAAATATTCATCTACAATAGTAAATTAGCTATAGAAATGCACTACTTCCTTATAGCATTTACAGAATCTTCTACATTAATCCAATGACCATATGAAAGTAAGCAGTAAGAGGTAATGCATGATAATAGTCTCGATCATCTTAGGAAGAGGAAAAGAAAAGCTTTTATGCCAATTTTGGTGGCTCAAACTGAGAGCACAGAAGCAACTAGCGAGATATTGGGTTTAGAGAATGGAGGATGGCAGTGGAACTAAGCAATATTTAGAGTAACATAACATACAGAGAAGGACACTGGAACTGAACATATCAGATTTGAAAAGAAAAAACAAACATATTAAGGTGAATAAATGCATTGTTATGGGCAAACAATATGGAGTATTAATTACCTCACTCTCAGCAATTGCTTTCCTAATCACTTTGTATAATCCTTCTGTATCCTAATCATTGTATTGCAGAAGTCAGCAATTTCAACATAAGGAAGCTTGGCACTACTTAGCAGTAACAAGTACGGAATATTTGGGCAAAATCCTTGAAAAATGATAATGTAAAATTACATCTTCCAAGTGCACTTTTAAGCAAAAACATAGGAACATTATGCATATTGCCACTCAAGCCTGTGAACATCATACATTACTTCAATTGCATAATTTTGTGAACACACAATTATTATAATAGACTAGCACGAAGTTCATATTTATTAGGCTAAATTACACAACAACTGAAGTTTAACAAAAATATCAAACTGTTCCTAATTATAATTAAATGCACAAACTATCACAAAATTGAAAAAATGCGATGAATGTCAGTTACTGGCTTGCCTCCATTTGTCGTTGTGTGGATCAAAACAACACATTTATGCTTTCACCCCATTAGAATATAGGTATATAATTTGTGATAGGATAGTTTCTAGGCTTGCAGTTTTTTAAAGAAAAGGGGGCAGGGATACTGAATATTCTAAATATTTGTAGAGCTGTCTGAACTAAACTAAGTAAAAAATATGGGATCTGAAAACCACTTCCATCCTACATTATAAATGTGACATATCTCACACGCTTGATAGGCTTAAGAAGGATACCTCAGAATGCCATCCATCAACAACAAATACGTCCAGGGAGTAGCCATCTGTTGTGGAAAAAACATGAGCTTCACGGATATTTAGTCCAGCATCAGAGAGCAAAGCAGATAGCTGAGCACAAGATAATAGTTATTGGGGTAAAAAACAAATGCATTTTGCTGTTAAAATAACAAACAAACAGTAATGAATATGAGTGCCGATATGAAAAACAAAGAGAAAAGAGAAGGAAATAGAAGTACACAAATAAATTATACTCCCTCCGTCCCATAAAAATATGGGCACATGATATGGAACAGGAATCAAGACAAAATTGGTAAAGTAAGAGAGAGCAGAAGAAGGGTAGTTAAAGTAGTGTTAGTGAATAGTGAGACCCACATTATTATTAGTGTTTTAATGGTGGTATAAGTTGTAAATAACTTGATGTATAGGGGTACTAAAATTGGGATCTCTTTCCACAAAAGGAAATGCCCATATTTTTATGGGACGGACGAAAATGGAAAGTGAACATATTTTCATTTGCAAAACAGTTAAGACCACCATATCAGAAATTTAGCATGAAAATAAGTGAATATACCACTGACATAACATAAAAATATAAAGTGCTTCCCAAATCATTGAAAATAATCCGTCTTACCTCAACAGAGATAGCTAACACAACAAGTGGCACTAGTGCATATTATAAGGCCTAAAAACTAATAACTAAAGTAGCAATAACCCTCTTCTTTTACCTGACTGAGAAGTTTTGGTTTGTCAAGTGTTGAAAATATTATCTCATGAATTGGTAAGCATGATGCTTCCTCCCTGCAATACACATGGATTTTCTGTCATCCTATTATAGTTAGTAGACTAGTAGGGAATGTTCATCAAAGTGATCCAAAGAAAGAATCTATATTACACATCTTCCTGGTTTGTCAATGATAACAAGTAAATTGTGAATGCTTGGTCCTGAGCTATCACATACGGAGTATGTCATAAAATTCATCTTAACTTGGGATACATATCATGGTTTTAAAGCAAATTCCAGATTCAGCTAAACAAAAACTCGCCCATTTTATGTTTGACAACTCGTGATTCTTAAAATCCGGGATCCAAGCATTTGAATTAAGTTTCCAATCTATATCAATTTGTCCCTCTATTATCTACAGGTAAAGAGCTGAACAATGGGTGGAACTCTACCTACATTAGCTCCTATGATGTCCCAAATGCTAACGCAAGTTTCATCATTGAGAGTCTAAAAGTGAAAAATCATGAAAGAATGCAAAACTACCTTTGCACAAAACCTTCAGGATAAATTTCCTTGTTTACGTCATTAGAATCCTTCCTAACATCCAGATTAAGATCCTCAAGCTTAGAACAAGTCTCACAGTCACCCCCAGAATTCCTGTTCCCAAGCAAAGTAATAGTGCAAAGGCTTACAACGACATATAAATTCATGTGCAATTATACCAAAAGAACATGCCTTTATAGGAAAAAGAGGAATCTAGAATCTATTCATTACAATTAACCTAATATCTCAAGTACCTTCCATTTGACGAGTGGACACCATTATTCGTATAATGTGGAATTGAGGCAGGAAGAGCACTTGAAATTTGTTCCTCCTCAAAATCATCATCTCTAGTGCAGGCATGCTAAGCAGTACAAAAAAATTAAATAAAATGAGCATACATCGGAAACATATCAACGAAATGAGATGCTCACTGATAACTAAATTAATGCAGATAGGCGGCTCAAATTTGAGAGATCTGAACCAATGTCCTCATGAATGATGCAGATGTTGGCAATAAAGCAGTAGTCCAGCAGAAAAGCAGTTATCATCCTAGAATAGTACTTAGCTAATTGGTGAAGGATCAGGAAGTCTTTTCGTAAGAATTCTGAGGAACAACAGTTATGAAAATTTCTGGTGTGGTCTGACTACTAAGGCAACAAAAGCAAGTGACCTGAATGAGACCTCAATGTATCAACACATATTGATAATTGATAATATGTTTGCTACGGTTTTTTGTGACACTAGCACCGTGCAGTTACTATCTACTGTAATAATAACTTTGTCCCCATGAAATCTCTTCTATTCGTCCTTTTAACTAGAAAGAAATTGATCAACTTTTTGTTAGGAAAACTTTTCTCTCCATATTCATGTATCCTATACGGACCAATTTTGTGGCTCTTCACCAGATATAGAAAGCATATCTCCTTGCATGCCAAAGAAAGGTTGAGTCCTACTAATAGGCCACTCCTAGTATTTAAACACAAGCCGTTAGTTCTCAAGATGTGATTTATATAGGAGCGATCAAGACGTGTTTACTCCAGAACATTCTAAGGAATGACGGTGCTATTGTTTTTAGGCATCACTAGATTGAATTTTCATGTTTTCATGCTTAGTTCTTATACCAAACCAGGGACAGCAAGTTATCATTACTGTTTTTAATTTTAAACTCAATGAGTCAGTGGAAGAACATAAAATATCAAGAACGCAAAAGCTAAATTTGCTAATTCGTTCCCTGTCAATTTGTTCATAAAAATCACACAAGCATAAAGTTTTTGGCTTATGAGTTCTGACTGCATCCTAATAATACCAAACCATGAGCCACTAATGTTACACTCGTGAGGATGCAAAAACAGACAAAAATAATGCCACTTTCCATTCAATTTTCGATTCTTCTTTGTCAAGCTAACCCAATACGTAGGAAATGAAGATTGGAATTGAGTAACAAAGAACGCCAAATGTACCTCTAGTAAACGGATGTGGAAAACAGGTCGATTGATAGGATCCTTTGCACTAGCAAGAAGCTTTTGATGTAACAACACATCTTCCACTTTTTCCATATTGATATCCAGTCCATAACTGAAAAGCAAAAAAATACCATAAATCAATTAAGTCACAGCACCAGATTAACAATAACATAATCAAGTATCTAAAAACTGGAACAGAACATCAAACACCTCCTTATACAACTGAAATTCCTATCTCCCTTCCGAGCTCAATGTCAAAGCATGCGTTTAAATAATATTTTACAAGTATGCTTACATATTATACACACATACATATATTGAAAACATAAAGAGAAGATCATTTTCCAAAATCTCTGCATTGACAAAAATGCAAAGCAAGTAAATAACTATCACAAATAATCGAAACAAATAGTAGAACGATTGAGCTAAGAAACCTTGTAGGCAAACTATTAAAGTGAGCTACCAACTGCTCGAGGAAATGAGGATTACTAATCGCCTCCTCATTTCCATTCTCAATCAGGCGATTGTAAACATCATTCCTGATCACATCGTTGTTTCCTCCAAAGCTGCCGTAGCTCCGAGGCGGCGAGGAGCTCTCGCCTACTTCCTCAGCGAATTCCATGACCGTACAGAAATAGCTAGCACGTGCTTAAAAAAACGGAAAAAAAGGAGAGTTGAGTGAATTTCATGGCAACGGTTGATAGAATCTAGCGGATTCGGTGGCTTGGGGAGGAGGTAGGGGTAAATTGGTCCGCCATTACTGTAGAAAGCAGAGGATTTGTCGGAGGAGACTGTGGTGTGATAAGAGAGAGAAATTTTTCCAAAGTTTTGGGTTTGAAGAATGACAGTTTTGTTTTTTAGATAGTGGAGACTCACTAAATTATACATGCTCATTATTTTAATATATGTGTGTGTTTGAGAGAGAGATAGAGAGGAGTAGTGTGTGAGAGAGAGAGAGGTGGGGCTAGGAAGGAAAAGGTTGAATGCCAGTGGATAATGGATAGGGCTATGGATAGGTAATAAATACAAAGTTGAGGGGTTTATATGATAAAAACCCGGAATTATTAATTAACTTGTGGGAATTACAGGTAGGGGCAACGGATCTCTGATGAATTACGGGATACCGATGCCACGTGTGCAAGGTCGCGTTTGTTTGCGTTTTCATTAAATTTAGAATTTTTGCATTAAATACTTTTGCTTTTTTCTTTTGCAAAATTCATTTTTGTTACAAGAGTACAAATTCATCCTCTTAATTATCAAGGGTGCGAAGTCCTCGTAAAAAATTTGTATATATCATCTCATACCCGAAAGAGTGAGGCATAGATTTTATTGTTTCTTAAATCGGAACCAAATCTGTGTGTACTGGCATCATCGTGAGATTCCACTTATACATAAATAGTTCATTTGAAAGTTATTGTCAGCGTTTCATGGGTGAAGCTTTGGTTACAACTACAAAGAGAAAGAGAAATGCACATAGATATTTGATCATTAGCTCGTCAAAGAAGTATTTACGGTACAATAGAAAATACCACTCATATTCACTGAGTTCCACTTTTATTAAATAAAAAAGCAGCTACATTTAAGTTATTTTATATTCATAGCGTCATTTTGGTTTTTCATTTCTAAATAGACCAATCTAACAGTTTCGTCTCTTATTATATTCACAACTTCATAAAATTAAGGTTCTCATAGTTACCAACCGCGGAATATTCTAACTACGCATGACACAGTATATATGTCTGTGCATTAATTTGTTTAACAATCTTAGGTATAAGTCACATCACTATAATTGATTTACTTGCATGAATGTGACCAATAAACGATTTTCAAATCATCGAACATATAAAAAGAATACTAAAGTAGACAAATATTTTTTGTCTTTGTGGTTGTGGTAATAATCTGAATAATGAGAAACGCATTAGCTTTTCTTGTTGGGCTTACTATATTACTTAAAAAAATTTATTCTTATCCATTCGAAAGCAAGGATGCTCAGTCACGTATAACAAAATTCTACTCTACTTAATTATATTGAGTCTCATTTCAGCCCTTTGGTCCATAAATTTTTATGGACTAAATTAATTAATTATATAAGCTAATTAAAGCACAAGAAAATGGTTATAATTAATTCGATCTTTAAATGCCAAATGTCCATGTAATGGAGTGGCCGGCTCTTGCACTATAATTCTTCCAACTTTCTTTGATACTTATGAAATTACAGAAAAAACAGACAAGTACAAAATAGAATTTGATTTGAAGTAATAAAAGCTTAGATTCTTCCAACACTAATGCCAATTTCGAAGCATAAAACAAGCATATTTCCATTTAGGTAATGCTACTTTCAAACAGTAAATTAAATTCTTATCTCATATTAATAAAGTCAAGTATCGTAATACACTAATACTGATTCTGGACATAATCAAGATATTATTCTCATTAATCTTTTTTTCCTTTTAAAGATACCTCTTTTCAGTGCCAAACTAGTTATGCTTTTAGTTCGTTTGAGAGTAATTAAATATATTATGATTGGACACCAGGCCAATACCTTCCCCAATTATACTATTGTAATTTCATTGAAGAGACCATCTTCATGTTACAATAATGTACTAGTACTCCATAAAATACAAGTCTCGTGCATATAATAAATTTCCAGTTAGAAGTTAGAACACATGTTTGCATGCAATTAATTAAAAAACAAACCGTAAGTATGCTTAATAAAGGATAAAATAATAGTAGTACATTAATTATTTCATCGTTGGTGATGAAGGCTTGCAACTCCCACAATTTCTCCACATATTCCACCTCAAAATCTTAACATATGGCCAATTCAAGTTTGACCATTGATAAAATCTTCTAGCATATGGTTCAATTCGAATTTTAATATTGGTGTGACCAATATTCTATCAAACCTATAGAACTCGTATGTAGACTGGCTTGCCGATTTAAATAAATCGAACCCTATATGACTATATATCATAGGGGCATGTTAGGGTGCCACCACCCCTTAAAATAACACCATACCACCATTTCTAGCCAATCATTTGTACACGTGGACGAATAATAAGCTGCCACGTGGCAAAAAAAAAATTCTGGAAAAAGACGGGCAGCAATCTGCTGTTCTTTAAACAGCAATTTTTCTTGAACAGCAATATCCGACACACTATACAGCAATCTATAGATTGCTGTCTACCGTATTGAATATTGCTGTGTAGCGTTAATAATATTGTTGTATAAGCGTTGTCACGTTGTCATTTTAAGAGGAGTTGTCATTTTAACACAAACCATATATCATATATATATATATAGGGGAGTGTTATATTGCTAACTCAATACCTAATTGCTAACTACAACTAAATAATAGCCATTAGATATTCAAATTAAGGGCCTAGATCATCAACCAAGAAATATCAATACGATCAACAAAAAACGTCAATAAAGCCATAGGATTAATTCCATAAAATATCAATAGGGGCATTAATGTCAATTAACTACATGTTTAGTTATAACTAACTTTTAAAAGAAATCCCAAAACTTTAAATTCATATAACATATATCAAGTTAAAGATAATTTTATAAGGATTCCAACGATATCATATATGCATATGTTCCGACGTCAAAATTTGAAAAAAAATTCGAAAATTTTTCAATTTTTTCGTAAAGCAGAAATGTCAACATACTATATAAAATACGTCAATATAATACATGTAAAATGTCAATATAAGCAATGGGTTAACATTCTTAAAGCATCGTGTTGACATTCTCAAAACATTGTGTTGATATTTCCGAAACACTATATTGAAATTTTCATCTAAAACCCTAATTTTGCGTTTTTTTAATCTTTTTTTATTTTATTAATAAAAATGAAAATTACACGTGGCAAATTGTAGACCACACATTTTCTAAAATCCTATGGCCTTAAATTAGTTGTAGTTAGCAATTAAATGATGAGTTACAATTGATCACTCCCATATAGGGAGATGATCAAAATAAGTATGTGTTTAAATCCAAAATTGCAGCCCAAATCTTAGCCCTGGGATTAGATGATCTAATGGTCAATAATTAACCAAAAATACAGAAGGTCATAATTAAGCAGTTTTAGGTCATATTATAAGATTTGGGTTTATGTCATGTTAAGATCATTTTAGGTCATGCTTTGTTAGCATGACCTGAAAATAAACTAACTATGACCTAAAAATGTCCTACGTATGACCGCGTTCTGTGTTTCTGTATTTAAATCTGGTCTTCATAGATCAAAACCATATATATATATATATATATATATATATATATAGTTTGAAATGCTTAATCTAGTTTGAAACTTCATTTATTAATTTATGTTACAATAAATTCGATTTAGGTAGATTTCGTATAATAAACTGATATTCAAACACCTTTTGTACGTCATATTTCCAACTCGACTATCTTGCTATACTAGTTCTTCTCAATTATTAAATACTACTCCCTTCGTCCCACTTTAGGAGTTCCGGTTGAGTTCGGCACGAGTTTTAAGAAATACAAAGGAAAGTTGGTGAAAAAAGATAGTGGAATGTGGGTCCTACTTTTATATACTCCTGATTCACTTAGATTTTACATGGTTTTAGAGGGTAGTTTTACTTGGTTTTGATCATATATTGTGAACTTTGAGACATGGTTATAGCTACTTCTCTATTATGTTGGTATTTTGACCATTTTGTGAAGAATGTGTAGAAAAATGTACAAAATATGTGGATGTGCAGCTACTCAATGTTCGAGACAGCTTTTTCTGGAGATTTTGAAGTCCGATTCGCATGTAATGCATACCATTCTCTTCGTCTTCGAAAGAGCTTCGCGTGGATATCTTAAACGTCTCAATCGGAGTTCGGTAGAAGAAGTTATGACCGTTTTACCAAGACTGCGTAGAGCAGTGACATAGCTGGCGACCCGCCAGGTTCGCATGCAAACGAACCTGGCGACCCGCCAGCAAAACATGAAAAAAACGCCGTAAGCAGCTGGAGACTCCCCAGCTTCGACGCACACCCAACCTGGCGACCCGCCAGCTTCGTCGGACAGCTTATTTCGGGCCCAAAGTCAACCCTAGGTATATATATGCCTAGGAACGCCTCCAAACACAACTTACACGCCTTCAACTCCAAAAATACTACTTTTTCACCTAGGAAGAAGAGAAGAACGAGAGGACGAGTATTCATCACAAGATTGAAGACGAGACCTCCAATCCGCTCAATCCAATTCTAGGAGTTTCTACTTTTAGTTTTATTCTTGTTCAAACCATGTTTTTGAATATTTCTTTGAATATGTCTTTGACTTTTGCGATGAACATGAGTAGCTAAATCCTTCGTATAGTTCTACGGGGGAGATACAATGATTCTTATGTTTAATTGATTTCCTTTTTCTATGCCTTGGCTCATGTGGTTATTTTGATTTCTTCTGTGCTTATACATTTATTTGACTGATCACCTTATAAATGCATGTGTATTTTACTACAAGAACTGAGAAGTGAGTAGTTTAATTTGAAAGAGAAGAAATTGACGTCTTTGCCAATATAATCGAGAGATTTGAGCCTTTGAATGAAGCTAAGTATCTTAGGAGCTATTAGGAGTTGTTGCCTTAGTTCTAGGAAGGAGACTTCGGTTCTAGGTAGCAATCTACAAATTATATGCTTTGAGAAAAGATATAGTTTTACCTTAGTGATAGCTTAATTACCCTTGGGACCCTTTGTTGGCATAGTTAGGAAGTTAGTTGAGCATAGGATAATTGTTATCGATCCCGTAGGATTCTACCCTTCTCATCCTTGATCTACATCCGTTTTCATATTTGCTTTTAGTTCTCTAGTTGTTTTTAATTGTTTTTACCTTGCTTTTAAATAGATTTAGAAAAACCAAAATTCCGATTCATCTAGATAGTAGTTGAGGTTGGTTCGTGGTAATTAGGTTGACACTCATTGTCTCTGTGGATACGATACTCTTTGCTACATTAGCCCCGTACACTTGCGGGTATACTTGTGTTAAAAATAAGTTGAGTCAACTCCCTCCGTCCCATTAAAAATGCAACATTTGCTTTTCGGCACGAGATTTTATGTAGTGTTGTTTTGTGAGTTAATGGAGAAAGAGTAAAGTAAGATAGAAGAAAAAGTAGAGAGAGTATTGTTTCTATTTTCAGAAATGTTTCATTTTTAATGGGACAGACCAAAAAGGAAAATGTTTCATTTGTAATGGGACAGGAGGAGTATTAGTTTTATAATAAAATGTGGGTGGAAAAAGGTGAGTGGAATGTGAGGCCTATTACCAATTATGGAGTATATTCCAACCAGGACTCCTAAAGTGGGACACCCAAAAATAGTAAACCGGGACTCCTAGAGTGGGACGGAGAGAGTACTACCCAAATTTCAAGATATAGGGCTATATTAAACTTGCATCTTTTAATATATAAAAGTATTGCATAATTAATATAGTATGTTGAAGATTACTTCTATATATTAATAAAAAAAAATAAAGTTTGATTCCTCGTACATGTTTTAACAAACAAGGAAATATTTACCTCACTACGAATCTCATTTACTATTAAACCACACTAGTGTCATCAATGAGCTAATATTGTTCAAAGAAAATTCTATGCATTTAGTAATTATTTTCTCCCCATGGATAGGATACCATACAACTCTAGGTCGTCTACAATGGGCACTTACATTTAGAGAATCGTATCTTTCGTAAAAAGATATGCTTTAATTTAAAAATTCATTTATTATAGCTAAGTAATGACCACAAAGTCAATAAATATTAATTAACTCGCTTTCAGGAATCATAAATTTAATTAAAATATTGAATTACCAATGGGCCAGTGATATATCAGTCATTGCCCACACAACCGGCAGTCCAGGTATAAAATCGCCATTACATGGTATGGATTGTCAAAAATTAAACAGATTTTTGAAAGTTCAAGCTATTAAGATTTAAGAAGAATGGTAAATTACCCAAAAACCATGAAACTTTAGCAAACTATGGTATGTCCCGCAACTTTAAAAATTAAATTTGGATTTTTTCTCAATTATCTCGTAAAAAAAATGTGGTTGCCTACGTACAATGTATTGATTATGTTTTTCAACAAAACAACATCATTTTATTTATTAATAGACAACATCGTTATATTTTTCAACCAAGAAATTTATCAACTTCCATATCGAATACAATCTCATCTAAAATTTTCACCATAGGTTAATTTAAAATAAATACAAATTTTATAGTTTTTCATATTGGTTTTTAAAATTGCAAGAAGGAAAAGAATCTGATCAAATTTCATAGTTTTTTCAACAATTTATCCTAAAAAAATTAGACCAAATTAAGTTAGTATCATAAATGAAAACATCAAAGTTTAGATCATAAACTATAAAAAAAAAAATCCTTTAAGTTAGTACATAAAGACTAGTCTCCTGAATAAGAAAATGCTTCAACTAGCCACCAAAAGGAGAACCTAATAATTATTAGCAAGAGATGAGCTATGACATGGATCCAATTACATATAAAGATATAGTAACATGAAAATGTTCAGTGAAAAAACTGCAGCATCACCATTTTTGTCAAGGATTTGATACATTTGACAAGATTCATCTCACCAAATATTCATCTAAGCATCATGGCACCACTATGTTCAACAAATGCGTATTTTTATCATGATTCATAATATGAACTACTCCCTGCGTCCCATGAAAATAGATATTTTTTGGGATGACATGGATTTTAACACATGGGAATGAATGCTTCACAACGGTTGGGAAGATTTGGGAAAGCCGCCATGCTTTGATTCTAAACTATTAGACCGACACACAGACTCAAACTTAATTGAAATGGAAACTGAAGGATTAACCGATTTTTGCAGCTCAAATTGGCCAGATGGCCAAACTTGATACACTGACAGACTACGACACATTTAAAATTTGGAATGTTAAAGAACTTATGACTCAACAAAATATTTACGAAACAAACAAGTAAACTAACTCTAACTTCATTCGGCAATCAAACTTAAAGAGGGATGCAAAAGCAAAAACCAAACTTGGACCACTTTCCCTAGACTAACTAGACTCCTATTTTATCCCTTCTTCTTCTCCAAGTTAACGGGATTTAAAACGTTTCTCACTCAAATATGCAATAATCGAAATAGCAACCAAACACCAAAACTCAAAAACCCAAGATGATTATGAACTTTCAAAACATTGTAATTTTACATAATTTGTTATTTGAAAATTTGAATGTATAAACTCAAGTTGATTTTCCAACTGTAAAACCGTTGGCAAGTTAGTAAAATGTAATGGGCCAATGAGTTGGGCTGGGTTGATGGGCCCACTCTCACCATAAATGTGGTGTTTATTTAATTGAATAAATTGACATTGAGTCGTATCGGCTGGTGATTCTTGGGGCCCATTTGAAGCTTAAAGAATATGAGCCACGTGGACCTCCTTGAATATTCTAGCCCAACCACGTGATCCGCCCAATGATTGTCCCTTCAAATTTAAAAAATATCCACGTTAAATTGTTGTTGGAATCTCAAAACATAACCACACATATAAATCAAATAATAATCTCTTCCATCGTTGAATTTTAGGAGTATTTTGTTTTTAAGATATTCCAATTAAATTGAGTCATTTTCTTTAATAATTAAAAATAAAATATTCAATCACTTATTTTATTCAATCGTCTATTTTATATATTTTTTTATTATTTTCTTTTTTTAATATAATTTCTTAGCTTTCGTGCTTAAAAGTTTTGATTTAAAGGTATATCTTTTTGTTTTATTTCCAGCTCTCATAAATTTTGAACTCATTTGGTATAAAATATTTTCACGTTGTATGACAAGTTGCAATGGCCGTCCAAAGCCTCAAGGGTCAGTCAATAAAGCAGAGAATTATCTTTAGTAAAATGCAATCCATCGCCTATAAGTAAATGCCTATGCGTCCATGACTATCACGTTCGCCTTATAATTTATGTATTCATATGTATATTCCTCTCTCTACCCTCCCCGAAGAACCCGTGAATACTTAATTCGCCATGCATAACTAGAAGAAGTACTCCCTCCGTTCTATATAAAATATCACATTTTTCTTTTTAATTTATCCCACAAAAGATGCCACATTTTCTTTTTTGAAAAAAGTTCTCTCTCACATGAATATAAAAATTATATTTTCTCTTTCCATTTTACACACAAAACAAAACCTCCTAAAATCTCGTGTCATCCCACAAGTATGCATCTTTTATGGGATCCCACAAGTATGCCATTTTTTATGGGATGGAGGGAGTAAAAGTTAGGTAGAACAGAAAAAGTTTCAAAATATTATTAGAGAAAAATGGATCTTATCTCGAAAGAAAGAAGTGTTCGAAATTAGAATGTTCATATGGATCCCATTGCCATTAGGAATCTCATATGAATTCGGCATAAATTTTAAGAAATACTCCCTCCGTCCCCAAAGAATATACACTTTGGATTTAACACATGTTTTAATGCAAAATTGGTAAAATAAGAGAGAGGTAGAGAAAAAAAATACTGCTACTAATTAAAGTATTATTAGTGGTAGAGAATAATATCATGAACTTTACCCCGAGTTTGTTTTTTTCCACCAATGAAAAATTCCGGCAAATAATATCATTTTTTTCGTAATTTCTCGATAACAACTTCGATAGTTTTAAGATTTTCAATCTTTGAGAAATTTTTTTAAGCACACCCTCCAAATTTGTTCTTCAATCAATAATATAGCCAAAAAAATTTTATTAGTGGAAAATAAAAAAACTCGGGATTAAGTTCTAAATATTATTTGTCAATTTCAAATTTCACGTGAAAAATTCAACTTTTTGAATGTTACGTGATACTACGAATATCCCTAAAATTAATTATTGTGAGATCTATATTTCATTAATTTTTTCCGCACTTTTCTTCACAGTAAAATTGACAATATTTGATGAACGAGGGAGTAATCTGTTAACTGTATGTCTGTCTATATATACTACTCCTATTCTACGACTAGGCAGCGTAGTTGCTCTTCTTCACCTCTCATCTCTGCTATCCTACGCCGCCTCTTTTTCCCGCATTTCGCGTTTCTCCAAGTATTTCCTCGCGTTTTTTGGTATTCAATTGTTTCCGCATTTACTCTAATTTGAATTTTTTATTTTTACTATTTCTTCGGAGCATTTTACTAAGCATGAGCAGCTCAGGTGATGGTAGGGAGCAGCACTGGATTTGAGAACGGAAACGGAAAGGATTTGGATCGGACGATGGCGGCGGGAGCGCTGGCCTTTGATCCGACTGCGGTGGTAGCGGAGGCGGCGCCGAACGGAGCAGATGTAGAGATCATGAGAGAGATCGTTTTGGGGAGGAACGTGCGCACCACGTGCTTCGAGGTCACGGAGCCCGATCCCGACGACGAGGCTACCGGAGATAAGGATGCGTCCATTGCCAGTGTGCTGGCGAGGTACCGGAAAACGCTCGTGGAAAGGACCAAGCACCATTTAGGTATGATTGTGATGCGATGTTTGTTTTAAGTCAATTCAGTATTTAATTGAATGGAGACGCATTGGAATTTGGAATCAATGTTTCCGCTGTGGTCTAATCTGTATGATGTTCCACTTGATTTTTTTGAAATGGACGTTTCACCTTCATCGCTTTAACTGTACATTCACTTTTGCTAGAAAATGTCGATAGTTTCTGATTCTGAGTTGATATCCTTTTGGTAACCTTTTATGTTTCGGTATTTGTAAACTGAGTTTTATGTTCATTTGAACTTTCTGAGAAAGTTCAATGGAACAGGGGCAGTGAATTGACGAATTAGAGTTTTGTTAAGTGACTTGTTGAAGTTTCTAAATGCAGATTTTGGGTAAATCTCATAATTCCACTGTTCTGAATGTTTTTCCTCAATTTTGTTTTGCACAGGTTATCCATATAATCTGGACTTTGATTATGGTGCTCTTGGTCAGTTGCAGCATTTCTCTATTAACAATCTCGGAGATCCATTTATCGAGAGCAACTATGGTGTGCACTCTAGACAGTTTGAAGTGGGTGTTTTGGATTGGTTTGCCCGCCTTTGGGAAATTGAGAAGGATGACTACTGGGGATACATAACAAACTGTGGTACTGAGGGCAATCTTCACGGGATCCTTGTTGGGTAAGTACTTTGCCATTCTCTTCGAGTCTGTCATTTTATTCATAGTGGTTTCTTTTGTACGTAGGAACGTATTGATATAAGTTGATTGATACATTATACAGAAGAGAAGTTTTTCCTGATGGAATTTTATATGGATCAAAGGAGTCCCACTATTCCGTGTTTAAAGCAGCAAGAATGTACAGAATGGAGTGTGTAAAAGTTGGGACTCTGATCACCGGAGAGATTGACTGCGTAGATTTTAAAGCAAAGCTGCTTCAGAACAAGAACAAACCAGCGATCATTAATGTGAATATAGGTAATTCTTTCTTTTAAATTCTTCAAACTGTAAGAGTGCAATAGAAATGGAAGTCCGCATGTGCTTATGTACTGTATGCTATTGACATACTCAGCAGCATATCCTGATATTTTCCGATTTATAATCTAAATTGCAGGAACCACTGTTAAAGGGGCTGTTGATGACCTTGATCTTGTTATACAGACCCTTGAAGAATGTGGATTTTCACATGATAGATTCTATATCCATTGTGATGGCGCTTTGTTTGGTCTTATGATGCCATTTGTTAAAAAGGTTCGCAAACTCTATTGTTCCATTCATTCTGTATATTTTTCCTACCTGTAACCTTCTTTGACTTTATTAACCATTACTGATGGTCTCCTCATAATTAAACCTTAGCAGTTTAGTACTTATGCTTTGATTGATGTAGCATAGAATATGTGGAAAATAAATAGTTGTGAAAAAAATGATACAGCCGAAATATGAGTGGTGGGTGTAATTTTACTTGTATGGGTAGCATTGCTTAATGTTTGTAGATAAATAAATTATCAAACTAAATGGAAAGATTCAAAAGAAGGGAAATATTGAATACAATCAATTTCAAGTATGAACTGACTCTAGTTCCATGCTTCTATTTTTTTGCCGCTGAATCTTTTATCTCATGCTATAGTTTTGTACCTAGGCTGATATCAAATCCAGGCATTTTATCTACAATGCTCTTGCTAAGTAATCTGTGTTCTTGTTCAGGCACCAAAAGTTTCATTCAAGAAGCCTATTGGAAGTGTTAGCGTTTCAGGCCACAAGTTTGTGGGATGCCCAATGCCTTGTGGAGTGCAAATAACGAGGCTGAAACACATAAATGCTCTTTCAAGTAATGTAGAATATCTTGCCTCAAGAGATGCAACAATCATGGGAAGCCGGAATGGTCATGCTCCAATCTTCTTGTGGTACACGCTAAACAGAAAAGGGTACAAAGGATTCCAAAAAGAAGTCCAAAAGTGCGTCAGAAATGCTCATTATTTGAACGACCGTCTCAGGGATGCAGGGATTAGTGTGATGCTCAATGAGTTGAGCAGTACAGTAGTGTTTGAGCGGCCTCGGGATGAAGAATTTGTTCGTCATTGGCAACTTGCCTGTGAGAGGAACATGGCACATATTGTTGTTATGCCCAATGTGACCATTGAGAAGCTGGATTACTTCTTGAATGAATTAATTCAAGGGCGATCAATTTGGTATAAAGACG
Source organism: Salvia hispanica (assembly GCF_029641045.1). Lineage (NCBI taxonomy): Eukaryota > Viridiplantae > Streptophyta > Magnoliopsida > Lamiales > Lamiaceae > Salvia > Salvia hispanica. The sequence continues at coordinate 30,656,365 of NC_142697.1, read as the reverse complement.
AAAAAGTATGCCCCCCTTGTCTAGCAACGGATATTGGGACCCACAATTGTTCTTGTGCTCTTCACAAGTGATGTGTTGTGACTTAAGAGGATATTTAGTTGATTTCTGTATTGAAACTCTTCTCTTTAGAAATATGCCTCATGTCGTGTCCTTTTATTGAATTGAGGAAGATTGTGTTTTTGGCAGAAGTATCTGTTGTGGTTGTTGTAGAATTATTATCGTACGGTAGTCATGATACATTAGTTTTTCCTTGAAAATGTACGAAAATATATGCAGGCTAATGTTGCTTCAAAGCACGAGTAAGAAGCTGATGTTATTGAGAACAGTTCCCGCATAATAGGCTTAATTATCCGGTGAATCCCTTGTCTAAATCTGCTTCATAAAAATGCTGCAATTTTCTTAATGTTGAAGAACAATGTATTTAGTTTCCATTGTGTTTCCTAAGTAATCTTGCATGCTTTAGACTTCCAACCATGCCTAACTAAATCAAGTAGCAGCAGATGACAATTGACGTTTATTGATGGAAACCGAGCTGTAGCATGTTGTGGTCTTGTCTAAAGAGGCTCTACCATGACTGGATACTTGTTTTTAGGCATCCGCACAAGCGTTGGCTGGACTGAATCATCCCTGTCTAAGGCCTTCCACCTGCATTTAGGAGTCACAGCATCTATTACTTGGAAATGGTACTACTGAATACTTGCAGGATAGTTAGAATATCTTCATGGTTTTTGTTTTTCTAATCTTGGTATTTCTGATTCTTGTTTTTGCAATTATGTTTTTCGTACCTGTATCTGCAGACCAGATGATGGATGAAAACACAAATTTCCAATTTGGCGAGGTTGATTCCAGGGCACATACGCGGTCCATTTCCGAATCCAAGAAAACTATAAGGTCTCAGTGGCTCCTGAAATACACACAAGAAGTTATACTTAATTTGAAAATTGAATTGGTTAATGTCTTTTTGCTTAGTTTGTCGTTTCTAATGCTTACATCGAATCTGGAAGGATTGAACTTCTCTGGTTCGGGAAAGATCTCAGGATCATGGTGGATGGATACAACGTCCAAGTTGACAGACCAACCCTTTTCGATTTTGTATCCTGAGAGTTTGGAGAAATTTCAAGTGGTATATGTTATAACCTATTCGTTACGCTCATCACAAATTACTGATAGGGAGTTTACCATCAATATCGAAGTCTTGTGCAGCTTTTCTTGAATACCATGGCAAAATTGTTGCTCTTCTAAGAGTTTCACTGATGACCTGTGATTTTAAGATGAGAAATTTTTTAGTTTGTCATAAACTAACTCATTATTATTGTGAAGGACTGGATAAGTGCAACTGACTTTTGCAGTGTATGGCATATTGTTCACTTCTGACCAGGTAAGGCTTGATCCATCTTCCCTGGTACTTTCAATTTGCTTATGTTCTTCCTGCAAAGCCCCAATTCTGAGTATCTGTAACGTTTCAAATAGATTATTATGAAATGATTACATAGTGTACAAAGATATTACTCTGAGACGTTCTAATACTGCAGGATTCTCTGCAAGAAACTTGATAAGCCATGTCAGAGCAGCTGTAGTGGTGTCATGGCCTGCAACCAGCAGTGTCAATATGTTATCCTTCAATTGTTTGTCTGTAAGCTTGTTATCATCATCGTTGTTGTCGTCTGCCTCTGAGCTGTCTTTGCTATGCTTCTTCAACAGGGACTGCAAGAAATCCTGCTGGAAGACTTCTCCCTTTCTACGTTGGGAAATGGTAGCATCTAACATCGCATACATCCTATCGCGTGCCTAATCAAGAAGGGAGGATTGTGTCAGCAGAATTTCTCAACTTTTCCCTCAAAGGAGAAAATGAGGTGAGTCGTTGTACCTTGATGCCTCGATAAAAAGCAGTTCCTGGGATCTTAAACGGCAAAGAGGCGAAACAAGATGATATGATTTTGAAGTTGGATCTGAACTTTTCTTGTTCCTCACCTGTAGGCTCCAAGCTCATGATCATGTGACCTATCACCTTCAGTGTGAACTGCAGAAAGATTACACTTATTCAGAAAGCAAGGTGCACCACAAATCAGAAGCACATATATGTATAGCACGAAGTCTCAACCGTGGACATCTCTTCAAGAACTAGAATTTTTCGGTTGGACCAATGATCTAAGGTCTCAATGGCCAATGCATTGATGAATGGGAAATACTTTCTGAGAGCATCCATAGAGAGGGGCTCCCCTATGAGTCTTCGTAGCCTCTTGTGCGCTTCTCCACTCTGTGTAAGCAAGCTCGTCGGACCAAGAACTTGCTTCCCCGTGTAGAAGAGGTTCAGGCTCACTAGCCCATCTTTCCCTGTCAGTAGAATCTTGCTCGCTTCTCTCCCTGTCATGAACACCGTATATCTCCCCAACACATAACTCTTGAACACCTTGCCATACCTATTACAAAACAGTGACCAACATTAAATTTTCACAATTCTTGTAAAGTTGTGTTCCAGCTAGTTTTCAATACCTATGCTGCCTCTCTTGCATGAAGCTGAAGATGCCGGCCGGGCTTGAGAAGGTGGAGAGGAACGAGAAGCTCTCCCCAACAACGGGCCAGCCCAACGTCCCTGGGATGCTGTCCATTGCCTTGGGAGCACTGCTTCTTTTCAGCAAGAAAACTGAGAGAAGGAAAATTAAGACGAGCGCTACTATCGTCAACATCTCTCTCTTTCCTTGGGAGCACTACTATGGGGATTATCTTGCCTTGTTATGGATCAGGTTAAGTTATATACTGTCAAGCATCTTATGTGTCAAAATCATTTGGTGAATTACTATGGTAATATCTGCATTGTTTCCATCTTCGTTAGTTTCAGTCTACAATGGCATTGGAAGGAATCAAATGTGGGCCAAATATGTTTGAAATGATTATTCTAACACCGAATCACCAATTATCTTTTCTTGTTGGATGAAAAATCCAAAGACAGGCTTTGCCAACAATGACATCTTTTTGGATTGAATAGTATGGCTTTTGTTCCATTCTCTTCGTTTTATCGAATTGTATGTTTTGGTCGAATGTCATTAAACAACAATTTAGTTTTGGATGTAGTAACAGTTTATTATTAGAAAGTTATTTCAGAAATCCACATGGCAATAATCTGATGAAGTAACATAGGTTTAGGTTTAATTCAACACTAACCATGTAACATAGTTATACGCCTAATTATATAATGTCGATGATGAAATGTGTATACGACAAGAGCTTATGTAAGGACGAATTGCGAGCTACATGATCAGAATCCGGTAGAAGATGTATGTAAATACTACATTTACAGAGGTTTCTAGCATCGTTCTCTAGTCGCAATAGCACGCGTTCATGTATATATACAACTGGATAATATACTTCTCTTTTACAAATGGCTACGCCTCAGACATCATCAACCCCTCCTGTTAGGTTGCAGTTATGGGCTGCTTCTCGCGTTGTTGGGGCTCGTATGCTGCTGCTGTTGCTGCGAATAGTAATTTGTTGTTGGAGGCCGGGGTGGTGGTGAAAATGGGGAGGAAGAACCCCTGCTGCTTCCGTTGGAGCCATGGCCGGCTGTAATCTTGAGCCACTGCAGTTCACTCCTCAACGCTTCGTTCAGAGCTAGGACCGTTGTACACAAAAAGACATGCTTACATCAGCCATAAGAGCGGAGAGACGAGATAACAAATGATAAAAGTGCTTACCATCTCTTAGGTGTGTTTGCTGTTCCATGGCCTGCAGCTTCAGTTTGAGTTCCTTGTTCTCAGCAGTCAACCCGCTTGTGTCTCTCTGCATCGTGCAAATATATTCTTAGTACGGTTTATTCATTTCATGGTTATAAGGTATTAAAGACACGAGAGTGTATACTTGCATCGACACAAGTAAGGGACATTGCCAGTTTCCTCTTGTATTTTTATTGACGAGAATATGTAGAAAATTAGCATCATATCACAAAACAAACACTTGCAATATTCAAAATTTTGAATTTCACAAATGCATATCCTAGAACACTTCGTTGCACACAAATTTTGAATTTCACAAGTGTATCAAAAAGATAATCTCAATATGCTGCACTTCATTGGAAACAAATTTCAATCCTCTTAAAATTGCAAATAAAATTGTCTCGATAAATCCTAAATTCACAGTTATCTCCCTATAATCCTCTAGTACGTTTTCCCATCTCACATCTCCTATCATGACAAAGGCATCATTTTTAAAATAACGCCACAATGCTAAGACACTCGGAGAATTGCCACAAAGCACAAACCCTGTTTAGTAAATTCAACCACCTCAACACTTCATATTTCAGCTAGCAATCAACAAATTATCACACAAAACTGAACACGCACCAAAACCTTTTAAAGTTCAAGAATGCACCCCTACATTTCTTCAGCAAAATGCCATTTTCAGTCAATTCATGCTCTCCGTATCAACCACCCCGATTCACATTTCACACTACTTCATATGCCCACAAAGCTCGCGAGTCGAACAGTCACCAAGTTCGAAAATACACGAGTCCACATACCTGCAACAATGTGATCTTTGCTGAGAGCGTAGTCGCTTCACTTTGCAGAGTCTGGACTTTCCTCTCCAGCTCACTCGTGTATCGCGATTTCCTCTCTTTAGATCGCGCAGCAGATTGTCGATTCGCCAGTATCCTACAGAGCCTCTAAATCAACACAACATATCTCCAACAAGTAATTGCATATACACAATTCACACAAACCACAAAACCTAACAACATCAACACACCACAAGGCAAAGCAGAAACATAAACCCTAAATTAAAAGAGGGGAAAAACAGTAGCACAAAAAATCAATCAATCTAACAAGACAATTCAATAATTCATCACCGAAATCATGTCAACGCTCAGTCAAAAGCAAACCTCTTCGCTCTCTTAGGATCAATCAGGGCGAGCTCCGCCAACCGATCAGCAGCAACAGCCTTCTTCGCGTTCGAATCCACCTCGCACGACGTCGTCGTGCTCGAGTACCCATCCATGGAGTTGCTATGCCTGTGGCGCGGCGGAGGCGGAGGCGGCTCGTCCAGTACCAGGCCGTCGAAGAAATCGGCGTCTACCGAGAGGCTCCGGAGATGAGACAGGCCGTCGTTCCTCTTCGACTGCTTCTGCGGCGGCGGAGCGTCGAGGTTGAGGTCGGCGAGGACGCCGTCGACAAGGATGTCGTCGAGGTCGGGGAAACGGAAGGACTCGGAGTGGGCCCGGCGGTGGAAAGCCAGGCGGGCCGGGGCGTTGGGAATCTGGTCTGGGTCGACCCGACCCGGATTATAGGCGAATTTGGGATCCACGTCCATCATTTTGGCTGGATTAGAGTGAGATGAGCAAGAATTATATCTAGGGTTGAAGATTTTGGGTGAATTTGGGGGTTTTCTTTCTCAGTGGAAATGAAGAAGAGTATAGTTGAATGTAGATACGAGTTAGATTTTTTTTTCTACTAACCTCAATAATAGTGCACATTATTTATATTTGTACGAACATGTTACTAATAATTCGAGTCTTGTCAATTTTAATTTTTAGGTGAAATGTTTTACACTTATTAAACACTAGTCTCCTAACGTAAAATTATATAAACATAAGATCTATATCTATACTTTACTAATTTGTTCATAATATTTTTCTTCCCAAAGTAAATAGTATTCATCTATATCTATACTTTACTAATTTGTTCATAATATTTTTCTTCCCAAAGTAAATAGTATTCTCTTTGTACCACTTCAGGAGTCCTGATCACTTTTGCACACCCATTTTATAAAAATTATACTAATAAATAGTTAAAGTAGAGAAATAATAAAGTAAGAAAGAATATTGTTATTAAGACTATTTTTAATATTATTTTCTCTTATTTTATCATTTTTTTTATTTTAATTATTTATTATAATTTTTAAAAGTGATCGCGAATCCTGCAAAAGTGATCGCGAGTCCTAAAATGAGACGGAGTAGTAATTTGGTCAAATTCATACCGAGGGAATACTTTTTTTACTGATAAAATTGAGAATTTTACTAAGATGGCGGGCCACGTTAGCGGTTAAAGGCGGAGACATGTGGCAGTTGGCGGATTAGAAATGGGAGATATTGAGCCCGGCCCGCTTTATGGGGATAGGATATTTAAAACGGGCCCTTCTTCACTCGACATGTGGCGACCTTCTTTATTGTAAAGAAATCTTTTGTCATAGTAGACCTAAATAAATTGAACAACTTTTGTCCTTTTTCTATTCACTCAAGATTGGCAAAGTTGTAATATTTTGAAATTTTAAATATGATTAGATATTAAATGAATTGTGATTGCATTATTGAGTATACGTGTCTGTAATGTGATTCTGATCTTTATATTACTATTCCATCCCAACATTTAATTTTACGAAAAAGTAAAGGTCAAAATTGGTCCTGAGCATATGTCTATTTTACAATTTTGATCCTAAACTTTATTTTTTAAATTTTTGCATCCTGAACATTTAAAATCGGATCACAATTGGTCATGGACTAACTGTTCTGTTAAAAACTAATGGTCAACGGATTTAATCCCGATTTTAACCAAATTAGACTGATTTTTTTACTCCCTAATTATTTCCTTAATTATTTTAACAAAATATTCATTTAAAATATGAAATAAATAATAGATTAGGGTTCCCCATTTAAAATATGAAAGATGAGAGGAAGGAAGAAGATTAGAGAAAAGTGGAAACGCGATGGGAGGAAGGAAGGAAGACGTGGACTTTGAGTCTTGAACGTGACGGGTTCAAGTACCTAAGCAATTACGGGTTCAAGTGCCCGATTTCCCTCACCATGAGCCACATGACGGCGTGTGCGCTACTCAGCTACATCGCCATTGCGTGGATGAAGGTTGTGCCAATGTAGACCATAAGATCTAGGGTTCAGTTCATGGAGATCTCTGGCCTCAGCTTGATTTTCTGCACCTCTGTTGTCAGCGGCAACATATCGCTCAAGTACTTGCCGGTCAGCTTCTATCGGTGGAATGAGAAATTTATTAGCGGACGGACATAAAAGGAAAAATGAGACATTTAACGGCGGACGGATGGAGTATTACTATTCCACAACATCTAATTTTAAGAAATTCAGTTCTATTATTGAAATTTAATTTCAAGAAAATTAATTGTATTATGTACTTATGTAAATTAATACACACTCGTTTATTAGATTTTTTCACTTGGCCTCGGTAACACTTTCTTTTTAAAATTAAATATTTAGTGAAAAAGACAACTCACAAGTCTTGAACAAATTTTCTAACGTTTGAATATCACCATTCTCTTCTCAATTTAGTTTGGTTTGAAATCTCTAGGTTGGGATCTTGAGAATATTAACTTGACGTGTGCAATGATGTCAAAACCATAAGCTATAATTTAATTTCATTTTGTCATAAATTCCTTCAACCTTCCAATGGTTGTAATTATCGATGATTTTATAGCTTTCCTTTTAGTAATTATAATTATCGATGATTTTATAGTTTTCCATGATTTATCAAACTTTTCAAGTTGCTTGTAGCCTATCAATAATGTGTAGACCGAGTTAGGCACGATGCAATTCCAAAGCAAGTCATCTTCCACGCTCATTATTTTCCTCGTGCATATATCGAATTGCATTTATATAGAAGTTTGTTTGCTCAGTTCTCGGAACTCCATTAGAACTCCATTAGGTTATCCGTGATCACAATTTTATCTCCCAAGCTCATTATTGTTAATATGCTTCTACATGCTAAGGAAAACGTCATTTTTACATCAATTTGTGATTAATAGCTTATTTTATATCTAAAAGTCATTTTTTAAAACACCACTAGGGTGGAGGGTTTCGGCGGACCCACACTTGTTCATTCCCAATTACCATTTGACAAACACCGAGACGCCCAAAAGTGACGACTCGCCAACCATCATGAAGAGTACATTGAGGGCCTTTCTAACAACTTGTAGAAGGTCACCTATCTACTCTAAACAACGAAAATACTATTGATTTGAAACAATTACCATCTCATATACTGAAAGCATCGAAACTCCTCAGCTTATGAGGACCGTGAAGCTCCCTTCTGGATCAATCACCCCCACATCAGATTCCCCAAAGGAAACCGTAGCCACATTTCCACCCATGAGGAGCTTCTCGAGGTATGGGCCCTTGTGTGGACCCTCTTGGGAATGGTGGAGGGGGAAGTTCATCTTGCCCTTCTTTCGCCTTGAAACCAGCTAGAAACCATTTGGAAACCATCTTCATCTACACGCACATGCGTCACCTTTGTCGCCATCAAACTTATTGACGTGTTTGTGTCCTTACTCTCCTCAGTATGGGTTGGGTTGTCGGGGTTGAACCCCTTCGGCCCCCATTCGCGGCGGTTGTTGCATCGGTCTTGAGTTGGTTCGTCGAGGTTTTGTGGCAAGGTTGTGATCTTTCATGGATGGCTTCTTCTTCCCTAGAGCAAGGCACTCTTCGTGAACATGCCCAATATGTTTGCATTCAATGCAATACGTCGGGATCCGGTCCCACACCACTTTGTGTTTTGTATCCTTGCCAAGTATGTTGATGTTAGGACCATCGACTGCAACATTAGTTTGATATTGTCCGCTTTGGGTCAAGCCCGCACGGATTTGTTTTTGGGTCACTCCCAAAAGGCCTCAAACTAATTGGGGTTGGACATGAATTATATACACCTTCCAACTTCCCTCCCTCGTCTGATGTGGGATGGGTTTGTACCCAACAAACTTCCCCTCAAACCGAGACCACATCGGGACCGCAGTCGACACGAACATGGGCCGTTCCAGCCCTGGCCCCTGGATCATCCAGGGCCCGACTCCAACCCGAGTCTTTCAGGGCCCGACCCATAGCCAACCTTGGCTCTGATACCAGTTGTTGGAAAATAAATACAGTCAATCACGAATATAAAGGAGAATGAACACAACAGTTGATAATAATCTCTTCCGGCGGTGGATTTGAGATATCGATCTCCATGCATATCCGAGCGAAGGTTAGCCGTGTTTGGTTGATCGTTGCATGATCGGCTAGGGTTGGCTTTCCCAAAAGTTTACCTCTAGCGAGAAGGGCGAGTGTTCGTTGAGGTGGATAGGGAGACCTATCACCTTGCACCAAACGGCGGCAATAGGTGACTCGAAGAATGTGTCGAAATCTGGGGCCCACTTGAACACCCTCATTGGGTGGTTGTCAACATACCACACCGGAGCTCCGTTGGGGCCATTGAGCATCCGAGCATAGTCCCCCGCGTCTCGAAATTGGATAAGAATGTGTTTGGCATTCATAGACTTCCATTTGAAGCCACCGACAAATTGGATATTCAATAGCATCTTTTTGGGTTTGTTTTGGCGATGGGATCGAGTGGGAGAACTTCCCAAAAGTTAAGGGCCCAAAAAATAGTTAAGTCCAATTACTATATTATTTGAAATAGTATTCTCTTTTGCTGCTTTAAATTGTCTAATAGTAAAGTAAGTGGTTTTAGTGTGGTATTGCATTGTGGTGGATTCAACTACATTTTGCAACAATTTTCAACACAGACTTAATTATTTAAAGACTCCTTATATATCGTTCGTGGGCTCAATTCTCATCTTAACATTTTGCGAAATTTAACAGTCTTAAGGGCCCAATCCATCGACTTAATGGCTGCTCATATTAGTATTGTTGGGCTGGGCCCAACCAGTCATCTTGCAAGATTTCCTTAATTTAAAATAGTAGTACTCCTATTAATTTATTTAATATATGCAAATATGTAAATATGTTTATGATATTATTCTATACTACTATTAGTTATTGTGTGTAAGTTGTTTTCAATAAAATTTAAGATAAATTCAAGTCACATGAAATCTAATACCACGTCTAAAGAGGTCAATAATTGATGTGTAAAATGTGATGGCTTTGCTATGAGAACATTTATTTAGTCGATTATGACTTAGTTACAACTGGTTGTGTTGTGTGACACATTTAAATGTATCTAGTGTGCAATTTGTGAAGATACTTTGACAACACATAATATTGAAAAAAAATAGATATAAAAGACAACACAATTTGCAGAACATTTTGTCTTGAAAAGAAAGAGTTTTTGATCTTGCCTCGGCTCTAGTTGAATTCTTGTTTATTCACATTTTCTATACACTCAAATAACTACTTTGGACTACTTTGGTGGTAGTAGTAGTAGTAGTATAAATTGTTATTGTTTTTATATGAAAAATGTAATAGTATAGTGCTTATTGTTCAACATACAAATTTATATAAAAAGAGGTAATACATATATCACTTCCAAATTTGAAGTGAGTAATATAGTATGCATGATTACTCACATGCTTATCCAACATAAAGTAAAATTGGAAATTTGGAAGCCAATAAAACAATATATCTCCAACATGGTTATTCAGGACTTGTCAATTGTAATATTAATATACATATTTTTGCATGAATTATATCATTTAGGTGTAGCAATAAGATTGGATGCATTGACTATATTTCCTTTCAATCTCGTAACATGATGGGGCTTAAAAAGTAGGAGACCATATCCATGAATTATACTTTGAAGAAGAAAATGAAATATCCAAGAAAAATAATAATTAAAAATTTGCAACTTATAGCTATAAAATGGATGGAATAAGATAAACAAAATGAGTGTTGGTGGCAGTCGTGTGGAAAGCACACTCAATAGAGAAATAATATCTCATCATCAACTTATTTGTGTCTGCTCTTTTCTCCCTCTTACTGATTAGTGCTTTCCTCCTCACCAATCCATTTTCCATTTTTGATTATGATATACTTCTTGATAAATTCTTATGCCATATATTAAATTCTCCCTCATCCTATTTGTTGAGAAACAGATACATAATTTGAAGATCCGATGAAAATAATATTTTTAAAAAATTTGGCTTGTGGGAGCTCAAGCCCTCCTTACACCAAGATATGTGCATGTGTCCATCGATCGAAACACAATAGGAATCGAGCTGAGCCTAAATATAAACAGTACGAAATCGAGTTGGATCGTCGTGGTCGTGATCTATTTAGAAGTCATAATATACTCCTTCCGTCCACAAAAAATAGAGCACATTCATTTATAGAAAGTTATCAACAAATAATAACCCTACACATCATTCCACTAACACTACTTCTCACTTACTTTTTCTCCTTCCCGTGTCATACACCAATTGCTCTATTTTTGTGGACGGAGAGAGTATATAACAAGGGGAGGCGATACACAATAATGATATTGCTACATGATGTGTGATCCGTTGCTAACTTTCTTAAGTTGTTAACTTTGTTAACTCGTCAATGTAGTGTATTAGAAATGTCAACACGATGATGTTGAAATGTCAACATACACTTAGTTGATATTTTAATACATTGTGTTGACATTGATATTTAAAATGTCAACACAAAATTGTGTTGACATTTTAATGTGACCGTATTAACATTTTAAATACATTGCGTTGATGAGTTAACAATTTAATAAAAGTTAGCATTATAACACACCTCTTTGTTACATTTCATTGCTAATAGTATATTAATTATTATTTGAATATGTATACTAATTAGAATAAATTGATATGACTGAAATGGGAGACATGTGTTAAGTATATTTCTCGAATGGAATTTGATCTTTAGAGAATTCATCATGTTACTTCTCACACATGTAATTGTCAGCAAAAAAACGGATTGCTATGGCTGATAAACTTTAATATTTCCTTTAATCTATTTTAGCTTTTTCATCTTTTATTAAAGCTAAAATAAATGACTGTTATTGTTCTTCACTCTTTCAACTAAAGCACTGATCAATTTTGTGAGGTTCCCATGTTTCATGGGAAAGTGGAAAGACTATTGTATTTTAGTGCAAAAATAATGCATGGAAAAGCTAAATTAAGGGAATGAACACAGATGATGATGATGGATAATTGATCCCCACCAATAAATATTTTAATTTTTTGTTAATAGAAATAAATTATTATAATTAAATACTAGTAAGAAGATATTTGTGGAATAAGTTGTGTTTTTAATCCAAATATTGTCCTAGCTCGATGGAAATTGACATGTAAATCATCATTAAGAAAAAAAAACTAAAATATAATTATGATAAAAGCGTGTGTTTTCATAATTTCATTCATGCAGAAGAGATATGTCGTCTCAAGTTATTTAGGCAAGTCGTGATTGAATTGATATTAAGTGTCACATCTAATGCAAGCTGGTCCAGTATTTAATTAAATGAGATAATACACAAACTTTTTGTTACTAGTATAAAGTTATCAACTAATTTGTTTGCGTATTTTTTGAATTAATTGCCTACAAATATACGAAGTACGCCCAAATTTTGGTTTTTAATTGACTCTGTTTTTATAGTAAAAATAATGCATGGTCAAAGAATTAACTAAACTTATTTTTGTTACATAAATTTTCAAAATTTCAAATATAGCTAATTTCTTAATAATAATTTTCAAAATTAGAACTATGTGTATACTCGTGAAAATGATCAAAATTTTTGAGGGACCAAGGATATCTCCGGGGTACGTCAATATGTACTTTCGTCCTTGATCAGGACAATAAACTACCATCTTGATAAAAATTAATCTAAAATTAATTGAATGAGTACAAATAATACTGAAATAAAGTAATTTTGATGAGCTCAATTTCATACAAACAGCAAATATATAAACATTTTTACGTTGAAAGAATTTTAAACTAAAGTCCAATCAAGTTACAATATGCTCTTGTGATCCGTCCCACAAAACTAAAGACATTTGGGACGACACAGAAATTAATGTATAATTGGTAAAGTAAGAGAAAAGAGGAGAAATGTAGTTAAAATAATATTAGTAGACATTGAGATCTACATTATTTATTAATGATTAATGGTGGATCGTTATAAATAAATTGATGTATATGTGTAATGAATTTAGGAGAACTATCCATAAATGAAAATGAACCATTTTTATGGGATGGACGGAAAAGGAAAGTCTCCCTATTTTGATGGGACGGATGAAGTATAAGTAAAATAAATAATGCGTAAGAATACCAAACTATATATTGATCATTCAACTCAGTATAAAGGGAGTTCAAATTCTATTAATTCTATTGGGAGATATATACATGAATACTTCAACATATGTTTTAAAACTAAGTAACAATCCAAATTTTATTTTTGAATAATAGTAACATATTCCCATAACAATGTCGTGTTAGTATATTACTATTATCTAATTGACCAGATGATCTTTTCGAAGGTACTTACATTAATTAGAATCACATATTCAACTTTATGTCTTAATTAATTAAGCTTTATGCTTTAAACTAGATCTCAATATTAAATTGTACATGATGAAAACGAGCCCCATCAACGCTTATCTATAAATGGATAGAATTTATAGGTACGTAATAATTTTTTTCTGAATTTGCATGGTGATTCATTTCCACAACTATAAATGAATGGATTCTGATGCGTCTAGAAAATTGCTTGCTCCAAGATATAAAGCAGAATTATATGCTGATATAAAGGTCTTGTCTCCACGATAGTGTGAAAAATCTTCTTTTTTCACCATAAAAATATTAATATGGGTAATTCGATATTTATTAAAAGAATAAAAAGAATATTTAATCTTTGGGGAATCTTCATGCCAAAATTTTATTAGGCATATGTCACTTATGTACATGTGTGGAATATAAGTAATTATTAAATGAGAAGTTGTGTTTATCTCAAATCGACTTTATTCATGGATTTCCATTCCTAGATGAGGTATCACTCCTACCAAACATACTAATAAGTTGGCTAACATTCTCTTCTTATAAAGCTGCAATTTCATTATGATATTAGACAGAGGGAGTATCTTGGAAAAGTTCAATCATGGTTTATATATTCAACTACATTTCATGTTTCTTTCCCCTATGGCTATACCTTTTTTTCCTTAGCAATGTATTTACTCTTTAGATGGTTGATTAATATAATTTGTCGTTTCTTAAATTGAGAGGGAGAGATAACTAGAAATTTATGTCAAAATTTCATATACATATTCCATCAACTTTGATTGGTATCAAAAACCACTTTGGTGACAATACTTAACGAATAATTAATATTGAAAATTTAAATAGGAATAATAAATTATATAAATAATATTAATATTGGATATGTGGGACACAAATAGGGACAGCCCTAGCTAGGGTCGGGCAAGGCCGGCCGACCTCACCGCGGTTAACTTGGAAAACTCCATAAATGGGCCACGTTCATGGCAACTCACCTCACCCTAACCCTTACCCTTATATTTTTGTTGTGTGATTTTGAGGGTTTCGCTACGTTTTAATTAAAAGTAAAACATATCTTAGGGTAGGGACGAGTTGTCATGGGATTGGAAACTGCAAATTCATAATCAAATATCTACGAAAAGAAAAAAAAATGCTTACTCAACCCAAATATATATGGATGACATCGCCAATTTCTATCCTAATGAGTTTCATTTCCTGAATCAGTCATTTGCCACAAAAATCTCACCTCAAATCGCCATTTCGCAAGAACCCCTAAGTGCTAAATCCAATTATATACTCATAAAGAGTTAGTATGCATGCAATAATTGTACCTTGAAAAGGTAGACTTTGGTACCTAATGGCCACACGCCTCATTTAGTGTTACAATATTTAAATGTGTATAATGTTGTCATTTTATACACACATCCATTTAAAAAAAATACAAATATAGAAACATGACTTTTCCCCATCTATAAATACCATAAGCTAAGGCGTGTGTCAACCATACTCACAACAAATTAAAACCACACTCCTCCTCCAAAACAAAAATGGCTTCCAACCCAATACAAAACCCTAATTCCTCCATCCTCGAGCAAGGCGACATCGAGCAAGAATTCGACTACTCGAAACGCTCCCAATGGCTGCGCGCAGCCGTCCTTGGCGCCAACGACGGCCTCGTCTCCACGGCCTCCCTCATGATGGGCGTGGGGGCCGTCAAGCACGCCATCAAGGCCATGGTCCTCGCCGGCTTCGCGGGCCTCGTGGCCGGCGCCTGCTCCATGGCCATCGGCGAGTTCGTCTCCGTCTACTCCCAGCTCGACATCGAGCTCGCCCAGCTCAAGAGGGACGAGAAGCGCGCCGGCGTCGCCACCTCTGAGGAGGAAAAGAGAGAGGGCGGGAATTTGCCGAACCCGATTCAGGCGGCGGCGGCGTCGGCGCTGGCGTTCTCGGTGGGGGCGATGGTGCCGTTGCTGGCGGCGTCGTTCATAGAGGAGTATAGGGTGAGGGTGGGGGTGGTGGTGGCGGCGGTGAGCGTGGCGCTGGTGGGGTTCGGGTGGCTGGGGGCGGCGCTGGGGAGGGCGCCGGCGGGGAGGGCGACGGCCAGGGTTTTGGTCGGAGGGTGGCTGGCGATGGCGTTGACGTTTGGTTTGACCAAGTTGATTGGATCCAAAGGGTTGTGAATTCATCAAGATTATGATTTGTATATGTAAAATTTGAGATGTGTGTTAATTATATAGGAATAAAATGTGGAATCGTTATTCCACTTAGGTTTAATTACCTATATATTCTCATGCAATTAGGCTAAATTAGTAATTAATTGCTACTATTATTATTCTCACTACGGCACTCTCATAGTACTACTTGTATTTTAAGGAAAAAAAAACTAGTTAATTTTGAGCTAATGTTGGAATGAAAATCAGAATCATTATTACTTTATAAATTTCAAAACATAAAGTCATACACTATGCTACTTTGTGTACATTAATTTGTAACTATAATTCAATGAAATATAAATTGAACAACAATTTCTAGGTTAATCAAGTGAAGAAATAACATTGGAGTGTTGTTAAATATAATTATTATTTTTTTCTTCTTTCTGACAACAGCTTGGTAGTCATTCTATTTAATTAAGTGATGAACATGCATGCATGTATGATGTAGTGAAGATAAACCATGTTCTATTGTGCGTATGATTTTTTTTAATGATAATTATTAATTATTATAGCTAATAATAGTGAATATTTGGATTAGAATTGCTTCATTTTTTTTGTGATTAATGATGGTATTATTTTCTACTACTATAACATATTTAAATAAACAGATGAAGGTTAAAACTTAGAATAAAATAACATTTGATAATCAATTTCATGGATATGCAACCATTGGAACTCATGTTTGATTAATTTCTTTTCCATTTTCATTTCGGTGTTACCCTAAATCTACTTCGGTCTACCAAATCCAAAATATCCTTGATTCGACATGAATAGATTTCCATAATTAATGTTAGTGTACAAGCATATAAAATTTGTCAACTTAAAAAACATGTACCTAGCAGTTGTGGTCTAAGGTGAATAATTGGCTGCACCGAGTGACTGACCCCAGTGCACCATTACTGGGGGACCAAATGTTGTGAGGTTGACTTTCTATCTATAAGAGCATCCACGATAGAAATAGGCTAGCCATAGGCCAACCACTCTCTCTCCCTGTCACGTGAGCAGCACTAAAAATCCATCTGCCACATCAGATTTAGGTCAGCCATAGGTTAGCCATAGGCCAGCCGCAATAAAAATAATTCAAAAACAACTACATTTACGGAATTAGATTTACGATTAAATTGCGGAATTAAATTTACGAGACATATACGGGAAAATTCATTAATTGCATTAAAAAAAATTATATTCATTTAAAAAAATAAATTACATAATAAAGAAAAAAAACTATCGTCGTGCAGTCTTTCGTGCCCACAAC
Source organism: Salvia hispanica (assembly GCF_029641045.1). NCBI lineage: Eukaryota > Viridiplantae > Streptophyta > Magnoliopsida > Lamiales > Lamiaceae > Salvia > Salvia hispanica. The sequence continues at coordinate 30,639,675 of NC_142697.1, read as the reverse complement.
TCTTCAATTATATCCCTTTGGAGTTGAATATGAGCATCCACTTGGCGCATGTCGGCATATTCCTGGAGGCGGCCGACTTCATCGAGAGGTACCCCATGTCGTACGCTAGGGGTGGCCGTTCCGTGGCTTGGACAGGCTTCATCGTCATTGGCCCAACTAGTCAGTTGTACGCCTTCGTCTTCGACGATCATGTTGTGCATGATAATGCAGGCGTACATTATTTGGGAAACACATTTGACATCCCACAAACGCGTTGGACCCTTAATTGCCGCCCATCGAGACTGGAGCACGCCAAATGCGCGCTCCACGTCCTTGCGCGCCGACTTCTGTCGTTCCGCAAAGTAGGCTTTCTTGTCATCCATCGCGTGGCTGATCGTCTTCACAAAGACGGCCCACCTAGGGTATATCCCATCCGCCAAGTAGTAGCCCACCGGTTGCCGTTGGCCACAAATGAGACGGCTGGACCGATGCCCTGACACTTCTCGTTGAAGAGGGGCGACGAGTTGAGGACGTTGAGGTCGTTGTTCGACCCGGCTACCCCAAAATACGCATGTTAGATCCACAGCCGGTAATCAGCTACGGCCTCCAGGATCATCGTGGGATTCTTTCCCTTGTAGCCGGTCGTGTAGGCCCCTTTCCAGACAGTCGGACAGTTCTTCCACTCCGCATACAATCTATGCTGCCTAACATCCCGGAGAACCCATGTTGCTCCCCGTGCATCTGCATCAAATTCTGACAATCTTGGGGAGTAGGGCTTCGAAGGTACTGCTCACCGAAAATGTTTATCACGCCCTGACAGAAATACTTCAGACATTGCAGAGAAGTCGTCTCACCGATGTGGAGGTACTCATCCCACATGTCTGCCACGCCTCCGTAGGCCAACTGTCTGATTGCCGCCGTGCACTTTTGGATAGGGGTGTGGCCGGGTTTGCCAGCCGCATCGTGCCCGAAGCGGAAATAAAGATATCGACGCTCCAAAGCGTCAACGATACGCATAAACAACTCCCTGCGCATTCTAAAACGCTGCCTGAACATGGTTGCTGGAAACCGCGGGTCCGGAGCGAAGTAGTCGTCATATAGCCGCTGATGTGCAGCTACGTGATCCCGATCAATCACTGCTTGGCGGTGGACAACCGGTGGAGGGCGAGGTACTGCCTGCTGTTCCACCCTTCGCATGTACCGCTCCATCTCGCGGTTCATGTAGGCATCCATAGCCTCGTTCATCTGCCGTTCGTACTCCTCAGCATCCCCACCACTACCACCACCGCTACCACCCGCGTTACTCATCCCTCAATGTTGTTCTTGTACAGAAATTTAGAGAGAGAGAAAACTCGTTAAAACAAGTGGTGCAAATGAAAATGAAACTAAAATCGTGTATATATAGGTTTTCAAAAAAAAAATTTAAAAAAAAAACGAAAATTGGCGTTGGCCGATCGGCACGCCACAATGGCGGCCAGCGCATAGGCCAGCCCACACCGATTTTTACGCCGATTCGCTGCTGGCCTACTGCAATGGTTCGGCTAGCCGATCGACTAGCGACGTGAATCGGCTAGCCGGCACTGTGGATGCTCTAAAAGAGAAAGAGGTTTAGAATTCATGCCTCATCTTCTCCACATCAAAGCAAAATAATGATTAAAATTACTAATAAATTCTACTCCACTTCGGATTAATAAATGTTAAACATAATTAATACTAGTACTATAATATAATTGAGATTAATATATTTTCATTAACTCTATTTTACTCTATTTGTTATGATAAAACTGAAACGTTTTTTTTTTATATTTGTCGAATTAAAAATAAAACATTTTCTAAAATAAAAATAACATTTTCTCTACATTTTCACTCTCTTTCTTTATTCTCTCTTTTTTAACTAACTATATAAAATCTCGTGTTGAAAAATAAATGTTTTACATTTAATGGGACGAAGGTATAGATATCAGCCGAGAATTTTAAAAGTGATAATACACATTTTCAAATAACAACTACTACTATTTCTAAAGCTCGTCGACTAGTCATGTTTCGATTAAACAAGATAATAATCACAATAAGATTCATGGTTTTGACTAGTTATGTATTCTATTGGTGTGTTTGGTAATTAAAAGTAACACTATCTATCCAGATTACATAGTGGTATTTGGTATGCAAGTTAGTATTCTAAAGTAAATTTCTCATGAACCAAAAATCATCAGTGTAAAATGACTATATATGCTGGGAAGAAAATGAGGTAGATGAATAACATAGGAATAATTCCCCAGTTACAATAATCCATCTTCCATTGGAGTTAGTTTTACCATATCTTTGATAAATATTAGTATCAGATTTTATCTACTTGAAACATGTAATCTAATTTTACAATTTTGTGATGTGGTTATTCATAAACGTGAGGTACAAATATTCAATAAAGCATTATATATAGAGGAGCCAACTGAAACTATATTCTAAAGAATATTATGTATCACTACAGATATGAGTTATCTGCAAACTTGGTAATTGAAAAGTAGAATTACAACTTCTTTATTTTTTCCCTTCAGCAGCGTACAAGGCTTTGATCTCCTCGACATCGTCATAGCTACCAAGGAATATCGGTGAACGCTCATGTATCTTTGTAGGAATCAAGTCGAGTGCCTGCAATAAAAATCTTGTATCAGAGCATCTATCATCTGCCACTGCCTAGACCCCGGATCCAAACACAACCAAAACCAACGAAATTACAAATATGGCACCATATATGAGATTGATCTACACGACTACACCCATCAGACTGCCTGATAACATTTTGTGATTGTTCAAAAATGCAAGCACTTACCCTTTGTTTCCCCGTAAATGCTTGTCCACCGGCTTGTTCCATCAGATACGACATAGGGAAGACTTCATAGAGTACCCTGTTTCACATAAATTTTCATAATAAGTTTATGCGTTTTGATTAGTGACTACATTTTAAATAAGTATCGGAGCTTTGTACCGTAGTTTGCCATTTGGGCTTTTCTTATCAGCTGGGTACAAAAAGATGCCTCCATAGAGCAAAGTGCGGTGGACATCAGCTACCATACTGAAAGCAAGAGCACGAGAATATGAATGTTCAAAACACGAACATAAGTTGGTTTAATCACAGCATCAAGATCAGTGATGATAAAAAAGCATGTGTAGAGAGGTTTCAGCAGATTTAAGTTTTCGTTTACCTTCCAATGTATCTCAGAGATTTTGCTGGCGATCCATCTTGGGGAAACTTGCATTTTTCCACATACCTGGGGTTTGCAAATAGTAAGATACATAAATTTAATTCTACTAACATAAAGGTAATATCTACAATGGCACATACTTTGCGGTTGGTGCATCCCAATTCTTGGCATTTCCTTCATTGACAGAATAAATTTTTCCTTTCTTGGGAATCTGCATCAAGGAATAAAAGTCGAAACCTTGTTAATTGCCAAAGAAATGAAAGTGGTAAAACGTCAAAGAAAACAGAGGCATTGCTTTGGATATGTAAACTTCATGGTTTAGTGGAGACGAGAACTTCAAAATGCGAATTCTGATTTCCTAACCATTTTCATCTTACGCAAAATCGTGTATAAATTAAGTTGAAAGGCTCCTAAACTGTAAGTTGCACTGCATATGCCCACCAAAAGTGTGTGCCAATATCCTTTCTCAGCCATCCACCCAAAATGTATCACTTAAACTTATGGCCGACGGAGGGAGTACTAGAAAACTTTTATCAACGGATTATGTCGATGGTGCACATGCGAGAAGATAATCATATCTGAGGTGCAAAATTGCTCAAACTGGTAATAGGAGGGAGGAGATTTGACCTTAATATCTGGGTGAGTCAATATGAATTCACCAAGAGATGGATCGAGTGTGAACCCATTAACTCCTTTTCCAGTACTAAGAACAAGCTGTATATTAAGAGCAAGGGTGTGACTAAGAATTCATCATGCAAAACCATAGTATTTATCTTCAATTTTATCAAAAATATAATGTACATACCGTGCAAGAGCTTCCATACATACAGTAGCCTGCAGCTACCATATTCTTCCCAGGCTGCAAGACGTCTTCTATCTTTGGGTCAACTCCGTCATTGATTGCATAAATCCCAAAGATCTGAACGTAAGAGAATCACCAAATTAATTAACAAAATATCATGTTTACAACAAATTGTTCTCTGACACTAATTGCTGGGAGATCATACAGTTCCAATAGAAACACCACAGTCGATGTTGGATGATCCATCCAACGGGTCAAACACAACACAATACCTGCATATTCAGAGTGAAGTGAACACCACCACCATATATGTTAACAGACAAGGAATTCAACATAGTATCTTTTAGTTAAGAGTGCTGGCACATACTTTCCACGCAGGGCTGGATCAACAAATGTGGCCTCTTCATCCTCTTCGGAGACAAGGATGCACTGCCAGTGATTCACACATTTATAAGCACAAAGAATTACGTATATATTTCAAGAGTGAAAAGCATTCAAAAGAAATATACAGTCCGGCCACTGCTGACTAAGGCCTTGACAAAGACTTCATTTGAGAGCACATCCAGTTTTTTCTGCTCTTCCCCCTTCATAAACAACAGCAACAAGCTCAAACCCATCATCATAAAACAAGATCTACCACGGATAAAGTATACGCATCCAAATGAATGCTGCCGGAATTTACCTGCACATTGGTCTCTCCGGCAAGTCCTATGAGCTTGGCCAAACCAGCCTGTAAAGCGTAAACAACAATATCAATGGTTTAGATGTAATAATGCAAAAAAAACCAGAGCCCATAATGAGGAATTAGATTCTATCCTGGTCCCCAATCCAACAGGGGATATTTTTCCAAATTACAATCAATAAGGCATCTATACTGTGGTCCAATAGAATCTTTTTTGTTCACTTTTATGAAGCACAGTAAATGCCTAAAAGTGGAATTTGGTGAAACTTGAGAACGGTTTTATCTGGATAAAAAGTTTTTTATCAGCCAAGAACATCATCGTGAAAACACAGATTTCATAAATGGCATTTCACAGCACCCTGTGAATTCATGTTCGTCCATGTAATAATAACTCTAGTCAAAATCCGATTCACTATCAGTAAATTCCATGATCACAAATTGCTATAATACTAGGAAGCTACAATTCTGATGATTTTCAATTATAAACTCAATATGAAATCAAAGATCACCAATCAAAAGGAACACAAATCTGCAACGAGAATCAATCTCATCCTCAGCAAAATCACCTGAATTCACCATCCCAATTTTCAGTGAATATCCCAAAATCCCCAAATCACATCCCCAAAACCTCAAAACCAAAATCCAATAAACCTAATCTCAATATCAATCGACAAAACGAAACAACACAATCGAATTCCAAACCTTGTTAACCGCAGTGCAAACGAATTTGCAGCCGAGAACAATATGACTAAGCAAGATGGTGAAGTCTCCGCGCGATTCCGGGTGCTTGGACTGCTCGTTCAACACATAGCGCGTTATGGTCATCAAATCCGTACGGTGAGCATCCGCCGCGTGATCCATGGCAACACTATACGTACAAAAAAAGTGTATGTATATCTGAATCTGTGAAATTAAGTCCACTCTCTAGTCTATATAAAAATATCCGCCACTCCAACACACATATCTATAGTCACATAGCACATACAAATGGAATGTATCTATAGCCTACAATATTATCTGGTATAGTTGGACCGCGATTCGAGGAAACGAAACGTGACACAGAAAATACGCAGGGGTGTGTGTGTGTGTGGATAGGGATGGGATGAGGCAGTAGTGGAGGGAAAATTGAGGGCTATCTGGATGAATTTAGCGAGCATCAACGGTGACACGTGGTGGCATTTGATCGTCACCGGATAATTACATCAACATAGAATCTGTAATCGATTATTGTGAAAAAGAATTAAATGTTTTGTTTGTTTGTATTCTCCATCTCCATCTCCATCGATAGAATGTCAGTTTGTAGTTTTGTTTGGGTGAGAAGCGGTTATGGCTTTTTTGTGTGGTTTCGTTGGTGGATGACGGCAGCCGTGTAAGCAATCTAGTGTGGGAGGGAACATGGTATGTGCTGTATACATCATAAAAGTACCTTTTTTTTTTCCAAGTCCCCTCCACGTTATTATTCCCTCAAATTAGGAGTTCCAGGCCACAACTTCATTAACACCGCAGGCCACAACTCGGGCCACAATTATTCATTTCAAAACATATTTTAATCGTAAAATAGAATACGTTGAACAATTAAAATCGGGAAAATTCATTGTTCAGTCAAAAAATAGGAAAAGAAAATTACAAATCCTAGAAATTTTTTTTACCGATACTAGAGAAAGAAAATTACCAAACCTAGAAAAAAGAAAATTACAAATCCTAGAAAAAAGAACTATTTTTTCTTCATTTGTGCGCGAAGGTATTCGATCATCTCACGGTGCAATTCGAGCTCGTACTCCGACATTCTCGAGGTATCCCTCGATGTCAACTCCGTCAGCTGGCCCATCCGCAACGTAATACTCATATCCGACATAGAGTCTGATATCTTGTCCAAGGAAGGATTGGGTGGCGGTGGCGGCATAGCGGAGTAGCTCGCAGTTGTCTTTCCCTTTGCTTTCCTCTTTGCTGCCTTTGTGCCCATCGGACGGCTTTCAGTACCAGGAGATGAGAGGAAGAAGTCATCGTTTGTCACGTTAAGGTCGATTGGCGGACCTCCTTCGCTCGAAGTGTAGTGTCCGGCGGCGACTTTGGTTCTCTTCGTCGCCGCTTCAGCCCCACCAGTGTACTTCGGGCTCTTCTTGACAAGCTTCCAAACGTCGAAGTACTTGAAGTGCTTCTTCCCGTCAGCGAAGTAATCTGCCTTGGCCTTGTCCATAAGGTCCATCTCGCTGTGCCCGCTCGGCCACATCCGGACTACGTTAGTCCACTTGCCATTCCACTTGTTAATCTCCTTCTACACCCGACCCCAATGCTTGCGTAGCTTCACGTAGGTACGCTCGAACGAGCCTTCGGATCGACCAGCGTTGTACTTATCCGCAATCCGCTGCCAGAACGCTTTGCTGCTTTGCTGGTTGTCGATCACAGCGTCCTCGGAGACGTCGACATAGTTCTTGGCCAGCCACATTGTCTCCTGCGGACTGTACTTCTTCGGCCCATCCTCATCGGCAGCCTTGCCCTTGCCCTCCGTGGAGCTGGCTCCATATCGCTGATATCGTACTCATCAGTGCTAACTGGCGATTCCATGTCCACATTGATAGGCAGCCCGGGACTAGGCGTTGCATTTGGATCGGGTGTCGGCGGCACTTGCCAGTTCTGGGAGTTCACGAAATCGTCCATCTGGCATTGGTCGCTGTTAAACCAATCCATAGAACTCAAAAAGTCTTGAAATGCTAGAGGATTGAGAGTGAGAGTTTGTGTGGAAGAGTTACAAAAAATGAGCAAATATAGTGTATAAACAGAATTAATGCCGGGACGGGCTGCATCCGCTGCGGCACGGGCATGCATAACGCCGGCCGGGACGTGACTCGGGAGCGGCCCCGGGACGCAACTGCGTCCTCGGGACCATCCCGGGCCGGGACGCACGGTGCTCCAACACTGTTCTCGGGCCGGGACTCGCGATTTGCGGCCCGGCCTGCCTGCGTTATTGATGCTCTAATAAGCATGTTAATTCAATCACGATTTTGACCAACTTTTCAGAAAACATAACTCGTGGGATTCAACACAGACCAAACAACATTGCCACCAACGTCGATAGATAGAGTGGATGCAGCGTATGTTGACGAAAAATGAATCAGGAGAATGGAGGTGAGCAACGGTTATTAATATTATTGGATGACCAACAAAAAAATAAAAGTGAACAACAATTCCAAATTGAAGCAGAGCTATCACATAATAGAATTAAATGTAATTTTTCGATATTCGTGGACTGATAATAGGCTCAATCGACCCTTGATCACGTATATGTATGGATAAATAATAAATTATTTTCTGATACATTTGCATCAATTTTCAATCTAATGGGGATTGTAGGCTAGCAATTTGGACATGGTCAAGATTTTGGTATTAGGTTTTATACTTTTATTCATGGTCCAATCTAATTATTTTCTTTTGCAGCATCCTACAATTTTAATTGAATGGGTGTGAACTACACGTATTATGATATGTGTTATAAGGAATAAATTTTACTACAAGATAGACTCAACCGAAAAGTTGTGTAGGCAATGAGCTGTAAAATGCAAATAATCAGATTTTATTGCACCGATTAATACAAGTTTAATAGATATGCCCCCCAAGTTGACTTGGTTCGGTGCAATTTATTAATAGTAGAATTCTATCGGTGCAATTTTACAAGATATATAGACTCAACCGAAAAGTTGTGTACGCAATGAGCCGTAAAAATGTCGTTTTATTTATAGAATTCTATCTTAGATTGGATGAGTTATTTATCATATTAAACATGTGTTTATTAGTTAGTAGTATTCACTTATTAAATCTGCGTTCTAGAGTGAAAAATGTTGAGTTATAAACTGATATCATATCGTAGAATAGAGAGAAGATGGAAATAGTATACAAATGTTGTCCAATCCCAATTAATGGAATAAAAGGATCATTGAATTTTTTCCATTAGAGTGTGAAATTATCCACCTTATATATTGTGCGAAAGAGTAAAAAGTGGTTAAATGATGAAAAATGTTGGCAAGTTTATTACTCCCTATTATAAATAAGAAAAATGAAATAATGGGAAATTTCTATTACTATATTTTAGTGGTCTCCATAATTTTGTCTCTCATGACTCATTAATATCTAGAGCAAAAAGTATGAAAAATAAGAAACACTCATATGCGCACACCATAACATATGCACAAATTTATCTACAACTTGCATGGCTTCGGCAAACATGGCTTCATACGATGCACGCCATCCAACAAATATCTTGTACTGTTGTTAAAAAGTATTCCCTCCATTTCGTGACAGTGAAGACGTTTTCTTTTGGCACACAATTTAAAAAGTATTCTATTAAAAAGTACTCCCTTTATTTCCTTCTTTTATGGTTTTTTTTTTTTTTTTTCCTCTGGTGTCATTGCTTTTCTGCTGTTGGTATCTTGTTCTTAGTAGGGCTGATGGTGAGACACTTTGTTGAGGGATGGCTTGGGGTTGAACTGTTGTTGGCTTGTAGTATTTCTTTGCTTAGTTTGATGTTTTTTTGGATAAGTGGCAAGTAGTAGGGGGATTTTGCTTAGTCTTTTTGGTGTGTCTTTTGTTGTTACTTGTTCCTTGGTTTGTTAACGACTCTTTTGCTCGCTGCACCTTCAGCTTGAGCATTTTTTTTGTATAAAAAAAGTAAAGGAAGAATAAAGCGCGAAATGAAAAAGATAGTTGACGAAGAGAGAACACAGTAAGAGAAGAAATATGTTGACTTTTGCTAGAAAATGAAATGAGTGTTAAGTTGTTTACTTTTTATAGAAAAAGGAAATGACTTCACCATTTTGGAATGTACTAAAAATGACAAAATGACTTAACTCTTACGGAACATAGGGGTATAATTACTACTACTATTATCCAATTTTATGAAAATAATCATACGAAGTGTTATTTGCATTTAAGAAAATCATTTGCTGTTGAGAAAAGCATAGTTTCATATCATGATTTATGTGCTTAATTCAGTGTGCTACATAGATCACAAAAATTAATCACCACTTTTATTTCAAAATGTACACATCTTAATATAATGACTCATGTGTTCGATTATGATACGTACATATCTATATAGTACAATGACTTCAAAATATTAATATTAGTGATTATCTCATGCATTGACTTAAAAAATATAGTGAGCCATTGCTATGTAACTTCAAATCTCAATCAAATACACTGTTAATAATTAATCTGTCAAACACTATGCATTGACTTCAAAATATATAGTGACTCATTGTTATGTAACTTCAAATTTCAACTAAATAAACTGTTAATAATTAATCTGCTATATTATACATGATCCTTTCCAACTTAATAAACTTGTAGTATTTCATTTTGGAACTTCTTACTATTAAAGTCCTTTCCCCAATTAACTTTGATTAATTGGATCCTAAGTTTTTTTTATTGTTAGCAGCCCAAATTAAGATTGATCCTAACAAGTTGACCTTGGCCGATGCAATTATTAGCCTAATTTGTTTACTTTTTTGGCCGACTAACATGTGGCTCTTCTGATGTATTTACTCTTTTGTTTATTTGGATATTTTTTGTTGTCTTAACATAATAATAAGCACTAATAAAGCTACAAGTACAACATAACAATATTTTGAAATCTTCTGCCTTTACTTTTCGCTTTCGTTTATACTCTCATCGTTCCTGAAAATTTATCACCTTTCACTTTTATTATTTTTGATAGTAGAATCACATCACCATCTATTACATTTCTTGAAATCCATATTGGATCAAATAATAACAAATTATTAGGAACGAAGGGAGTATATATTTTCTCTGTTTCCTTCAAGTTTTTAACGACTTTGTTAACTTTGGACTACAAAATATTATTTGTAATAAAAAAGTAACAACTAAATATAGAGGATTACAAAAAAATTTTAGGACAAATGGAAACACCAATTTTGGACTTTAGTCATTTATTTAAAATGTTATCACTTAAATGTGGTAAGAGAAAACTTTTGCACTTGAAAATAGGAAGTACGTGGGCCACCAACTATTCAGGCCCAATCATTGAATTTGGGCCAGCAAAGCCCAACTCAGATACATGTTTGCCACTTGCAACCAATCTCTACTGAGTTGCATAGAGAAATAGAATGATGGTAAATATATTGATTTATCGTTGAACTGGCTGTTCTAATCGATCGACATATAAGCTCTGTTTGTCCGATATCATTTTCAATTTTTCAAAACCACTTATTTTGATCTAAAATCAAGAATCATAGGGGAAATAGCTTGAAACTGTCCCAAAACTGATAGTTTTGAATCAGAACCATCATTTATTTTTCTGGGTAAATTACAATTCCACTCTTTTGGGAACAAAAAAAGTCAATTCTAAATCGAATTCGTCAATTCTTGAACGGACACGGGAGAACTTCGGTAGATATACCAACTTGCAATATTTGCTAACTTGCATTTGATTTTAGTATCAGAGCATCCCCTCCGTTAGCTAAGAGCACGGAAGTGGGCCCAAACCCACTTTTACTCCTTATCCTTAGCTAAGAACACAACACCCACATCTGTGCTCTTAGCTAAGGACAAGCTCAAGGGTCCCACCATTCTATTATTCAATTTAAATACTTCAATTACTAAAAATATTTCTACATTAAAAAATAAAAAATTACATAATTAAAATCCTAAAAAATAAAAATTACATAATTAAAATCTTAAAAAATAAAAATACATAATTAAAATCTTAGAAAATAAAAAAATACATAATTAAAATCCTACAAATTAAAAATTACACACGTGGAAGACTAGTCCTCTATCCCCAATTGCCTCTTGAGACCCCGGTCATTTGCTCATGTGTTGCATGTTGCTCCGGAGTCATTTAGACGTATCGTTCAAATAGAGTTGACCCAAGAGGGTCCACAACGTGTTGTTCGGAGGTGGAGGAGGCACAAAAGGAGCGGGAGCGGGGGCGGATGGAGTCGAGGACTACCCAGTACCCAAGTTAGTTCCGGCAAGCTGGGTAGCCACATCATCGGAGGCGCCGTCGGATAGGGCTACCGACCTCGACCGTTTGCTGGAGGAGCTGGAGGAGGATGCTACTACGCCGCCCCTATACTTCGGATGTTGGCGCCCCTCCTGCCAACAATCGAGGTACTTGAACGCTTTGAACTCCATGCATTGGTAGGTCGCCAAGGCGGCAGTGATGATGTCGAGCTCGCTCGTGCCGCTCCCCGCCGACCGCTCTTCTTGGAGGTAATACCCCTGGAACTTACCGATTGCGTCGTTGCATCTGAAGATGCAATTGCGCACCATACTATCATTGCGATAGATGGTTCCCCCTGACCGAGTTTCATTATAAAGACGAGTGATGCGCCACCAATACGTTTTTCCAGTTTGGTTCGTGTCAACTTCCGGATTATCGGAGACTGCCAAGTAGGCTTTGAACATCGCCATCATCTCACCCGGAGTATACGGGGTGCGGGTGCCACGAGTAGGAGGAGTAGGAGTAGGAATAGAGTTGCTGCTCCCTCCCGATCCGGGTTCGGGTGCCCACCCGAACCCGGAGGCATTTTGGTCGTGCACCGGGTAAGGATGGTAGCCACCCAGAACTTGCAAACCTTGGGTTTGAAGAGGGGCCGTAAATTGCGTTTCCAGACTAGGGAATGAATCGGAGTCGAACCAATCGTGGTTCCAACCGCGATTGCCGGAGGGGTGATCGCCGGAGCCGGACATTGTGTAGTTTGGTGGGAATTTAGATGAGAGAATATGAGAAAAAAGATGAGAGAATGTAGATGATAGAATAGATGAGAATGTTTTTTTTTTTTTTGTTGAAGTGGGGGTATTTATAGATGAAAATGTGAATTTTGGGGAAAAAAATTGAAAAATAAATTAAAAGTGGGTAGAAAACGGATATAATTTTTTGGGAAGTGGGAAAATATTTTTTTTTAAAAATTAATTTCGAATTTTAAAAAATAAAAATAAAAAATTGAATATGCCAATGGCTATGCCGTTGGCCAATCAGAAACGCCACGTAAGGGTGCTCAGCGGCACAGACGTGCTCTTAGCTAAGAGCAGCGCCATGCCGCTGGCACGGACGGACAGCTCGCAGCAGCGGACAAGCTCGTTCTTGCCGCTGGCGCGAACGGACGAACGTCGTTTTAAGCACCGCTGCGGATGCTCTTAAGTTAAATAAGAGATAAAAAAGTATTTTCTCCTCGTAAATATATCCATCCAGCCCTTTCTAATCTTATCTATAATAAAGGATTTATTGATTGTTAATTGTTATTCTCTTTCCTCTACCGCAAAGATTAATGTTTTCATGATTAATTGGTACTATGATAATTGTATTATCTTTTAAAATACTCCTAAGTAATAATAAATGGTTGCATCTTTTACTATATAGTAGTAGAAAGAAAGAATAAGGTAGATTTGGATGGAGAAAATTCTCTGATCTCTCATTTCCCCATTGAGAATTAGTTGCCTGATTCGTAAATATATACAATTTTAATAAATTTATAAATAGTAACATAATATATTCGTTTATATATCTCCACAAAATTCACATTAATAATGTGCCAAACCCACGTTTTCAGTTGCATTTTGCACTGACTTTCTGAATAAAGTTGTTTAAATAAGGCATTTAAGTGTAGTAGTAGTTTAATAGTATCAAAAGGATAGAGCTGTAATTTCGGAAAAAGCTCACGCACGCAAAACGTCGCCGCATTTAACCGGAAAATATTCTTAGATTCAAAACCCCACACAGTGTCTTTGTCTTGTCTTCTCGTTGAATTCGTTGCAATTGAAACCAGATTTTTACGCACAAACTGCAATTCAGTTTCTCATTTTTCCACTTGTATTCGTTTACGGTTACATATAATTATTGCAATCAGAGCCCTTTTTTTTCGATCGGGGGTCGGAAATTTGTAAAACCCTTGATTTCCCAAATTTACGAATTGCGCTGGTTTCCGGCTTGATCAATGTCGATTGCGGATCAGGAAGATGAGGATTTGCAGATGGCGCTGCGGCTGAGCATGCAGCAGCACGAGTCGCCGGAGCCGAAGCGGAGCAAGTCCAAGGAGGAGTCCGGCGCGGCCGATTCGGCGGAGGAGTCTCCGGAGGCGAAGACTAGGCGGAGGCAACGGGAATTAATGGCTGCTGCTGCTGAGAAGCGGATGGCTGCCTCCTCGAGCGTGGAAGTTGTGGAGGATGTGGATATTGTGGGTCCGGATGAGGAGGATAAAGGGAAAGGCGTGAGCCTGGATGAAGGTGAGGCCAAAGATGGAGATTCAGCGGTGGAGCTGCAGGAGGCGGAGGCGAACCAGCTTTTCTCGATGATTTTTGGGGAAGGGGTTAGTAAAGACGTGCTTACGCAATGGTGCAATCAGGGAATTAGGTAAGAGTTGGTTATGTTTTGAAGTTTCACTGTTAATATGTTTTACTGAATTCATAGATGAGCTATTGATATAATGTCTAGTTCTAATAATCTAATTAAGAGTGTGATAAGCTTAAAGGAAAGGGCTGTGAATAGGCTCACTGAGTTTGCTATTGAATACATGTTATTTGTAAATTGATTGGAGTTATCTGTGGAGTGTGCTTTCTCCACATTGTTATCTGTGAATGTGTTTTTTTATTGTTCTATGAGTGACCAGTTATGAATTTACATGGGTCATTTTACTTAGGTTAAGTCGAATTCTTCAATCGAGGAAGAAATATTTTACAAAATAAAAATTTCTTTTCTCGTTGTCCATGATTCAACAAATAATCTGCATTGCAAAATGAACTTGTGCTGGTGTTCTTTTCTGACATGGTGGAAATTGACTCCTTGCAGGTTTAGTTCGGATCCTGAAACATCTATGGGGCTAGTACAGCATGAAGGTGGGCCCTGTGGCGTCTTGGCAGCTATACAAGTAATAATTTAACTGCTCGTCTCACCTCTCATGGTGATCACATTTACAAATATCATTTACATGCATTCCTAATTTCCTAGGAAAATATCTAGGGGTAGATTCCTCATTGGATGCATAGGTATAGAGGAGGATAAAAAGGAATATCTCTAATGTTAAGAGGAATGATGTATAGCCAAGGAATTTGATGGAGGGTTTCTGATTGAATTATAGACATAGGTGGTTGAAATAGAAGGTGGAAGGATAGTAGTACAGAGGTGTCATTTCCAAGTGTTCTCTAGATCTGGTTATATTTAGTGTACCTGTTTTGGTTGAAATCATGCAGCAAAGTTTGATCTTTTTGGGTTGAGATTATGGTTTCTGATTAGTTAGCTTTGATTCTCTCATCTTCTACTTCTGTGTTATTTGCACTAGAGAATTGAAAAAAAACCATTTTCCACCTTAACATTTAGTGCATAACTTTTATTCCTTGTCATGATTTTCTGCTCAAAACTTGAACTCTTGGCGATGCAGGGTTTTGTGCTCAAATATCTTTTATTTTCTCCAGAGGAAACCAGTAATGGTGTGCCAAATAATTTCTCGAATTTGGCTATTAGAAGGGAGTCGAAGAATGAGCCTGTTTCAGCTGATATTTTCTCATCACTTTCAGAGGAAAGAAAGTCAAGGTCTCAAATTGCTCATTCTTTTCTTTTAAGCTGTTGTTTGGCCTTTTCTGAAAACTCATAAATGTCTATAGGGACTGTTCATCTTTTATTTTATTTTTCTGCTTTAGAACTTAAAACTATGCATAAAAAGAATAAGAATAATTGTTCTCTAGTTTCTTCATGTGTTACTCAGTGAATTCTGCTTCTTCTAACAGAGCCTTGGTGAAGGGTATGAGCGAAATACTCTTTCTATGTGGAAGCAATAAAGCAGCAGTGATAGCATCTTTGAATGTTCTTCCTGATGAAACTGCAGAGGCTGCACAGGGCTCAGAGGATGAGGTGAGTCTTGTTCAATATTCCTTAGTTCATGCAGCATTCCAATGGAGTCTTCTGTTTGGGTAATTGGGTTCTTCTGATTAGATTGTTTATAGTTCTTGATTCTCTTATTAATATGTACGGCCTCTGTTACTTAGGTCATTGCAAAGTTACTTGGAGGTCTTTCTGTTGAATCGGGGTCTCACTTACAGAAAGTTCTGCGGATTGATACCTGTACTTCCCGATCAAGAGCAATTCAAGTGCTTGAAGCTCTGCTTCCTGTTTTTCGAAGTCGCTTTGGAGCGTTGCTCTTCTTAATATCTGCATTATTATCTCGAGGACTGGTATATTCCTTTGCCAGATGATCAATTTTTTTCCTGATTTTCATTCTTCCTAATATATTAAGTAGAAAGAAGCATAGCTTGGCTCATTAAACATCTAGTGAAAAATTTGAATATCAAGTCTTAACTTAGGAACTGAAATTGCACATATCTTGTTAGTATTGATTGTAATTATATTGCCAAAAGACAAATCCCTTGACATTTTTTCATAAAATAATTTGTGAGGTAGTTTTGATACTTTGTTTGTCATGCTAGTGTTTGTTGTGACTCTTGGTGCTTTTACTGTTTATCTTACCTGCAAAACTAACTACTCCAATTGATTACTTCTGGTGAAATAATCCAGACAGATTTTGTAGTCGTCCCAATACGCTAACCCAGGCTATGTCTATCCATCTCAAGAATGCAGATAACTAACCAAAAGCATTTTATTTTGATAAATTAGGTTGATATTGTATGCATTTCGCCAATCCAGCTTATGACCTTTTTATTTTAAGCGCTGGTAGGAATTTTGATAAATTAGGTAGCCATCTAATGCAAATGAATGTCATGTGGCTATACGAAAGAAAATTATACCTTCAGGATCTTTTATGCTAAATTGCTAACCTAAGACAAGAATTTGAAATGAATATCATGTATCCTTGCAGTATCAGTTCAATATCCATTTTTTATTTATTTACATTTTAATTAATGCACTTCTTGCTATTCTTCATTAGCACACTGTTCAAGAGGACAGGGATGACCCGTCTCAACCATTAGTGACTGCTCCTTTTGGGCATGCATCACAGGTATTAATGGATCAATACAATTTCCCTTGGTGCTTAAAGATTGTGGTTTTTGCAATTTCTGCAGTCTTTGTACCATCTGACCTCTTAACATGGGAATAGGAAATTGTGAACTTATTGCTCTCTGGGAATGCTGTTGCTAATGTGTTCGATGGGAAGATTGACTTGGGGGATGGCATGTCCGTGAAAGGCATCTCAACGACAGTACAAGTTGGATTCCTCACTCTGTTGGAGTCCCTCAACTATTGTAAGGTTGGCCAGTATCTTAAATGCCCAAACTGGCCGATATGGGTAGTCGGAAGTGAATCTCACTACACAGTCTTATTTGCTCTCGACACCAAAGTCCAAGAGGAGAATGAACTTGAGAATAGAGAATCACAGATTCGGAAAGCATTTGATGCTCATGACCAAAGTGGTGGTGGCGGCTTCATAAGTGTTGAAGCATTCCATCAAATTATCAAGGAATTGAGGATTAACCTTGCCCGTGAGAAGGTCGATCAGCTTTGCAGTACAGATTTCATCGTATGGAATGAGTTTTGGCAGGCTCTACTTGATTTGGACCAGAGTTTAGGTGGCCTGAAGGACCCAACTGGACCAATGGGAAAGGAGGGTTTTCATCTTTACCATTTTAATGGGATCGCCAAACTGAGTGTGAGTGGCAGTCAGGCATCGTCTGGGAACGAAATCCCGATACAAAGACCTAGATTAACGATGGTGCGAGTAACTGTTCCACCAAGATGGACTTCTGAGGAAATGACAGTTAGTCTGCCCGTGGAATCTACCCCAGGTACAAATGAATCCAATGCGACTCAAGTATCTTGTCCTCAACCTGCTCAGCACGCACCTCTGGTCGATTGCATTAGGACGCGGTGGCCTAGTGCTATATGCAACTGGGACGGGGATGCACCGAGCATTGTCTGATTTCTCAATCGATTTTTCTTTTCTTGCAAAATGGGATGACATATGGCTCTATTGATCTGGGTTTGAATCCAAGCGCGGTAAAGGATGGTTTCGATTCATCTTTTCGTGTGAGGTATGAAGTAAATGGTCTCAACAGTGACATGACAATGGGATCTGAATTGAGGTTTAGAGGAAGATGAGAGATTTATCTGGATTTTATTTGTTATTGTGTTGAATTTCTACACCAATATAACAATTGTAAGTAAACCTTTGTTCTTCATGGGTATATCTACAACAATGTTCTTGTAATACCTAGGGAAGAAATGGGTATACGATTTTAATGTGATGGATTTTGCTAACTGGGCCGAATAAATGTTGTTGGGCTTTAGGAAAATCACTTTGGTTAATAATGTTTTTATTTTCTACAAATCACTATATTTGTATAATAGTATCAATGTATTCATGAAGCCAAAGCATGTATTTACAATACCTTCATTTTTACAGTTATGTTGATCTTAATATTATTTATAAAATATTTAAATTATTTAATAATCCCTAAAAAATAAAATTATAACCATAAGGCTTTAAATATCACATCCGTGATTTGGACCAGAAATTGCAAATTTATTGATCATTGAAAAGTCGACGTTACAAATTGGGTTGGGACCTCCACCATTATATATTTTATATACGGATCATATTCCATACTTTTATCTCTTCTTTGATATTTTTTCTTTTACAAGTTGGCCTTACAAGTGTTATTATATTTTTTCCTAGTAATATTTATAGGATAACAAAAAAAGAAATTAATAAAAATGAAAGGCTGCATCTTGTCCGCATATGAGACTGTGACCTTCTAAATTCAATCGTGCACATATATATGAATATATCACAACAGAAGATATCATATTGTATTTTTGTGTTTGTAGCTATTGCTAAATTTTTTCTTTTCTTTTTATCCTCCATTTTTTTTAAAAAAATTACGTAATTCAGGTTCTTATGCTCATTTATTTTTGGATCAAATACTCAATTTGGTTGGTCTAAACTCTAAACTAATTTAATTTTCCGGATGATAAGAATGTGGGTGAAATTGGTCATCTTTTTGTGAATAGAATGGTGTGTAGAAAAAATAGAAGATAATTATAAAGTAGAACCTTATCCATATATGTAAGTCAGATCATGGAATGTGACATTCGTAACGGCATTTAAATATAATGATATGGACAAGAGCTTCACTGCTGTTAAATAGCAACTCTCTTTCTCTTTCACACACTCATACACACACAGAGAGTGAAATGGTGGGCTGTAAAATAGGTGGTGGATGTTGATTTTGGGCCTTTTAAGTGGTGTGCGTTTCTCTATGGGCCCATCAACAGTAATGTACTTATCTTACTATACGTTACTATTTTCTTAACTTTTTCTGTATTTTCTAAATTTTGGCTTCTCCAATTTCACTCTCTTCTTCTATTTTTTTTTATATATAAGAAATAAGAAATATTTGTGATGATTATCGTCAAAATCTACAATAAATATCTCTTTTACATCCATACGTGTATACACACATCTAATTTTATTTATTGCAGCAAAAAAGGCGATTCCGTCGCCTTGACGGCCCCCATATTCCAGCCCGACATCATGTAAGGGGGTTCAATCAGAGTACATAGTAGCCCATTAAAGAGAGGCTTTAACTCACTGACTGACAGGAGCCCACATCTAATGTTATTTATATTTTAGTATACTATATTGTTAGACATTATTTGAAAGTAGAATGCTTTTGATGGTGATTTGAGATAACTAATTTCAAATTAGGACCCCTGACCTAACATATATGTATAATAATACATTCGCAATTTAATAAGGATGTTACTGTAGCAATGATATAGCTTTTGTACCTTGATTGAGGAAATGACTTTAATCTAGGTGTTTATCTTATCTCCTTCCTATTATGAAATTCAAGAAAACAATAATTATAGTTTGCATAATCATAATTAATCACTCGACGTTTCTAGATTTAGTAACATAAATTCAACGCAGCTTGATATCCTGGGTCCAATTTACCCATTTGCTTCTATTTTGGGTTCACATGTTATTGCGACATAATGTAGCTGGCCCTACACTATTGTTTTTCTTCATTCATTATTTATCACAATATTTACAATCATATCTTCGTAGTCATCCATCACTTTTAATTTACTACTACTATTATTTATTAATATCGTATTTTATTTATTTAATTGTTTTTTATTTTATTATGTACAATTATATATCATAATTAGACTTATATGCGAATTAAAATTTTCATTTTACTTAATTAAGTTCATATACTAATTAAATTTATATGTAACTTAGTAGTAGTATTAATTAATAATTTAAATTAAATTCCTATTAAAATTGATATGCTAATTAAATCACTAACATATAATCACAATTGATTCCCATTCGAATTGTACTAGGTATCTTCATCAATTCATACGTGTCATGCTTGTTTCGAATTTCGAGATGTAATATTTTCTTGACAGAAGAAAACCACAATGTTATCATTAATTTTCTCCATGCAATAATGTCACTTAATAAAATGTATGGACATAACTATTGATGTCCGAGTCAATATACAGGCTCAACCTAAAAAAAAAGTTTGAATCGTTTGATGTGTGTTTTGGTTTGAACTACACTATTTTTAGTAAAAAAAAATTATTATGTAAAAATATAAACTACAAATTAAATGGAGTATTAATGAATTCATTGTAAAATTATGTCATTAGAAAACAATGGATTCATGGAATTTTCGTTTTCCATGAAATTCTAATAATGACTACAAATTGATTAAGCAATTTAACGAATCCATCATATATAGATCTTCATAATCTGAGAATCGAAATAAGTTCAAAATTTTTTAAAAATTAATTTTAATTTTGCCAAATATCCGTATGTATTGTACTCTTACGTGTAACGTTACACATACATGTCAATTTGTAGTTGAACCGGTCGATCTGGTCCGATTTTTAAAATATTGGTAAAAGTAATTAAATCTTAAACAAAAACTGATCTATACATATAGCTAAATGGTGTTGAGTAATGAATGGATGAACATGTAGCTTTGGCTGTCTTAATTATCCCATCACACACCGTTTGCAAAACCTACACTTGCTTGTGCTTTACATCATTATTTTGGCTGCGCCTTCACATGCTGTAATATAATTGAGAAAATTGTTCAAATTTTGTGTAATTAACAAACCCTAGGAATAGGATAAAAAGAAGAGAGAGAAGAAATTAAGAAACCCTAGCTAGGAGAAGGAATCCTTTATAATTTCGGTTATAACTAACTGTGTCTTAAACCAACATCATTATTACCGCAATTAACTCACTCCCACATGGTTTTTCCTTAGCTTACTGATCACACAAACGTTGTTTATTACTACCACTTTTTTGCTGTTAATTCTTGTTTCCGAACTATCTTGATTATTAATCATCATTGGGTTATATGTATGATTGTGGCAATACAAATGTCTCATAATATATTGTTTGGTATGTTTTGTAATTATTACTGCACTAAATAATACTACTCCTTAGTTAAGATTTCACCATGAATAGAGGATGGTAAAAACTTTTGTTGCTACCTATTTTAACATAAAATTATAAAAATATCCTAAATTTTATAAATTTATTTGGTGCTCATTTGTCCCCCACCTCAACATGCAGTTCCGGCTTTATTAAAAATATAGTAATAGGAGTATATAATTTTTTAAAAATTCCAATTTAAAATAAACTTACGAGGTACTATATTAAGATATATGGAGTACTTATTTACAATAAGTTTTATTAAGATAGTTAATTTAGAGATTGGACATAATGAATGAGACATAAAAATAGGACACTGAATTTTATTCGAAACCATACCCACCCTATATCCTTAATTAGAGACTAAGGATTCCACCTTAGGAATCTTTACTGCATAATGTGTATAATTAGAGAAAACAAGAAAATACTATATTTCGTATATTAATAATCAGTATGTTGATTAATTAAATATATAAAATTCTCCACTACAGGCTTCAATAAAAAGGGGGATGGGAATAAATTAAGATTGTAACAAATTAAAGACTTTAACTAATTAACTCCATACCTATGTTTGCTTATCCTACTCAACTCTTGAATAATAATAAAAAATACTACAATCTTTAAACATAAATGCAAGAATCCCAGTTTGGTGGGCTGCTAATTAGCTAATGACAGATAAAAAAATATAGAAAAGGGTTAAAATCCACATGGATGACACATGATTTATGTCTATATTCACATGCTAGGCATGTTCAATTAATCCTTTGTGTACATGTAACTTTTTAACGTGCCCCACCTTCATATTTTGTTATCAGACAACTCATATTGGTCCCTGTCACAATCCCTAAATCCTCAACTTAGTTGTTGGAGATTTGATTAATTTTATAAAAAATAACCATAATAAAAACTTGTAAAATTGTAGTAGGATGAAAATAAAGAGAATTGAAATTGATCTGAAATCTGTACACGTGTAAGTATATATAGCTATGTTTTCTGTGCTGGATGTAACAGTTAATCATTATGCTACTCCATAATTGATAATTTGCATGTGGTATGTTAGATGCTTTCTGCCTATTTTTATTGGGAATAATATTTGAAGAGAATTTTAAAAAGACAAACCCCCTTTTGGAAAATTGGGGAGAACCTCTATTTCTAAAGCATTTCTTTGCTGTAAAGATTTTTACTTGCGTGTTTTTTATTTATAGATTTGGAAAAATTATTGAAATATTGAGGTTCCATTCACTCAACCAAACTAATTTTCTAAAATAAGGATACCAATTGTTTTTAGTATTTCGTTTTTAGTTACTTATATTTTTGAATACGTATGTGGGGTGGAATCTAATAATTAAAATTAGATTTTACATAACAAACAAG
This sequence comes from Salvia hispanica, assembly GCF_029641045.1. Taxonomy (NCBI): domain Eukaryota; kingdom Viridiplantae; phylum Streptophyta; class Magnoliopsida; order Lamiales; family Lamiaceae; genus Salvia; species Salvia hispanica. The sequence continues at coordinate 30,617,217 of NC_142697.1, read as the reverse complement.
TTGCCTCAAAACAAATTATACATGCATAGACACATGAAATTCATGAACATGAGATGCACAAATAACTATATTCTACTAATGTGGTTATTCATAGTATGTTATATTGATATCTCCGCCTTATTCTTAATCTTATTTAAAAATAACTATATTTTAAATCATAGTTAAGAACCAATAATATCTATTGAATTATTGATCTTTGAATAGAAAAATTAAGATAGCGGTGACATATCTTTGAATTACTCCACATTCCCTTCTAAATGTTTTTATAATTCTTACTAGAGTTAATTTACATTTAATTAAAATGTTTTTATAATTCTTATTAAATTACATTTAATTTGATGTATATTTGTGAATGAACAAAATAACTTATAAAATTGTACCACGGTAAAAAAATTAAAGAAAATGGGGACCAGCTCTTAATAAACATGTTACTCATAACTGAAAAAATATGAAAGGCATTTTTATCGGTAAAGAGAAAGTAGTGTACCTGAAGTTTTACTATATTTGGCTTTGATGCGTTTTCATACAATTTTTATTTTATAAAGTCACAATTAATAAATATTAAATGGTTATAAAGTGGATAAATAAAAGAATGCAACTGTATCTCTATTATTAACTATAAGCAATCATTATTGAAAATATAAATAAAAACTCAAATGTTCTTGCCTACCTAGGCCTAGGGCTTCTTGGGGTCGGATTCACATAATAATTCATAAAGAGAAAAGTACAAATTCAAACTATAAATTACACATTATTGCAACTAAGCTTTTCAACCTACATAATTTATTGTTGTTGGTAGGTAACTGCCGCATTAAACTACAGATCCAAGAGCATAATTAAATATAAAGCCACGAGATTATTACTACTCCAGGCCGAAGAAAAAGGGATTATTTTATTTATCCTCGATATGAAATGATATTCTATTCCAATAGATTAGCTAGGGTGAAAATAATATTGTTTTAAAAAAATTTATGATGATATTCCACCGTATTCCAACTCATACTAATTATTTTATTCCAACTCTTGTCAATAAGATAAATTGAATGAATCACGTCGTGGTAATAATTGTTTTTTATAATAATTTATTTATGAGGAGGAAGAGGAGGGCATCATTGTTTTGTTTAGGGTTGATAATTTGTATATATGGCGACACGATGAGATTAAAAAACATGATACTATGAGTTACTAAATTGTTTAAATTTGTAAATTTGGTTAAACTGTAGTATATTATTTTAGTTACAATATACAATGTAAATTATAAGAAATAAGATTGGTAACGGACATTAATTCCGTTACTGATCCGCTAGTAATATCATCGGATTTTATCCGCTGCTAAATTCCGCTACTATTCCGCAAGATTTTTGTAGTATGCGTTGCAAGAAACATATAGTACTCTCGTAAAAATACAAAATTAAAGATACAATTACTTGCATTAGAAAATTTTTGAAAATAATAAAAAAAAAATTGAGGGTGCAATATTTTTAAGTTGACGAAACAATTGTCTACTACTACAATTTAATTTCTTTTTTCCTTTCTGGGGCACTTTCATTTGTATCGCTCGATTTTACTTAGGGTATCAAGGTTGATGACAATCTTTAAAGATGGTATATTTAACACACAAATTAACGTCCTTTATTAACTAAAATATATGCTTAGACATTTTTTAGTGATGTTTCTTATATAATTATATTATGTTTATGTTATATAGCGGAATAAATATTAAAAAAAAAAAAGTGATAGTCACATTTCTGGATTGATCACGGATCCAATCACACTTGCGACTTGCCTATTTTTATATTCTCAATATATAATATACATATGCATACCACTGGAAGAATCTATCTGATCTCAATTAAATACAACAATAGGTTATACTCAAATTAAATAATTTGTTTATTGGGATCAGAAATCTTGATTTTACTGTTTAGCGTATTAGTACGACATAATCATGGTCAGAACTACCCTCTTTTTTTTATTAATTATTATAAAATAAAAACAAATGTGTATTCGGTCTGTGTAAAAGTTTTTTATTTGTTCCATAAGGTTTATAGTGTTATAACTTTACTTTTAGTGTTGTAAAAAAAACTTTTACTTATAGTAATTTAATTTATTTTTATTTTTTCCCGCCACTTCTATTTTACACTTCCCTTTATCATAGGTATTTTCATTGTTGAGCCATGTGATATGAATTATGATCCATTGTTATAGGCATGTAAATATTAGTACTAATTACCAACTATGCACTCAAATTCTTCTTAAAAATATATGCATACAGTTATAATTGAAATAGGTTAAATATAATTAATTACGAATGTAAATAGTTTATATATAATTAATTACGAATTTAAATAGTTTATATATAATTAATTTAATCTCTAACACTTACACAATATATTAGTATGATCCCTTTTATATTTTGTGCTACTTTGATAGGGTCGGTGATGGAGTTATAATTTTAACGCAACTCGGGTATTTCTTATTCATTCTTGTTAAAATTAGCAATAGAAAACTCATAATTTTTTTTGCAAATCAAACTATTTATATTCTCTAATATATTGCTATATTTGTTTAAACTAATCCCAAGTCAAAATGAAACACTTATTCATAGATGAATTGGGTTCATCTGAGGATGGGGGTAAATAATTAATTAGTTGTGAATATTGTATACTATTCCACACTATTGAGAAAAATAAATGTGACAAGTCTTGTTCTCATCATCAATTAAGTAGCATTCACCTCAATGTTTATAGCCAAATATTAGCGGTGGCCATTTCTCCTTTATTGTTACTTCTCCACCCCTAAATCTACCCTTCTTTTTCTATTTTGACCCATTGCATTTACACCCCTATTCAAATATTTCGTTTTCTAATTCAGTTGTAAAACTCAAAAAATTAAATGGTAGTAATAAATATGGTTTTCTTTCATATTTCCGCATTTAATGGCATATTTATTGATGGGTCCGCCATTTTTCATTTATTTGCGCAATGGTCCAATTTTCTCTATATTTAAATACAAAAGGAAAAACATGGCTTGTCTCTATGGACCGTTTATTGATATTTTTGACTGAAACGTTTATACATCAAAATACTAATATTCATTAATTAGAAGTTGATTAATGGAAGTGACGTTTAGTGATTTTTTTGGATATTTTTAATGTCAAATTGGTAGAGGCTTATTTATACATGATTTTCTTGAAATTTTTAGAGAATTGGTAACCATGCAAGAAGATACACCAGACCTGTCAAACAAAATATAGGTGCTAATTAAATTTGGGGTTAGTTGGATTAACCAAAGAATTAGGATTTAGGGATGATACATATAAACATGGTAGCCACTATCAATGATGAGAAAGTAAACTGCAGTTGAAATTTAATAGTATTAAAACTTGCTGTAATTAATTAAGTCTAACACTGGCAGCATTACTGTACCCAAACTGGCACCTAATTAAAATCAATATTATAAAATTTAATGAACTATTATTAATACGAATTGCTTTAAGAATATGCATGGCTGGCTGGACTGATACTATTACTGTAATATATTTAATTTTTTTTTAAATATGTGAGTATACATATAATATTGCAAATTTTTCTATAAATAGTTTTTGGAATATACATGACAAATTTTGAAACTGTTTACAAATGTAAAATGTACAGTAGCTCTGAATTCTCGAATTACTTGTAGAGAAAATTATAAATTCAGATTCTTTAACTGCCCCGGTAATTTTATTTAAAATACTATAGAGATTGAATTGTTGAATTATTACTAACGAATTGAGATTGAGACGTATTGACAGATAGTATCTCAGAAGCTTATCGTACGTGCATACAGGCGTGACATTTTGCTTTCAGAAGAAGTACGAGAATTTTACTACATTCACAAAGGTATTACCACTTGAGATATTAATACAGTGTTGTCTTTTTTTTTTATTATAATCATAAAAATTAGTAAACCGTTATCTTTATTATGCACGGAGTAAGGATTTACGTTTCTACTCCGGTTCTTGTTTTGATTGCTTCTGTTTGGCTACGAACCGGACCGATCCGAAATGAGGGTAAATTGTTGAAAAAATAAAGTTTTTTTTTTTATCAAATTTTAATTTGGATCATCCCTTAATTTTAATAATAAATCGTAACACCGTGAATTTTAGTACTCCTTCCGTCCACGAATAAGAGTCTCATTCCGTTTCTTGCACTTGTTTTGTAAAAATGATAATAAATAGTTAAAGTGGAGAAATGATAAAATAAGATAGAGAATAATGTATACAAGACTCTTATTTACATTATTCTCTATCTTACTTTATCATTTCTTCACTTTAACTATTTATAATCATTTTCACAAAACAAATGCATAAAAGTGAACGGGACTCTTATTCGTGGACGGAAGGAGTACCATTTTTCTCAATTTGCCGATAACCAAATATTTTAATTTTTATTTGTAGAATATTGTTGATTTGATGCACATATGTTTTAAATTAATGATGTGATTGAGTTATTTGTGAGAAAAATGATAATATTCACATATGATCTTGTTCTCAAAGACCTTTTTCAGATGACACATTAGGAGTACAATCTAACTCAAATTAGACCTATCACAAATTCATAATCAATTTTCAAAGTTGCGGGGAACCAAAATTTGATCAAAATTTATGATATATTTTGAATTTTTTTCCTAAAGATTATAGTACAGTACTAATATTTAGTGCAAGGGTAGTGATAAAATGCAAACTTATATATTGTACAAACTCAAATCTCCTCAACACAACTTCAACACAATATCAACACAGTGTAAATTTTCAAGATTTTAATGTCAACACAGTATCAACACAACATCAATCATTGACTACTGTTGAAATTCTGTTGACATTTTCCTATTGATGTTTTTTTGTGATCTGTTGACATTTTTCAATGGTCCCGATCATAGTTTTGAGTTGTAAAATATTTAGAGTTTTCATTTTATCACATTCCTTTAGTGCAATGTAAGATTATGTACTCCTACATTCTAACCAGCTGAAATATACTCCATCTATCTCATTAAAAATGAAACTTTTTTCTTTTTTAAGTTGTCCTATTAAAAATGAAATATTTCCTAAAATAGAAATAACATCATTTTTACTTTTTTATCTCTGTTACTTTATTCTCTTCTCATTAAAACTTACAAAACAACACTATATAAAATCTCGTTCCAGAAAACAAATGTTTAATTTCTAATGGGACGGAGGAAGTACAACATTAGTGTTCTTTAAAAAAAAGAATCAATAATAATTCTCGTTTTATATTAATGGTCGTGGTTACTTAAACATCTTAATTTGGAGTTATTTAAAGATAAAAATTTTGTCTGATTAATTACCATGCATGTACAAATACAATATTGAATTGACCGTATTTATCCCAGCGTCAAATTTCATCCAAATTTCTACTTCACTCTAATTTACTAAAATTAAGTTAGATGAGCTATCTTAAATTTTTTCTTCATAAAATAGTTACAAAAAAACTAAATTGTTTTCGCATATCGATATTTCATATGTGTGGGTATTAATCAATGTATGATTAGTGGGGTATTACAGCTAGATTTTATTGAGATATATAAATGTATGATATTTTTTTTTCTTCTAATGATCAATCATACATACGATGAAAATTCCAATCCATTTATTACGGTAGGTTGCAACCTAACAGAAACTGGCCACTATTAACTTCTACTCATAAATGACTTCGCCTAATAATATGACCTACACCTAATTAGTTTAATTCAACCCCATGGATCCCACCCTTAAAATGACCTTTTTTTTTCTACCAAAATTTAAACACAAAAAAAAATAATATTTTATCTACACATAAATATTTATCAAACTGCGTCCACAGATAAATTTCTCAATAATTGTAACATCACCCTCGAGGTGGGCCCCTTGTACAACGTGGCAACACAAGTACCTGCAATAGTAACAATTATTTTTCAAAGTTTTTAAACCTCATAATTATTATATTTATCAATTATCAACTAGTTGGAGAGAAAGGGCAATCTAGTCATTATAAATAATGGGAGAATCCCGTTTATGAAGCAAATCCCTGATTAATGATATATTGAGTAATAAAAAAATAAAAACAAGAATTGATTTAAAAAGGTGAATTGATTTAAAAAGGTCAATGGTATACATGTGAGGGGCAATTTGGACATTCCCCAAAGATGCCCATATGTTTAAGCCAAAATAGCCACTGAAATCCAAAGACCGAACGCCTCAAAAAGTAAAGGTGACCTACATGGCCTGTTATTTAGCTATATTTATTTATCACCGGTGTCTGATCTCGAGTTTAAAACAGAACGTAGAATCTATCACTAAATTACCTATGCACATACGTCATATTACTGTATACGAAATTCAATTTATTTATCACCGACGTTGTGATCTCGACTTTAAACCGAACGTAGAATCTACAACTAAATTACGTATGCACATACGCAATATTACTATATGCTAAAATCAATTTGTTTATCACCGCCATTGCAATCTCCTCAATTTTGAGATTACCATCGAACGCAAAATTCATCACTAAATTACTATGTGCGTCATATCATTATCACTACACGTATCGAACGACTTCTGCACACATAATAAATACGATAGGTGAAGTGCCAATTTATCTACTAACGTCATCGCCATCTCGCAAATTTTAAGATTACTATTGACTAAATTATGTACATACATGCGTGATATCATTTCACATATCGATTGACTTCTGTACGCAATTAATTTACATGCGATTAATGTGAGCGCAAATAAATGTTGTAACTGTATGGTTGGCGAGACCGAAGAATTTATTAATCGTTTTTACCCCGAAAATCATGTCAAAAATTGAGAATTTTGATTTCACCACCTCCTAAATCAAATTTCAAACTCTAGCAATGGTAGGGAATAATAATAAGTGGCCCTAATTTCAGGTGATCCATCCATAAAAATATTTAGGTTGCTAAATAGAGAGGCCAAGCTAGCCAAAGAAAAAAAAAAAGATTCCTCAGCTCAAAAGGGAAAAAGAAGTAAATTAACTCTTTTTTTCCATTTTTTTTTCCTTCTAATTTTCTAACCTCTCTCTAGTTTAAAATGCAAATTGAGGAGGAGTGTGACAGGCAGATCCCACCGAAATAAATTAAATAAATTCACCACGCTCCCTATCTTCATAAAAACCCACAGAATTCACCCATCATTTGTGATATACTATAATTTTTTAAATTTTTATTTATTTTTATATTTCAGCTGGTAATTAGAGAGCAGCTGAGCTTGAAGAAACTCTTGAAGATTCCTTTTACATGATGCTTGGGGTTTCAGGCCTCATCAGCCCCTCCGCCGCGGTGGCGGAGAATCACGAGAGCGGCGGAGCCAGCGGCGGCAGCAGCGAGGTTGGCGCCGCGGCCAGCTCCGTCCTCGCGAGCGGCGCGGATGAAAATGAAAAAATTGGCGGCGGCGGCGGCGGAAACCGGTGGCCGAGGCAGGAGACGCTGGCGCTGCTGAAAATTCGATCTGATATGGATGTTACCTTTCGAGATGCGAGCCTTAAAGGCCCATTATGGGAAGAAGTTTCCAGGTAAACTATTTATTCAATTCATTCATTTTTTTCCCATTTTCATTTAATGTTTTGTTTCACTCAATTCTTGAAATTTCCGTATATGGAATCTTTCAGATCATGATTTTCAGTGAAGCTGCTGCCTTTTTTTTAATCATAAAAAGTGATTTTTCACAGCTTCCTTTTCAAGGAAGCTTATATTCCTAGGAGCTCTGGGTTGGTTTTTCGCTAATTTTAGCAAAACAATGAATGCTGATTTTATGGGGTGTTTGGTGTGCAGGAAAATGGCGGAGCTTGGGTTTCAACGGAGCGCTAAAAAATGCAAAGAGAAATTCGAGAACGTCTTCAAATATCACAAAAGGACTAAAGATGGCCGCGCATCCAAACAAGACGCTAAGGCGTATCGATTTTTCGATCAATTGGAAGCTCTCGAGAATACCTCTCCGAACAACCACCATTTCAGCCCTCCGCCGCCGCCGGCAATGCCGACGCCTGTTGCGTCGGCGAGCCCGACGCCGCTCAGCGTAGTGCCTCCGAAAAATATATCCGTTGGGAATCCGAATCCGAATCCGAATCCGATAATTACTTCTTCTTCTTCTTCTCCGTTTCAATTGCAATCTCACCAACAGCAGCAGCAGCAGCAGCAATTGCAGCAGATTCCGCCGTATTTTTCGAATTCGACGTCGTCGTCGACTTCCTCCGACGAGGATATACAGCGGAGGAGCGGGAGGAAGAGGAAGTGGAAGGAGTATTTGGAGAAGCTGATGACGGATGTGGTGCAGAAGCAGGAGGATCTGCAGAAGAAGTTTCTAGAAGCTCTGGAGCGGAGAGAGCGCGACCGCATCGCCCGGGAGGAGGCGTGGCGCGTGCAGGAAATGGCGAGGATGAATCGCGAGCACGAACTCCTCCTCCAGGAGAGATCCGTCGCCGCCGCCAAAGACGCCGCCGTCATCTCCTTCCTCCAAAAAGTCACCGGCCAATCCAATCTCCAGATCCCTAATTTCTCCCCAATGCCGCCTCCGCATTCAAATCCTAATCCAATTCCAAATCCGAATTCAAATCCGAATTCGAATCCAGCTCCGGCAGCGGAGCTGAATCAGATCCAGATCCAGCAAAAAGCAGCGTCGTCCACGCCATTAGAGATCACGCCGCACAGAGATAACAACGGCGGCGGAGATGATCATATTTCGCCGAGCTCGTCGTCGCGGTGGCCGAAGGCGGAGGTGGAGGCGCTGATCAAGCTGAGGAAGGATCTGGAAGTGAAGTACCAGGAGAACGGGCCGAAGGGCCCGCTGTGGGAGGAGATATCGAAGGCGATGAGCGGGATAGGTTACTGCAGAAGCTCAAAGAGATGTAAAGAGAAATGGGAGAACATCAACAAGTACTTCAAAAAGGTGAAGGAGAGCAACAAGAAACGGCCCGAAGACTCTAAAACATGCCCTTACTTCCACCAGCTCGACGCCATGTACAAGGAGCGGGCTAAGAGCAACGTCCCCTCGTTCAACCTCGGGCCCATCATGGCCCGGCCCGAACAGCAATGGCCTCAGCAGATGCACGACCAAAATCATGACAATGAGAGTGAGAATCACGACGAAGGCGATGAGAATGAGGACGAGGACGAGGAAGTGGGGGATTACGAGATGATCGCGACGAAGCAGCCGGCTAGTTCGGTGACGAACGCCGTGGAGGGAGGTTAAAGAGAAGGGGTTCAGATCAATGGCGGTGAAAAAGATATACGGTGATGGAGAAGAGAGGGGTGTTTTTTTTTTAATGTTTGTTGCTATAAATTATTGATTACTTTCAGAGGAAATAAGTCAAGTTAGATTAAGTTAATCAGAAGAGGTAATAAGGGGGGATAAAAAAGTATTTGTTGTTTTTTTTTTTTTTGGTTCGATTCATTTTTATATTTGATCATGGAGTGTAAATTTCAAAGACTATTGGATTGAATGTTTCATTTTCTTTTTTTTGGGGGGACGAGTAAATATAATGTTTATTTATGAGTGATACATGCCTTCGCGGCAAATTTAGTTTTTCAAATCAAGAATAGAAATTAATTAGCTGTTTATTTTGAAGGGTTTCGTAAATTTTGAAATAAAATATTTTTAAGAGCAGATAATCTTGTAGTATTAATTTTAATGAGCTTACATAGTTTTGATGAAAAGTGATATAGACGTGTACAAAACGATGTTGTTTTGATTTATGAATTTGAAATGAAAGAAAGAGGAGTAGCTGCTCAAATAATGGAAATGTGGGGGACCAATGAAAATGGTATAGATCTACAAAATGTACTAATTATGGACACCGTTCCTTCGATGGTGCTGGTGGTGCTGGTGGAGGTGCACGACCGAGGAAGCTGGGGATGATTTTGAAAAGAAAAAGGAAATTTATTAGTTTTATTGAAATGATATTGTTTTGAGCATTATTAAACGATATTGTTTAATTAACTGGACATTTTGTCTATGTTGGAAATTCTGGCTATTATATCACCATATATTTCATTCAAAATTCTATGATGATTGAAAAATACTAAGTAAAATTTAATGATCTAATATTTTGTATTAAAATTAATAAGCCTAACTAAAATTTGGTTATTTAAATAACTATTTAACCTAATTTAATTTATTTATATGCCCCATATTTATAATACTCTAATAAATAAATCTAGAGCACTTCTAGTTAAATGATACTGTTAATTTGTTATTGTCTACATGTTAGTGATAAAGTTATATTTTTCTTAATTGTACGCATGATAATCTAATACTCAGGGGATTATTGTCTACATGTTAGTGATAAAGTTATATTTTTCTTAATTGTACGCATGATAATCTAATACTCAGGGGATGTTCGGTTTGCAAGATTGTATCCCGAATTAAATATGTATTGTGCTTGGTTCATGAGATTCAATCTCATAACTCAATCCTAAATGTATAATTATGGGATAATTAATCATAGCTAACCCCATATGACTAAAATAATCTCACAACTCAATCCTAAATTATATTTTAGTATTATTTTATCTAGGAAACCGAACACCTCCTCCGTGTATAATTATTACCAAGTCCAATAGTATAAGACAAACTTGGCTATGAACTCTTGACAAAATTTGAACTTTGAGAACTCTTTTCCCTTTCCACAAATCAACTTTACTAGTATTACCGTTGCAGCTAGCTACTTTACAATTACAACCCATGCAATTCACTAATACATGTGTTAATTACATTCCAAATTGTGAAGATTAGATATACTATGTAAATGTAAATTACACGAAATTTATTGAAAAATACCAAACGTGAGAAAGTGGCTTAATTTGACATTGGAGTCAACTATTTACGAAATATGTATGCATATAGAACAATGCTAGACATATTGTTTTTAATGAGGTAAAATACGAAATAAGTCCATACATATAGATAGAAAGATAAAATCAAAAGTTGACCCTAATTTTGTTTTAGTTGATTTTATTGTTTTAGATAAGAGCGTCCATTTTCTTTTAGCAGCATTGACAAAGAGTTATTTAACTCATTTTCCCTCATTTTTTGTATTAGAATTTTCACTCACTACTCACATTCATACACCAATGAATCAAATATATAGCACACTTCAGCATTACCTTTATTCTTTATTGTGTAGAAAAATAGAGATATATAACTTCTTGTAGTATAAGATTACTAGAGATATCATGTTAACATCCATGTATATAGGAAAATGAAAAAGAAAAATTGGTTTCAAAATTTTGTTTTTTTGTTCAAAATTGATACAGGGCAAAACCAATTGCTCATCTCTCTTATTCCTGATTACCTTGCATTCAGCAGCATCTCTGCATCACACTCTTCATCTTCGGCCTCGTTTCTGGTTGGAGACGAACACAAGCCATTGGCCACCTTTAGCACATCCAGCATCTGTTTTTTTCCTTAATATTGAAATCAATAATTTAGTGAGCTACACAACCAATTAGCATAAGTCTTAATAAAAGAATGTAAACAGTTGCTTAAATTTCAAACAAATTCAGCAAATGGATATACACAAGTCACACTACAATTTCAAAAAATTTCAAACAAATTCAGTATACATGCAGTTAATCACACTATCATTTTCTCAACCAAAATTGATAGACCAACAGTGTCAGAATAAAATACAAGCATGACACAAGAGATGCTTCATTCTGCAAGGCCAAGATACTAGAGAATTCTGAGACGACAGCAAAATCATGGAAACAAAATCAAAGGAAGTAGGACTTAACAACATGCCTATCCACAGAACATAAATGAAATTTCATTCAGAAACTGAAACTAAAGTTAAAAAACGGAAAAACAATCAATCACGAAACAACTTTATCGTGCACCAAATAATTGACACAACAAATTAAATTTTTGTATATAAACTGAACCATGAAAACCTATTAAATACGATTGCATGCAGGAGGGACATTGATAGAAATACCTCTATGTAGATGCTTCTCCGTGAGCGGATGCGGATGGGACCCGTCCTCTTCGTTGTAACTTTGTTAAACTGAACATTAGCCACCATACAGCTACTTTTCTGCCTTTTAGATCCCATCGGGACGTGTTCAAGACCACTTTGAAACATATTAAGTATATCACATAGATGTGCACAAAATAAACAGAAGCTAATTAGAAGTGTTACAATGTGAGTGGAAATAGACATTCTTAATCTTCACTATACCATATTTCATCCAAATTTTCTCCAATCTACCATGTTTACAGCAACCAAAATCTAAAACAAAAGTCACATAAAACTCATTATCATTAAGTAAAGGGCTAATAAACCATTAAATGAAATACAAGTGATGATTGAAACAAAAGTTGATGCTGCTCAAGCAAAGAACATGGGGAGGAAGCCATGTCGTACATCATCCCAAATAAGCCTTCCCAATCCTTCTGGAACTACATATTTATAAGGGCCTCCCTTACCTCGACCAAAGCCCTCAGCATAGCAAACACCTTTTTCATTTTTTAGAATCTAAGGTCCAAAGCAAAAAACAGGTTGAAGAAGCACAGTTGAACTATAAAGGCTTTTCGGTATAGCATTAGAATGATAATATCTACATCCAGAATACCGCAACACCAAACTTAAGCAGATGAATAGCATATGAAACAATAATTATTATAAACAAGAACATGTCGAGAGAAAACATATTCATTCATCGCAAGGCTAAAAGCAAACAAGTGAAACAATTTAAACTCTTATATAATTCCATTCCGAAAACGGGCAGATCAGAGCAGAACTAGTGGAGGCAGATTCAACAATAAACTGTTTCCAATGTTGAAGGAAGACTGACACACACTGAAGACATGATAATTGACATGCTTAAGCTTCCAGGAACCGGAAAAAATATCATAAACGGAAGTACAATAAGCCAGAATCTTTATTTATTCCATAATACATCTATCCTTGTCGTCCTCAAAGCTTTCATCATTTGAGCTCAATAAGCCGGATTCTTTACTTATTTCATTCTCACTACTTAGTATATAAGGAACATGATTTACTGAAATGGCATTCCTTTTGTAATTCCACACAAGCATTGAAATATAATCCTGAGGTGAAACCAGGCCACATTCCTTTAGGCATTCTCGTTGCTCCTCCAGAGTTCTCGAGTCCTCAAGCTTTATATATTCAAGCAATGCTTTCTCATGATCTGGTCTCCAACCTAATGGCAATGGAGAATAGTCTGTTTCAGGTACTAGAGACATTCGGGTATACTGAAGCCCATCTATTGATTCTACAAGACCCATTCTCAATAAATTATGGAACTCCGGTGATTGCCCTTTCTTTTCTTTTAGGGGACGACTCAAATTCCGAGCACCAATCTTGTAAACCTTGGCTCTTGACCTCAGTTTGTATTTGGCAGCATAGAGTTTTGCTAGTGAGCCTCTAAGGATGTATGAACAAAAGTTGACTATTTTCTTCCTGTTATCGGCATATCTGTACCACTCCACCATTGTTGACAAAAACTTATTCATCTGAGCATTTGTGTGAGCCTGTGTAGCATGAAACATTCTAAAACAAGGTTGTGGATCTGGGTCTCTATCTCCCTTGAGAAAACTCAACTTTCTAAATTGTTTAATGCACTGTTTCAAACTAGCTGTAACTGACAACAAAGTTCCCACGCCTTTTTCACTGATAATTTTTCCACCAGTAGCTGTATACCGAAGAGTAGGATAAACAACTCTACGGCATAATACATGGTCAAGAAACATAATGCCTTTAGTTATATGCTCAATGGGTAGGCACTCATTATCCAGTTTTAACATATACTTCTCATCACAGAACTCTATCAACTGTTTTCTTAGAGTTGCTGCATCTGCCCTTGGTCCTCTAACTCCAATCAAGATGTGACCACCATAACGTATGTAATCAATTTTCCGAGTCTTATCTGGACCACTGGTAGGAACAAATTCCGGCCAAGATGTATTTCCTTGTTCTGCCTCCCCATCAGGACTGTTCCATATGACATCACTAGTTGACGGCTTATAAAATTCCTTAACTTTGTCTTCCATCCAGCGGTCCAATTCATCAAGGCATATGTTAGCCAAAAGAGGACTCAGGATTCCACAATGACCCCAAGAAGGATGTATCTCAGCCTCCTCTGGTGCAAACCCGAAAAACGTTTCCAACCAATATGGATCAGGTTTCGGCTCATCCTCTGCCAAAACTCTTTTCTTCTGATACTTCCTCTTCTTTTTCTTTTTCTTTTCTCCATCATCAGGTCTACCGGTAATAACTGGTGTGGTCAATGCAGCCTTTATCAAATCAATCACTTTCTTATCCCTAACATCCCTCATCAGAGCATTGATCACCATTCCAACCTTCATACCATCGAGCACTGAACTCAAATCCCCCTTTATATACCACAAGTAACCAGCAAAACTTCTTCTGATCACCCTCAGAACTGTGTGGGCATTCCTTCCGGGCCTAAACGCATATGACTTCTGCGAAAACCTTGCCTCATACACCGGCTCCAAAACCATCAAAAGCACCTCCTGGACAATCTTATCCTGGAAAGGTGAAGGCTGCGTGGTAGTCAAGATTGCCTTAATCTTCCTCTTCGACAAAGATTCATAATCAGTCTTGTCATTGGGGGACCTAATAAAAAATTCCAGCCTAGCCCCCCACTTAAACCTGCAATCAAGGACTGCATTGCGCAGCGCCAACAAATCCTCCAGTGCAGAACGCGTGATGGAGCTACGGGGCATGTATGCCCCAGTCGCATCCGCACACACCTTCTGGTAAGCCAACACCCACAACTCAAACCTTCTCAAATAATTTGTCAAATTAGTAACAGTTTTATCAGGCTCCCTGAAATTCTCAATCCACATTTGGGAACAAACCGCCACACCATCCTCCTTCATCAAGGTGGCCGGGTCATTTGGATTAGGTGGCAGCCTTGTGAAAGAATAAGTGCTGTATGTAAATGCTCTGAATGAAAAAACATCATTATCATTTCTGGAACGCACATCATTATTCAATTGAGAGTTGATAAATGTTGAACTGCGTGAGAAAATCGTAGCTCTGTTTCTGATTCCTCTACGGCTCCATAATACCACAGTTCGATGCATCTAAATGTTGTACCACCGATAATCGACTAGGATATATATGTATATATATAAAGCAACAGAAAAACGGGCAGTGAAACAGGAGGCGGCAGAAGACCGGTGGGGTGCAGTTGTAGAGCTTGAGATGTGAAGGGGTTGAAGGTTGTAAGCTGTAGCCCTAATAAATCAAGAAGCCACATGTAAGCATAATTCAAATAAACTAAATCAAAATTAATAAAAAAATCTACAGTATCGATATCTATATCTATACTAGTATAAAAGCTGAATGTTAGGGAAATTTACAAGATTCGGGGTTGGTCCCTGTATCAGTTTTAAATAGGGATTTTATCACGATTTCAACCAAATAAGAAATTCAATTTCACAAATAGCATGAGCATACAAGGTTCCATTGGTACTAAACCTCTTCTTCTCTGTCTCCCTAATTTTACCATGTGAACCTCCCAACTGAGCTAACAAATTCTACAATCAAAATTGAACAAGAACACATACATTTAAAATGATTATTTTGAAGAGAACATATAACAAAGATAACATCTTTTTAACATCCATGCTTAACTCAACTCTCTTTTCCATTCAAGATTTAATTTTTTATTACACTAAAATCATATCCAAAGTTAACAGGGAGTGTGTATCACTCAAGAATCAAAAGCCCTAATTTTCGTCCCCTTTCAGTTACCTAACCCGAGGTTGAATTTCATTCCATTCTGCCCTCAAATTCACGTATATGAGATGAAATAAGCATGATAGATTGAATTCCTACCTTAATTTCGAAAATTGGAGCTATGGGTTTAAACTTGAAGCTTTCATTTCTTCTTCAATGGAGGTGGAAAGAGGGAAATGTAGTGTTAGTGTGTGTTGTGGGGAGGACGATGAAGGGTTTAGGGTTTGCAAGAATATTTTTTCACTATACAACCAGAGTTTTCTTTATACGGAGTATTTTATTTTCATTATACTGGATTTTGCTTTATTTTCCAGTATTCTTCTTTTATTTTCTTTGACTATACTAAGGGCGTGTTCAAGTTTCTAGAAATGATAAGAAATAGGGTGATTTCTAACTGTTAAATGATGTTCATGTTTCATTGAATATATTTGGAGAGCCCGATCAGAATTGGAAGACCCGCACTGTTGGGCTGTGTAATACCCTTAAATCAATTCTGCTCCACACCGTGGTTTTCAAATCTGCATTGAAGCTTGAGCCAAGAAATGGAGTTAAATTGACTAATGTACCCTTTGAATTCTCTGAAAACCTAGAAAAAGCGGTGGTATTATGGTCACACTACCCATGTGGGAATATATTAATAAATTCATGCAGACCATTTCTTGATCCATTTCAAAAAAAATGAACACCTTAAACCTTCATTAATTATCATAATTGAACAGTACCAAATCTGGATTAGATTTTGTTCTCATAAATCCATATCTAGTAAAATGAACAGGCCCTAAATTAAACACCAACACAGTTATTTAGTACTTCCTTCGTCCCATTAAATATACAACATTTGCTTTTTGGCACGAGATTTTATATAATATTATATTATTTCGTGAGTTAATGAAGAGAGAGTAAAGTAAGAAAGAAGAAAAAGTAGAGAGAGTATTGTTTCCATTTTTAAAAAAGTTTCATTTTTAATGGGACAAACTAAAAAGGAAAACGTTTCGTTTCTAATGGGATTGAGATTGGGATTGGGAGAGTAAAATTTCACTATATAGCTATTTTTGAATTAAAGGCTAACACGGTAACACCCACTTACCTATATATATATATATATATATATATATATAGGGACGTATTCAGGTTAGAACGCTAAGTATAAGTAAAACTCAAAACACTTGCAGTTCATTGGATCCTATGATCTAACGGTTAGATTAATGCCACGTGTCATCTAATAATGTAGAATTTTAGACTAATAATGTAGTTCAGATAATAATGTAGCATTTTAGTTTAATAATGTACAGTTTCAGTCTTACGATGTACATTTTTAGTCTAATAATGTACCTCTGCAAATAATGTAGATTTTTAGTATGATAATGTAACTAATCACAACCATCTAATCTAATGATCCAAGGGCTGTGATTTGTGCTGTGTTTTACACTAAGATGTTGTAAGGACCCTAACACACCCCTATATATATATATATATATATATATATATATATATATATATATATAGGGGTGCACTATGGTGCCACCATAGATAAAATAACATCATACCACCAATATACACCCTTAGATCCGGAAATCCAACGCTCAAGATTGAATTTCGCGAACAGAATTGAGATTGCAGTCTAGTGTATATGGAATTGCAGTCGGGGGCATTTTAGTCATTTCATATAGAATCAAATTGGGGATATCCCCAAAAATTGCATCACTCACCAAATTCGTCTCTCTCTCTCCTCGACTCTTCTCTCTCTCTCTCTCTCTCTCCCTGTCTCTCTCTCTCTCTCTCTCTCCCATACATCGATTACTCTCATTCCGCCGCCTCCATATTCACAAATCGATTTCCAGCCGCCTCCGCCTCTAAATCCCGCAGCCTCCGCGCCTCTACACCGTGAAACTTTGATTTCCAGCCACCACTACACCGTAAATCGCGCGATTTACGGCTAATTTCTGGAATTCCGAACGCCTACAACAACTAATCGGTGAAATCAGTTCACAAGGTATGCTAAATTGATTCCGTTTGGTGTTGATCGAAATAGGTTTCGAGAATGTTACTCTGTTTGTGTATGCAGATTTATGTATGTGTTTATTGATTTTTGTTCATGTTTCCTTGATGTTGCTATGAGATTTAAGTATTATTCGTTCAATTTATGCCTTGTTTAATGTTTGGATCTGAGGATTTTGCGGAATTTAGGATGATGTTTTGGAAACCCAGCGAAATCTTTAATTTGATGTTTTGAAATTTTGGTTGATATGAGCTACTGTAACCATCGATTTTGGTTGATGTGCCATAGATTTTTACTCAATTAATCACGATTTGTGAGGTGTTACTTGGTTAGGAAATCCTATATCAGTGAGCAACTGTAACCATCGATTTTGGTTGATGTACCATCGATTTTTACTCAATTAATCTCAATTTGTGGATGATTTGGTTTTTGATTAGTTGTTAAAATGTGGACACTGAATGTTTCTGGATATTAGTTGTATGATGGATGATATTTGATTGATGTTATTGGTTCAATGTTGTGATAGAAGAATTATAATGGCAAGAAAGAGAACAAGAACTGAACCGGCTGAGGACGAGGTTGAAACAAGTAATAGTGAATGGAATATGAATGAAGAAGAGATTGAAGAAAGCAGCAATACCATGAATGAAGATGAAACACAATCTGTACAAGAAGGTTTAGGTATTGTGATACATCTTGCAGATTTCCATATTATATATTGTCGTATTGATTGTTATATATTGCAGTATTGTTTTATAACAAGATGTTGCAGTACACCCGTTAGAATATTGCAGTGCATCATTTAGAATATTGCAGTATTCTACCAGCTGCTTCGTGGCAAATACTGTACAATACAACAATGTTGTACAACAACGACATTCTTGTAATTGACTCTATCATGAGTATTGCATCAAAGCACTTCGAGGAGGGGAAAAGAGAGGACCGATAGATGTTGAGAAGATGGTCATGAACTACAACAAATAGTGACCAATTATTGTCTTTTTTTTTTCTTCAAACATAGAGTTTGGTTTCTTTATTGGTTTTTTGTGTAGATGATGTGATTTGATATTTTGATTTGGTGATTACTTGTACTTAAAACAAGTCGGTTTTATTTTGGTGTAGCCAATGTTGATGATGTAATTTGAATGTTCTTTGTTACGTACTTGTTTGATCCCCTATAATTCTACAACTTTTGGATGCTTAATGTAGTCAAAGAATAAACATCAACATTTTGATCTCATGTACATCAAAATATAAACTGCAACTGGATAAAATGAAAAGACATCACATTAGGCAGATCATATATAAACTGCAATTAACCATATGGTGGACTGCAATATGTACCATATAATGCAGCAATCAGGTAAAAATAGAGTATGACCATAAGAACTGAATCAAAAATGAATCAGAGCGAACTTGGGTAGCAAAACTCCATGTAATTTCGACACAAATTGAAATACACAATTGAACAAGTGCATTTAACCATTAGGCAGATCATATATAAACTGCAATTAACCATATGGTGGACTGCAATATGTACCACATAATTCAGCAATCTGGTAAAAACAGAGTATGGCCATAAGAACTAAATAAAAAATATATCAGAGCGAATTTGAGCAGCAAAAGACCATGTAATTTAGACACAAATCGAAACACACAATTGAACAGGTGCTAATAAAAAAAAGATAGAACCGACGCAGATTTCAACAATAATCGTCGAACACACAAAATCAAACGTCTACAACATGAGCAAGAAGAGATTCACAGAAATCAAAGGGGGAGAATACAAAGTAAATTGCTACAAATTGGAGCAGATTAAATTCATTGAGTTCAATTATAGATCAAAATTCATGGAGTTCAATTACATCTCAACTTGCATAATGAAATTCACGAAATCCATGGATTCCAATCAACAATACACTCCAAAGCTATTCACACAATTACATACGAAATTCATGTAGTAAATTTATCGGCCAGAGTTCCTAGAGTCAGGTGACCCAATTCTCCACAATTTTTACATCGAAGTAATGGTTTGTTGTTCAACTTTATAGCCTTTTCTCTCATGGACACCAAATGGCTTGCAGAATCACTTGTTGAACCTTTGGTCGAATATCGTCGAGCCACGCCGGATCACATGATAAAACAGAATGTGAACTAGTTCAAATATAAATGAATGCAAATAACAATTAGGTGATCTGCAATATTTAATACATAAACCTGCAATATTGAATACATATCGAAGATCAGATACAGAAACAGAGTTTGCATAAAATCGAAGGATCACAGTTCAATGTACATCATAAATTCGATAAATACTCAATTTCTAAACACCATCAAAGTCAACATAACTAAGTTTCAAAATTAAAACTAATTTCAAATGAAAAAATCACTAAATTC
Source organism: Salvia hispanica (assembly GCF_029641045.1). Taxonomy (NCBI): domain Eukaryota; kingdom Viridiplantae; phylum Streptophyta; class Magnoliopsida; order Lamiales; family Lamiaceae; genus Salvia; species Salvia hispanica. The sequence goes on along the minus strand of NC_142697.1, from coordinate 30,597,027 downwards.
ATTTAAAAATAAAACTAAACTTATGGTTTGCAACATATAACTTAATTGTCTACAACATGTAATTGCTCACCTTATGGAAAAACATCCAAATCAAACTGAGAATCAAATTGCATCTCATATTGTCTTCAATTCGAACTACATTGCAGAATCGTCTTCAATATGTATGGGTTCACTAAAATTGCAGAAACTTAAGAAATTTGCTTGAATTGGAATAAGAATCGAAGAACAAATTGCTGACGAATTGATTTGGTGGAAGCAACATGAAAACTCGTCTCCAAATTTTCACCAGATTTGGAGGAAATCTGGAACCAGATTCACTGGAACTAAAAATGGGTGTAAAATTGAATAATTGAATGTTAATTAGAGAGAGATTGAATGTGATGAGTGAATTTGAAAATTTATCTTCAGCATCACAATGAATTTCATGCGAGATTTGATGGAAGAAAATAAGGAAAAAATCTTGAATGAAGGAAGGAAAAAACGCCAGAATTGAGACTTCCGTAAATACCCTTTTTGATTTTTGATTTTTTATTTTAATATAATTTCACCTGCCATGTGGCAGACTATGAACCATCTGATTTCTAGATCCTAGGGCTGATATTGGTGGTATGTTGTCATCTTAAAAGGAGTTGTCATATTAACACATCCCTATATATATATATATCTATAAATATATAAAAGGGGAGTTTTGGGGAAAATAACAAGATTGCCATTATAACTTTTTTAATAAAATTATAAATTTGAAAATGGTTTTATTTATTAATGTAGTAATTAGAGAGATGAAAAGGTTTCATTTACACAAATAAATTTAATACAAGCCGTTCACTATAATAAATATTCTATATTAAACAGTCACAAATATGATAGTTAACAAAGACAATCTATTTAACAATACTACTTTAAATTTAATTACAAAACTATAGCTTTGATTAATTTAATATTATGTGCGTGCACAATTTTCCTTTATAAATTTTCTTGAATATTGTTGGGTTTAATGTGTGATTGGAAATATTTTAGTACTTACAATCCATCACTAATATTATGTCACAATCATACAGATCATTTCCCACATCAAATTACCTCTAACAAAGTATGCAAAGAAATTAAGAAAATAATTAAATGTGGGAGTAATGTCGTGTGTAGTGGAAGGTGATCATGGCCATGGGAAGAATTTTGGCTTTTCATTTCATATAAGTAACATTCGTTATCTTAATTTTATGGTTTATAGTGTGTTAATTCCATGACTTTCCATATCCTTATTTATGGCTATAAAAGTCATAGAGTTGTGGATGGATTATATATATAAAAAAAATCACTTTCTATTATCTCTAAAGTTCTTTTTGTTTTTGTGTATCATTTTAGGAGTATTGTATTGCTGAATTCTCAGAGCTTAATCAATTTCATTTGTACCTAGCGGATTTAAGGTGCTTCTATATGCTAGGAGAGTCGTTTATCTTTGGAACAATACGTCAATTCAAGAGCCTAGCCGCAACATAATTTGTCTTGCTGAAAGTGGGATGTTCTCAACTCGACTAATCATAATTCTATTTGTTTTATTATTTTCATTGTAATTTCTATTCCACTTATTATTATTTTTTTCTTCAATTGTAATAGTTAGAATATAACATGTAAAATTTTATCTCAATATATAATATTTGATTATTTATGATGAATCAATAAATTTATATACAAATATGTCTATATGTATACGTATGTGTGATAATAAAGTAAAAAGTTTATATACTTGAATCTGATATTTTTATGACAAAAGAATTGTGCATGTATAATACTCCTAATAAATAAAATAATATGTACAATAGTATATGTACATATAGATAGTATTTAATTTAAAATTTAAACTAATACTATAAAATAAATTAATTCCCAAGTAGTACATGGGCGTTTGCTCAATTTTACTAATATTGTAGTCTTTATTTTCCTTTGAGAAGTCGGCCATATTTTGTTTTTAGATTCATCTCATTATTCGTTTCTAAAAAATATTTGGATTGTGCATCGATAATTTGTAAAGTAGAGCCCCAGCTTTTACTTTGTGAATTTGTTTAGGGTTAACGGCAGTTTTCATGGAAACTAATTAGACTTCCAATAAATGTAATGAATATTGCTAAATATAATTATTATTTAATTAAAACTGATTTTGGGTTGTTACTAAAACTTCCATTAAATGTAGTGGATATTGCAAAATAATTCAAGCAAACTTGAAGACAAATAGGGCGTACAATTTCCTTCCTTAATGTTTGTCAACACGTTTACACGTACATTTCATGCATAATTGTATATTAATTAACACAAAAAAATAACTTCCATAGTTATTGTGTATGAAATGACACATCTCATCCAAACGTTTACATGTCATGCATAAAATTATACTACCTCATTTTATTAGCCAAACATGACACTACATATTCCCTAATTATAAGGCAAATAACCGTTATTCACACTTATGTTTATCCGAAGCGGGGAATAGGAAAGGTTATATCCCTAATTATAAGGCAGTTAATGATTTCAACATATGATCAAATTAATTTTAAAAAGTAGAAACGGTTAATACGAAAAAAATGCCCACGGCTTGGCCACAACCGAAATTAAACCCTTTCTGGCAATGTCTTTGACTCCTCATTTCAACAAAACACTACTTCGGCTCCAATAAATAATACTATTGGATGAATAGATGCTTGGATGAATGCAAGCAAAATTTTTTTTTGTTTACCATTCACATAGCCCTATTGTAAAGTACTTTATTGATATGAGAATATAAACATATTTACAGTCAAGATTCAGGAAAAAAACGTCTACTATCAGTAAGATTTATCAATTAGCCTGACCCAGTGTAAGATATCGGATACAGATTTAAAAGCCCAAAATAGGATAAGTGATCAACAAAATAAAATTGAACTGGGACGGAAGGAGAATTTTATTGATATTTGGCTCATTTGTTGGACATGATGAATATATTTTAAAGTTAAGGGTTTAGGATTGTAAAGTACTTTCTTGATATGAGCATATAAACATATTTACAGTCAAGATCTACTATCAGTAACATTTATCAATTAGCCCGACCCGGTGTAAGATATCGAATACAGATTTAAAAGCCCCAAATAGGATAAGTGATCAACAAAGTAAAATTGAACTGAGACGGAGGGAGAATTTTGTTCATATTTGGCTCATTTGTTGGACATGATGAATATATTTTAAAGTTAAGGGTTTAGGATTTAGGTTTCAAGGTTTGGGTTTTTAGTGTATAGGGTCATTATATTGCGCAATGAAATGAAGCTCGACTAGGAAGTGTCTCACCGGTGCAATCTTAAATTATAGCTTTTGATAAACAATATCTTAAATTTCATTAGGAGAAGTGGTAATTATACATTCTTTAGTTTTTTTTGTTTTGTGTGATGTAAATTTACTTTATTTTTAGTCTCACAGTTATTATATGGAACGATTAGGCGGGCCAAAAAACAACATATGTTCCCTGACTGTGGTGGTTTTGCAGCATTCTTGGTTGTCCTAAAACAGGTTTTACAATTGATAAGGATTTTAGTTTTCAAGGATGAGGTTGAAAGTTCTATAATTTAATGTTTGAATATTATGTTCCAACATTGATTTGTAAATATTTTTACCTTCATATAACTTAAATTTTATTACTCATTTTGTTCATTGTTATGCTATGATCTTTTGTTTATAATTTTCGTATAATAATATTGTTTACAATTTTGTTTCAATCATATAGAAACTAACAAATTAATGTTTTGAAAATATCTTAGTCCGTGCATAGCACGGGTGTAATACTAGTATATATAAAATGCGAGCTTTGGCCTTAATATTGAATATTTATTAGTTTTTGGGCATGAATTTAATTATTTAAAACTTTTGGGTAATAGTAATGTAATAAATATAATGTGTAATAAATATCATGAAATTATTTAGACATAGCAGTTACAAATATTTAATTTTAAATATTAGGAGTATGAGTTTTGGGTCACTAATTGAATCATAATGATTATTTTTCTAGGCATTTCTTCTATAGGCTATTCACGCATTTCTAAAAATTATAGCCAATTTCACTAAATAATGATTAATAATGTGATTAATGATTTAGGCGTTTCCTAGGGTTACTAATTAAATTATAAATTATACTATTTGTATTAATTGTTATTATTAATTATATAAACGAGGCATTTTTTGTGATGCATGATTGAATTTGAAAGGTTTAAGAGATTGATATTGTCTATCTATAAATATATGTTCTTTAGTTGTGGAATTATCTTTTCTGCGTGGTTCTGTGATTTTTTATTTGCACTTCTCGACAGTAAATTGTATTAGAGAATGGGGTGGAGGGGTCGTACGCGACGGCCGATGATGTGGTGGGATTCATGTGTAGCATCGTTTTTCTGTTGGCATATGCATGCTCAATTTGCATTTTTTGGTTGAATTTTTTTCGGTATTTTAATTATTATTAGTTTGGTTAACTGTATATTAGTTTATTCTATGTTTGAGATTAAATATGCAATATGTAAATAGTTGTAAACTACAAATGTTAATCTTATATGCTAGAAGAATATTGATAAAGACAAAATCAACATGTATTGTTTACTCTGCAAGTGTTCAGTTGAAAATGATACCAACAACACCACATTGGCAGAAATCGTAATACTTTGCAAATTTTCCAAGCAATAGCACTGTTCCTGCTTTTCCAAGCAACATTTAAATTTTTATTTTTTTTTCTTTTTAATTATATTTTCGTTCCTTTTCATTTTATTAAGTTTATTTTTTGTTTTTTTTTTCCATTCATTTTTCTACAACTTTGATACAACATCGTATTTGTTTTTAATATTTTATGAACTTATTGGTATTTTTTTTCTTTTTAGTTATATTTTTTGGTTCTTTCCATCCATTTTTATTCATTACTATGTTTTTCTTTTTTTAGATTTATGTTACCACCATTTTCTTTCTTTATGTATTTTAATAATTATATATTTTTTCAATAGTAATGATTAGATTTTTAGTTTATCTATGTTACTTTAATATTGATCCATGTTAAAAAATTTATGTTGAATTTATAATTGCTAAAGTTTTTTATACATATATGTAAGAGGTTGAATCATATGAAAGTATTATTCCTATTGATAAGTTGAATGTATAATATAATTTGTGTATTGAAAACTATACAAATTGTTGGACGAAAGTAGCCATATATATTGATTATTGATTTGTACTGCAGATTGATTTTGTTCTTTTTTAAAGTTATGGTATTTTATTGTAGCTTTAGGTGAGGCGGATAGCTTTAAAGATGACAAATGAGTTATTTTATTGGAGAGCGACTATGGGTGGAAAATTATACCGAAATACTGGAATACCGGACTTATCGTACCGAAAAAATACCGAGAATACCGATTTTTCGATATACTGTAGTTGATACCGTACCGAAAGATTCGGTACGATAACGGTATTAGATTTCCTATACCGCGGTATACTTCGGTATAACGGTATATACCGGCATACCAAGGATTCGGTATATACCGACGCTTCGGTATATCGTGGTATACCGGTATACCGTTGATTATTAAATATATAATATAATATTTATGTTATATTTATAGGATTATTATTATATGAAGTATATAAAATCCTTATATTTATAGCAAGGATCCTCTATTCACCAACAGGATTCCAAGAAATGAAGATAATGTTGCTCATGATTTTATAATTTGTTTTTTATTTGGTTGTCAAAGATTTATAAATTTGAATATTAGAATGAATGTATGGAGTTTAATTGTTTTATACTTTTTAAAGTAGTGGAATAATAGAATTATTTTCTTTAATATTTTGAGTATAATATATTATTTTTCCGGTATAACAGGTATAACGGTATGCCGTACTGAAGTTCGGTATACAGCAAAAGTACGGTATACCGGAATGCGGTACGATATACCGAAAATACGGTATGGTAACGGTATAAAAACTACCATACCGAATTTCCGGTATACCGAACTCCGCTATATCGAAAAATTCGGTACGGTATATGGTATGACACTCAAAGTACGATATACCATACCGAACCACCCCTAAGAGTGACGAGTTGTGAGAAATTTAAGGTTTTAGTTTATACGGATGAGGTTGATTTTAATTTCAAAGTTAATGTGGTGTATAAAGCGAAGTTTTTTAAAAATGATGAGTATTTATCCATGGTGTTTAATTCTTTATTGTGATAGATTTTTATTACGTATTCCATGATTTAATGTTTAAACATTATATTCTGTGATTTGTTTCCAATTTATTATATTTCAATGTTGATTTATATAAATTTTTAATTCTCATATAACTAAAATTGTTACTCATGTTGTTCATTGTTAATATTAATTCTAATTTTGTTTAATTAATTTAAAAGTGAAAATAATATTTTAAAATATAGTATTAATCTGTGTGTAGCACAGGTGTGATACTAGTGAGTATAAAAGGACATAAACTATCTTTTAATTTACTAAGTTCATTTCAAAATTTTCTACAATTACTAATTTTAGGCTATAACGAGTCGCAATATCAAACTCTAATTTGTAAATAAGAATCAGATGGGATGAACTACCACATGACATTATTGAGAAATGTTGAAACGTTATGTAAAAATGAGAAAAAATCTGAAAAAACTGTTGCAAATTCGAAAAAAGATCAAAATTAATTAAAAATATGATATTAAATAAATTTGAAATTAAAACAACTCATATACTTATGTTTAGAACATTTTGAAATCGTTAATACAAAGAGAACAATCATACTTTAACATCTTAAATTGTTAAAAAAAATAGTACTACAAAATAATTATTCCATAGCTTATTATACTCCACATTATGAATTTTTAACATTTTTACCTTTAAAATAGGGTTACATATCTGTGTATGAACTCATTTTATACAATTATACGATCCATTCACATTACAAGATCTATGTTTCTCAATAACGTAGTAGAAAAACGCCGATGAAGGACATATGTCGAATATTTATTTATAGAATAAAAGTTTTTGAAACTTTTATTAAAAATCAACCATAATATTTTTTTTTATAATTATGTTCTACTTATACTTGAAAATCGACAATAATGATATTTTTGTGTATAGGTACTACAAGTATTATTATTACATATCTCTATCCATTGTCTCATTTTGTCATTTTCGTTCGATCTTCATGATTAATTGCCTTATTTCACTTTTACGGGGAATACTATTTTTAGTAAGTGGACTTTATATTCCACAAAGCCAATCTAATCACAATTATTATAAAACTAATTCTCTATTCGTTCCTTAAAAATATGAACTATTTCTATTTTAGTCTGTCTCGTAAAAATTATGAACTTTGTGTTTTAATGAAAAATCTCTAATTAGGTGGAATTCATTCTCATTTTAATAATGCTTCAATTATTTTCTTTTTTAATTTCTCTCTTACTTTATTTTTTTTCATAGTGAATAGAAAATGCTCCACTTAGAATAAAATGGAAGAAATACATTTTTTTCGTGTACGTAATAATATTAGTTCTTTTTCTTTTAAATTATTTAGAATTTGTATTCAATAAATGAAATTTTTTATGCAAGTTAAGTGAAATGAATAAAACAAATTAAAAACAATTTAAACAAGTTTTGATGCAAACTGTAAAAAGTACTTCCTCCGTCCGCGAATAGGAGTCGCATTTATCATTTAATCTGTCCGCGAATAGGAGTCCCGGTTCATTTTACCATAAATGGTAGTAATAGGGATCCACATTCCACTCACATTTCATTTAAAATTAATATATATAAGTGAGACTCATATTTCATTAACTTTTTTCCACCCACTTTTCTTAATATTTCTTAAAACTCGTACTGCCAAGAAATGAGACTCCTAATAACGAAAAAAATATTTAGTGGACCTTCTATACGAAAGTGACATTATGAGTTGTTAGTGCCCAACTAATTAACCTTTGACAAATGAAAAAATAAATAGCTCACATCCAACTAGACGTGCCAACTAATAAAGTTATTTTTAAAAGATATTCATTGAACAACTATAAAAGTTGTGCATTAAATCACTTTTATAAAATAATGCATAATTTTTAATATTGAAATTATCAGTATTATTTTGCCTCCTACATATACACTACATACTTATTATAAATAATATAATAATAATATTTTATATGTATTGATCATCCTTTGGCAACAACAAAAAATAAGTATAATCACAGAGTACATCATTTTAAGTGGAACGTGGGTCCCTATTCCTATCATTTACTAAGTACATATCACAGGTAATTTGATGATTGAATTGCTTGCTCCTGTAAAATTGAGTGGAATGTGTGTCACGCCCGCATTTTATAAGGATAGAAAACACGGTTGATCACGACTAGGAGAGAGTTAAAGTAGCGGGGAAGAAAAGAGGAAAGCATGCATATTTGACCAAAATATTTAAATAACTGAAATAACTTGGAAAACGACATAGTATCACCTCGACAAAGTACTAACTCTAAGGAAATAAAGACAAGAAAGTAAACAATTTTGAAAAGATTTAGACTCACAATGCTAAAACAATTCTAAAGAAAAGACACTTTGTGGAAGCGTTCAAGACACAGAATAATGTCGAGTATGAAGACACGGCATATCCAACAATACTAAGCCAGACATAAATAACCATGAAATCTTCTCAACATCCTCCACATCCGTCGCCGCTCAATCTGCACATTAAGAAAAACAATATGGGTTGAGTACTTGATGCACTCAGTGGACACATGCCAAAATTTAGTTAGTCAAGCCATAACGAGTGATCTTGGGGGTTTTAATTTAAAAGAACCCAAGTACATAAAAGCATTTCACATAAAATTCGGTTGCAACCATTTTCCATCCACATCCACCATCACCATATCTGAACATACATGACAAGCATGCTCATAACTCAAATAAATCATGCTTTAAATTAATTAAAACATAAAACATGCTTTTCTACGGTTTAACTATTTTACCTTGATGATCTCCAAAGAATCGAAGATAGCTAGCGTCTTCTCCACGTGAAGATCTTTAGTACTAAACCACAGATCTTCTGTCTGGTTCCTGGACTGTAAACTGATATCAGGGTGGGCTGATCTCACTAGTATACTAGGACTTAAATAAAGAAGACGGAAAACCAATCCCTCGAAGAAGAGGAAAAATCGTCCTCTACTAAAGAGAGAGAGGGACGAAAATTTTGATGGAAAATTAATTGTGTTTTCTGTCTCTTTTATTCTCCTATTTATAATAAGTCACATATTGGGCCCAGACAGGGATCTATGGAAGGTTTTGGATATGAGCTCCTCCAATTAGCTTTTTAATAATTAAATTAAACCCAATTTAATATAAGCTTATAATTGGAATATTACGAGCAGCCACTACAGAAGTAATATTGCACTCCCCATCCAAATATGAAATTATAAGTACTCCGGGTTTCCATTGCTTGATATTTATCTCCCGCGCTTAAGATAGAAACATCCATTAATTAATTATTGTCTGCTATGGACTTAATTAATTAATATCTTATCCATTCCAAGAGAGGACTCAACAAGAAAATCTTATTTATTATTCATAGAGTAATTAAACTCCAATTAGCTAGGTTTTGAATAATAAAACCTTATTTCAAGCTTCTCTTGAGGATGTTATCAAACGAGACTCACCTCGCGCACGATTCAACATAATAGCAATCCTAGCACCGCTAGATATTAATCACCACTACCCAATATACCAGGCTTATTGGGTTCCAAAAAACCTGCAACATTTGGTAAGTCAAAGTAGTGCATAATCAATACCGTATGCTCAATGCTAACGTACATTGATTGAGAAACAATAATTTACGAGACCTCGTCTTTCAGTAGATAGCATAAAGACATGTCTCGCTGTTAGATCCAATTCAGTGCTATACCACACCAACGTCATCTTATTTCAGTAAGGCTTTAGAAATAATCGGACTAACATTGCAACCTTTCACGATAGGTAGTCTAAGCCTATCTAGGTTGTGAAATTCTTCTTTTTTCTTTGTTCAGAACTGACCGTGTTACCTTAAAGTGAACAACGCCCACAACCGGTCTACTAAAATAATCTGTTTATTCCTTTGGAAAATAAAATAAGAGTTTTAACAGTATTAAATCACTCGAAAGGTGATTTCTAGTATACAAACTCTAACAATCTCCCACTTATAATCAAAACAGCTTTCGATTATACAAAAAAATATGCACTACGTCTAATTCTCTCACTTTTACTGAATGCTAGTAGAGGTCATGCGCGAGTCGAACTCCCATTCCTTCCACATGGGCGTTCGAACGGTTTGACCGCCAATGTCTTTGTAAAAGGATCTGCCAGGTTGTTCTCTGACGCATCTTGACCACTTGTATGTCTCCTATCTGCACTATATCTCTGATGATATGGTACTTCCTCTCTATGTGTTTGCTCGCTTTGTGAGTTCTTGGTTCCTTCGAATTTGCCACAGCACCAGAATTGTCACAATAAATGGTGATGCTCTTAGGCAGATTCGTAACCACACCTAAGTCCATAAGAAAGTTCTTGAGCCATACAACCTCCTTTGCAGCCTCCGAAGCGACCACATATTCGGCTTCCATGGTAGAGTCTGCAATGCATTTCTGCTTTACACTCTTCCAAATCACGGCTCTACCTCCTAAGGTAAACACATAACCAGAAGTAGATTTCCTCGAGTCTTGATCAGCTTGAAAGTCTGAATCAGTATATCCCAAAGGACAGAGCTCGCCTGCTTTGTAAACTAGAACATAGTCCTTAGTCCGTTTAAGGTACTTGAGTATGTTCTTTACTGCAGTCCAATGTCCTTGGCCCGGATTTGATTGATATCTTGCTACCATGCCAACAACAAAGCAAATATCAGGCATCGTACAAAGCATAGTATACATGAGACTACCAACTGCCGAAGCATATGGTATTCTTCTCATCTCAACTATCTCAGACGTTGTCTTAGGACATATCTCTTGAGATAAATGAATGCCATGTCTAAAAGGTAAGAAACCTTTCTTGGCATCTTGCATGCTAAAATGGCTAAGTACAGTGTCGAGTAGGGTTCTTGAGATAAGCACAACATCCTTTTCTCACGGTCCCTAAGGACCTTGATACCTAGAATGTGTCCCGCGTCTCCCATATCCTTCATCTCGAATTGGTTTGACAACCACGTTCGTACTGATGAAAACATCTTTTTATTGTTTCCAATTAGAAGAATGCCATCTACATATAAAACTAAGAACACCACATTCCCTTTCTCAACCTTCTTGTACACGCAGCTCTCGTTAGGGCATTTTTCGAATCCAAACTTGTGAATAGTTTGATCGAAGCATTGATTCCATGATCTAGCTGCTTGCTTGAGGCCATAAATGGCCTTCTTAAGCTTCCATACCATGTGCTCTTTGCCCTTCACGGCATAACCCTCGGGTTGTTCCATGTAGATGGTCTCCTCAAGACTACCGTTCAAGAACGCAGTCTTAATGTCCATCTGCCGTACATCCCAATCCATGTACGCTGCTATAGACAATAGAATCTGGATCGATTTGAGCATGGCCACCGGGGAGAAGGTCTCATCGTAATCGACACCTTCCTTTTGGGTATACCCCTTAGCCACTAGTCTTGCCTTAAAGACTTTAACTCGTCCATCGGGTCCACGTTTACGTTTGTATATCCACTTATTTCCAATGGCAGTACAGCCTTCGGGTAGGACAGATAAATCATAGACGTCTTTGTCTATCATTGATTGTAGTTCCGAATCCATTGCACTTAGCCATTGGCAATGATCGACATCCACCCACGCCTCTGCAAAATTCCAGAGATCTGGTACATTGCTGTCCGAGGAGTGATCCATAGATTCTCCCAAACCAATGTACCTATCGGGCTCATGAGAGACCCTTCCACTGCGGCGCGGCACTACAATGTTAGGTGTAGAAGTTGAAGGTTCGGGAATTGGTTGTACAATTGGTACTTGTTCTTGGTTAATGGAACTTGTGACTGAAGTGAGCTCTTCAAGAGCCACTTCACTGCTGGGTTTATGATTCATAACAAAGTCTTCCTCTAAGAATGTCGCGTGAGTGCTCACAATGACTTTCTTGTCTCGGAGACTATATAATTCATAAGCTTTCGAACCTTTGGGGTACCCTATAAACACACATACCTCTGTCCTTGAGTCCAGCTTAGTTGGATCCTTTTCCAAAACATGAGTTGGGCACCCCCATATCTTGAGATGTTCTAGATTGGGCTTGCGCCCATTCCACAACTCATATGGAGTGGCAGGAACAGATTTTGACGGTAAATTGTCTAATATATGGCTCGCGGAAAGCAAGGCATGTCCCCAAAACGAAATAGGCAGTCGTGCATAACTCATCATCGATCGGACCATGTTTAACAAGGTCCTATTCCTTCTTTCAGCTACGCCATTCTCCTGGGGTGTGCCCGGCGCAGTCAGTTGGGATTCATTTCCCTCTACCGATAAATAGTCCAAAAACTCGGCACTAAGGTATTCGCCTCCGCGATTAGATCGCTGGCTTTTGATACGTTTTCCATGACGCGTCTCAGCATAAGCCTTAAACTCTTTGAACTTGTCAAAAGATTCAGACTTAAAGCGCATCAAATAAACACATCCGATTTTCGAGTAATCATCAATAAAGGTGATGAAATAGCGAAAACCGCCTCTTGCCTCGGTTGACATTGGTCCACACACATCAGTATGAACGAGTTCTAATACTTCCTTGGCCCTATTTCCTTTCACCCTAAAAGGTCTTTTAGTCATCTTGCCTTCCAAGCAGGATTCACACGTGGAAAATGATTCAGTATCTAGTCCTTTAAGAAGGTCTTGATCCACGAGAGTTTGAATCCTCCTTTGGTTGGCATGACCAAGTCTAAGGTGCATAAGTACGTTTCGTTCATTGAACTTGGAGGTTCCTTTCTATTCTTTGAAATTTTCGATGCATTATTGAGTTCTAATTTGCGATTATTAAATTGTGTAGATATGATTGTGTACAAATTGTTTTCCATGATACCACGACAGATATAAGAACCATCTTTCTTAATAACACAACTGTCATTAAAAGAAATCGAATATCCATCAAAAACCAATTTAGAAACTGAAATTAAATTTCTTCTAAAAGAAGGTATCAACAAAACATTCTTCATAACCAAAAATCTATCACTACTAAAACGCAAATAAACGTCTCCCACTGCTACGTCCGCCACTTTAGTAGCGTCACCCAGCTGAACTTCGATCTCTCCATCATATAGCCGTCTTGTCACCTGCATTAAGTCAGGATCAAAACAAATATGATCAGTAGCTCCAGTGTCTATAACCCAAGTATGAGATGAAGTCGAGGCCAAACATGACTCGTGCATACTTGTAGCCTTACCCTTTTTAGGGCAGTTTGGCTTCCAATTCCCCTTCTCTCCACACCTGAAACACTTTCTTGTTTGCTTATTTCCCGACCTCCTCTTTTTCTTTCCCTTAGCTTCCTTAGGTGTGACCTGGTTTGTCACTTTCTTCTTTCCTGCGCTAGGCCTAGGGCCAGAGGAACGATGTGACGAACTAATCATCGCAGCCTTAGCTTGGTTCATGAGATCCTCTGCCGATTGAAGTTCAGTCAACAACTCAGCCAAGGTGTAATTTCTCTTGTTCATCTCAAAGTTGAGCTTGAACTACTGAAAGCTAGGGGGCAGACTCTGAAGGATGATAGTAACTTGGGACTCGGCATCAATGACGCCTCCAAAACCTCAATTTGATTGAGGTGGATCATCATCTCGAGGACATAGTCCCGCACAGACGAGCCTTCCTTCATAGTCTTGCACATGATACTATGAAAGGCTTGAGACTTAGCCGTTCGATTCTGAGTACCAAAGAGATTTGTGAGATTTTGCATAATATCGGCGGCAGTCACCATGGCGGCATGCTGATGTTTAAGCACTGTTGACATGGAGTCCAACATATAACACTTAGCCATCTCATTCGCCTCATGCCACCGTCTATGCGCATCTCGCACTGCCTGCGCAGCGTTAGCCGCCGGCACTGGGGGCCGTGGAGTAGTGAGCACAAACTTGTACTCATCAGCCATGAGAACGATGTCCAAATTTTGTTTCCATTCTATGTAATTTTGGCCCTCGAGTTTGTTTTCTTTAAGAATTGCAGAAAGAGGATTGAGTGACATGTTGACGATTTAGTTTGCACTGCAAAACAGAATATTTACTATTTGTCATAAACTTATATGATGAAGTTAAGGAGATTAACCATAAAACTTTTCAAATTCTCACAACTGTAAAATTAAAATTTTGTACCCTCAAGCAGAGGTCAATACGCATTAAATTTTTAACATTTTTACTGGTCACAACACCAACGAATAGTCTAGAGACTGCAACATGACATGGCCGCCAAATGTTGCCTAAGCACGACCATCAGATTTAGCATTACAGAATCTTGTTTCTACAACACACTCCCATAACAATGCTCATGCGTTGATAACAAGACCAAGCTATCTCGTAAATTCTGTTCGGACTTCTGAAACTTGTAATTTCTTAGGATTATTGTCCCCACAGCATGGATGGCGATAATACTGGAAACTACTTTCATACTATTTACTTATGAGAAGTCCACCTATACGAACTCGCTATTTCTTAGGATTATTGTCCCCACAGCATGGTTGACGATAAGATTCAGAAATTAGCTTCATAAGTTGTGGACCAATCGATGGAGACCATATACGAACTTAGTTCGTAATTATCGCTTAGATATTTGAGTTATGGTTTTTCATTAATTATCCTTAGCCCTAGGGCAGATTAAAGGCTTAATTAAATTCTGTTGGCATTTAATTGACTTGATAATTAAATCTTTTATAATCTTTTAAACATCTTATTAAAGGATAATATATTAATTACTAAAGTTTAATCCATATTTATGTCTTCTATAAGATTTATCTAAAATAATTAATTATTTATATCTTGGACTGACATGAATAAATAAACTTAAATTAATTTCTTATAAAGATTGGGAAGAGAATAATATCATATTATTTAATGAAGTCCTATATATCTATCCTTATTAGGATTCTAGATATATATAATATAATTAGGAAACTATTAAATTATTCTTGTCCATATAATCTAGGAATAAAATAAATATATTTATTTCCATTGATATAGTCAATAATCTAAATATTCCTAAAATCTAGGGAAATCTTCCCAAAATATTTTATTTCTATTAAATAATAATATTTTAACGATATCTTTTAATTTAGGAATCAAATAATCATTAAAATAATCTTTCATCGTTATCTCGTGATCGAGGTTGGCACGATCAACGACGGCGAAGATCCGCCGGAACGGCGATTTCGTCATCCAGCCACCACCGGCAACTCTCGCGACGGCGCGGCTGCTTCCATTCTCCCTTTCTCCGGCGTGAAGACGCCGATCTTTCCCTCCGTCGACGTTGCACAACTGCGTTGCCACCGCCACGCAGCTCCGGCGATGCTCCCTCCGCCGCGTTCGACCTTGCGAGAACGAGCAGCAACCATGCGAAGAGGTGCAGCTCCGGTCAAGCATCGCTAGGGCAGGGGTTGATTAGGGTTAGGGATCCGGTTAGGTTTAGGGTTTCCCGGTGGAGGAATCACCGCTGCTCTCGGACGAGCAGCGGATTCCGATCGTCTCCACTAACGTCGAAAGCCGCATGGACGAGGAAGATCGCCGCTGTGGTCTGGTCGGCGGCGTGGACGAGCCCTTGCTTGTTTTCACGTCGCCGCTTGATCGCTGCGATGCTCCCACTGTTTGGCGCGATTTCCAAGGCACTCAGGGACCGGTGGTCTCGCCGGGGTCGCGCATGATTCCACCCTCGTCTGCGCGTCACCGGCCGATCACTTCCCTTGCTCCTACTCGCTCGACAACCCTAATTGGATCGCATGTAGTGCAATTCGTCTCGGCGCAAGCGCCGACGAATCGCACGTCTCGTGCGTTCCAAATATTTGAGTTCTTTGTTTCGATTGTTCTTGAGTTCATCATGCATAATAAAATAACAACTAAAAACAAGAACATGCTTCGAAAACAAAAACACATGCATACATGAAATTCGCGAAATTTAAATCCAAATAATCAGAGCCAAAGACTGGCTCTGATACCAATTGAAGGGGTTGGCAGCGGAAGCGCTCACATAAATCAATTACATA
The DNA here is from genome assembly GCF_029641045.1 of Salvia hispanica. NCBI lineage: Eukaryota > Viridiplantae > Streptophyta > Magnoliopsida > Lamiales > Lamiaceae > Salvia > Salvia hispanica. The sequence goes on along the minus strand of NC_142697.1, from coordinate 30,580,823 downwards.
ATAATTCTGATCTATTTAGCAGATTATTTAGACAAATTCTATTCGTGCAATTATCACATGTATCATGCTCATAACTCAAATAAATCATGCTATAAATTAATTAAAACCTAAAACATGCTTTTCTACGGTTTAACTATTTTACCTTGATGATTCTCCAAAGAATCGAAGATAGCTAGCGCCTTCTCCACGTGAAGATCTTTAGTACTAAACCATAGATCTTCTGTCTGGTTCCCGGACTGTAAACTGATATCAGGGTGGGCTGATCTCACCAGTATACTAGGACTTAAATAAAGAAGACGGAAAAACAATCCCTCGAAGAAGAGGAAAAATCGTCCTCCTAGAGAGAGAGAGAGAGGGACGAAAATTTTGATGGAAAATTAAGTGTGTTTTCTGTCTCCTTTATTCTCCTATTTATAATAAGTCACATATTGGGCCCAGACAGGGATCTATGGAAGGTTTTGGATATGAGCTTCTCCAATTAGCTTTTTACAAATTAAATTAAACCCAATTTAATATAAGCTTATAATTGGAATATTACGAGCAGCCACTAGAGAAATAATATTGCACTCCCCATCCAAATCCAAAATTATAAGTACTCCGTGTTTTCATTGCTTGATATTTATTTCCCGCGCTTAAGATAGAAACATCCATTAATTAATTATTGTCTGCTATGGACTTAATTAACTAATATCTTATTCATTCCAAGAGAGGACTCATCAAGAAAATCTTATTTATTATTCATAGAGTAATTAAACTCCAACTAGCTAGGTTCCGAATAATAAAACCTTATTTCAAGCTTCTCTTGAGGATGTTATCAAACGAGACTCACTTCACGCACGATTCAACATAATAGCAATCCTAGCACCACTAGATATTAATCACCACTACCCAATATACCAGACTTATTGGGTTGCAAAAAACCCGCACCATTTGGTGAGTCAAAGTAGTGCATAATCAATACCGTATGCTCAATGCTAACGTATATTGATTAAGAAACAATAATTTACGAGACCTCGTCTTTAAGTAGATAGCATGAAAACATGTCTAGCTGTTAGATCCAATTCAGTGCTATACCACACCAACGTCATCTTATTTCAGTAAGGCTTAGAAATAATCGGACTGACATTGCAACCTTTCACGATAGGTAGTCTAAGCCTATCTAGGTTGTGAAATTCTTCTTTTTCTTTGTTCAGAACTAACCGTGTTACCTTAAAGTGAATGACGCCCACAATCGGTGTACTAAAACAAAGACTTAGACTTTGTTAAGTTACTTATACATTTAAACATATAATAAACATCCATTAAATGTAAAACATAACAACATTATGACAAAAATAATCTGTTTATTCATTTGGAAAATAAAATAAGAGTTTTAATAGTATTAAATCACTCGAAAGGTGATTTCTAGTATACAAACTCTAACAGTATTCTAGTGTTAGAGTGAAGTGTTTGTGATTCATGCTTATAGTGCACTATTTTATCATTTCAGTGAAGTAAAATGTGCTCAGAGTGAAGTATTTGTGATGCGTGCTTATAGTGCACTATTTTATCATTTCAGTGAAGTAAAACGTGATTAGAGTGAAGTATTTCGTGATTAGAGTGAAGTATTTGTGGGACAAACTAAAAAGGAAAGTGTGACATCTATTATGAGACGAAGGGAGTATTATGGTATGAAGTCAGGGCCACCTGGAATAGGAACGGCAACCGAGAGGGTACCGATGCGTAAGGCACTATGAGATGAAGAGGGGGAAGCGATATTTTGCATTAATACGAAAACATGTGTTTACACAGAGAGGAGGCAGCTAATATACACGCTGCCACCAACTTAAAACCAACTTACAACCAACTTACAACTGACTCCTAACCGTCTAACTAACTCACGCTTGAGCTCGTTTGATCCTCTGTTTCTCGACGTTGCATGCGGCCATGCACCGCTTATTTACTTTATCCTTTAGCGTTTATTCTTCTTTCTCTTATTCTTCTCGACTTCCATGTATCAAATTTCTCCCCCTAACATCAACCTTGTCCTCAAGGTTTGAAGGCTGGGTACTTCTCTTGCAAATCATGGAGAAATTCCCATGTCACGTCTTCAGGAAATGAGTTGGCCGTTTCCGCGCTTAACCAAACGCCTTTCCAGAATTTGAACTGGTTCCAAGAAGGTGGAGTTGCCCACAACCGGTAGAGAGCCGTGTAGTTGAGTGAGAGGGCCCATACGTTTCTTCATTTGAGACACATGGAAAACCGGGTGAATCTTGCTTTCAGGAGGGAGCTGGAGCTTGTATGCAACCTCCCTGAACTTGTCAAGGACCTTAAAAGGATCGAAGTATCTAGGACTCAGCTTCTGGAATTGGCGATCACGTAGTGTGTTTTGTATATAAGGTTGGAGCTTCAGATAGACCTAATCTCCGAGCTCAAACTTTCTCTATGATATGTGTTTATCATGCTGGTTCTTCATTCTTTTCTGAGCACATCCTAAATGATGTTTCAAGACCTCCAACACAGCCTCCCTAGCCACCAATCTTTCATTCACATCATGAACCGGGGAGTCACCTCTAAAGTAGGAAATGTGGATCGGGGGAGGGTAGCCGTATAGAGCCTCAAAAGGTGTGGTCTCAATAGCCGAATGGAAGGATGTGTTGTACCAAAACTCAGCAAGGCTCAACCATTTACTCCACTCAGTTGGTTGATCCCCACACATGCACCAAAGATATGATTCTAAGCAGTGGTTAACAACCTCAGTTTACCCATCCGACTGAGGCTGATAGGTGCAGTTCCACCCCTTGTAGCTTGAAGATATCTGACCAAAAATTACTCAAGAAAACCTTGTCTTTGTCACTGATCAAGATAGTAGGTAAACCGTGGAGTTTAAACACATAATCAAGAAAGGTTTGAGCCACAGTCAGAGCAGTGTATGGGTGTGTCAAACTCATAAAGTGGGCATATTTGGTGAGCCTATCAACCACCACCCCATATGGTTGATTTACCAGCAGATAAGGGCAGTCCCTCAATGAAGTCTAAATTGACTTGGGACCACGCTTCTTCAGGAATGGGTAGAGGTTGATGTAGCCCGCGCAAGGCATTATTATCATACTTAAAACTCTGGTACACATCACACTCTCGGATATAATTCCCGATCTGCTCGTCTATGTTGGCCCAGTAAAACAAGGATGAGAGTCTCTTATATGTAGCATGGACTCCTGAGTGTCCTCCTAAGCTAGAATTATGGAAGAGCTTGATGATTTTCAGTTTCAAATCTTCATCAGCACCAACCACCAATCTACCTTTCCTTCTTGTATGTAATCTCAAAATCAAATGCCATCAGTTTAGATAACCAATTCAGTTGACCCGGTGTGGTGAGCTTTTGTTTCATTAGATGAGCCAGGGTCTTATGATCAGTTCTGACTTCAAAAAGATGGCTTCCCATGTAGTGACTCCAATAGGTGACAACAAATATAATTGCAAGTAGCTCTTTATCATACACAGACAACTGTTTATGTTTGGGAGATAGAGTTTTACTGATAAAGGCCAATGGGTGGCCATCTTGCATCAAGACAGCTCCTATACCATAGCTAGATGCATCTGTTTCAACAACAAAAGGTATGAAGAAATTTGGCAGAGCCAATACTGGTGGGCTCATCATCACCTCTTTCAGCTTCAAGAAGGTAGTGTCAGCCTCATCACTCCATTGAAAGACATCTTTCTTTAGTAGATCAGTAAGAGGCCTACAAAAAATACCATAATTCCGAATGAATCTTCTATAGTATCCAGTAAGACCCAGAAACCCCCTAAGCTTGGTGACATGACATCAGTGGGTACAGGCCACTCTTGCATAGCTTGAAGCTTCTTAGGATCAATAGCTACTCCGGCTTTTGAGATAATGTGGCCCAGGTATTCAACTTGTTCCTTTGCAAAATCACATTTGTCTCTCTTTTCAAATAAAGAGTGTTCACAGAGTTTATCAAAGACCAGCTTTAAATGGTCTAAGTGAGCAGCAACATCAACACTGTAGATTAGTATGTCATCAAAGAAGACTAGCACAAACTTCCTTAGGTAAGGTCTAAAGATGTCATTCATCAAGCTCTAGAAGGTAGCAGGAGCATTGGTGAGATCAAAAGGCATAACTGTGAATTCATAATGGCCATCATGAGTCTTGAAGGCTGTCTTGTGAATATCATTAGTTTCCATTTTGATTTGGTGGTAGCCAACCCTCAAATATATCTTTAAGAAGATTGCAGCTCCATGAAGCTCTTCCAGTAGCTCCTCTATCAAGGGAATTGGGTATTTGTCCTTGACAATAATCTTATTTAACCTTCTATAATCGATGCACATTCTCTATGTGCCATCCTTTTTCTTCACAAGAACCACAGGAGAAGAGAATGGACTACAGCTTGGTTGTATAAATCCTTGTTTCAGCAAGTTAGATACCATTTGCTCAATAACATTCTTCTGTAAAGCAGTATGGTGGTATGGCCTAGCATTCACAGGTGAGGTACCATTAGCTAGCACAATCTGGTGGTTGTGAGTTCTCATGGGAGGTAGAGAAGTAGGTTCTGCAAATACCTTCTCTTGAGACTCCAGAAACTCTTTGATATCCCCAGCAATCTCTTGAACTGTCTCATTGTGTTCCAAGGTTAGAAGTTCAGGGGCAACATCCTCAGTGACTCGAATGCAGCACATCTAAGCTCCTGGACAGTTGGTGATAATTTTATTCATCTCTTTGTCACTGATGGATTGGATCTTTGAGTGAGACTGACCACCTCTGAGGACAATCCTCTTTCCCATCAGCTTGAATTCCATAATAAGGTTCTTGAAATCCCAATGAATAGTGCCCAAGGTCTCTAACCATTGAACTCCCAGAACCATGTCACAGTTGCCTAATGGTAAGAGTAACACATCTGCAGTGAAGATAGTGTTCCTCAACACCCATTTCAAACTTTTACACATAGAATCACATTCAAGTCTATTTCCATCAGCTGCATCAACCATCCCTGGTCTAACTGAAGTCAATTGTAATCCCAGTTTCTTAGCCAAATGCAAATCCAAGAAATTGTGGGTGCTACCAAAATCAATCAAGATATTCACCGCTCTCTTTCCCACCCTTCCAGTGACTCTCATAGTTCTGAATCCATTAGGGGTAGTACCATTGATAGCATGAATGGATATTAGAGGATTATCCTCCTCCTCAACTTCATCAGAATTCTCAACCATATCATCAGTAGGTTCCTCTCTAGTATAGTCATCATCTATCTCAAGCAAGTATAAGATTTTCTTCACACATCTATGTCCTTTGTCAAACTTTTCATCACAACCATAACACAACCCTTTAGCACGTTTTTCAGCCATTTGTTCATCAGTCAACTTTAAAATTTGGCACAATAGGAGTAGGTAACAGAGGAGAAGTATTGGAGTTATTAGTTGCCATTCTAGATTCATTACAACCAAACTTCCTGGGTTCTGCGAATATCCCTCCCTCACATTAGACATATCTTGTAAACGAGCAAGAGCATAGGCATGCGCAAGTGTTTGAGGCATATAGAGTCTCACAACTTTTTGAACATATGGACGCAAACCATTAACAAAGTGACTAATGGCATACGATTCAGGAATTGAGACACGACATAGGAGCAATTCAAATTTGTCGTGGTAATCAGAAAACGAACCGTTTTGTTTCAAGGAAAGCAACTCAGTCATCAGATCTCCAAGTAGGTTATCGCCAAAACGCCCTTCCAACGCTTGTAGAAATAGCGTCCATGGAGTTGTTAGAGCTTGATCCTGATATTTAGACCAGCTCTGGAACCTTTGAAGAGCGCGGCCTTCAAAATTGATCAAAGCTAATCGCACCTTCGATTCCTCCGGTGTTAGATCCACCGTGAAGAAGTGATCGCAGAACATTATCCAGCCAGTCAGATCCTCCCCTGAGAAGATCGAGAATCCAACCTTGGATTGGCGAGTAGAGAAGTAAGGCATCTGTGGAGGTACACCACCACCAGCCACCGGTGCGCCACCGCCACCGCTCGTAGCTAGCAATCGATTCATCAACTCGTTTTGTTGCACTTGCAGCGTGAGAAATTCCTCTCTCAGCTCCTTAAAGTGTAGATCGCGTGTGTTATCATCTTGATCTGTTAGTTTATCGAGATCTTCTCGCCGACGATCGTGATCAGAGAGTTTAGCCGTTAGATCGGCCATTGCAGTAGTGAACATTTCTTCCAATCGGCGAGCATCGCCGGAACGTGTATCCACCATGGCGGAAGCCTGATCGTGTGGACTGATAACACTTGGTACGAAGTCAGGGCCACCGGGAATAGGAACGGCGACCGAGAGGGTACCGATGCGTAAGGCGCTATGAGATGAAGAGGGGGAAGAGATATTTTGCATTAATACGAAAACATGAGTTTACACAGAGAGGAGACAACTTATATACACGTTGCCACCAGCTTAAAACCGACTTACAACCAACTTAGAACTGAATCCTAACCGTCTAACTAACTCTACATCTCACGCTTGAGCTCGTTTGATCCTCTATTTCTCGGCGTTGCATGCGCCATGCACCGCTTATTTACTTTCTGCTTTAGCGTTTATTCTTTTTTCTCTTATTCTTCTCGACTTCCACGTATCATATTATATACTATGTTAAAAAAAAAATTATTGTACTACTTTATATCTTCACACACAACACAAGTTTTAGAGAAATTAATAAAAATGTCAATATATATTACTCCATCCATTCCACAAAAATTGTCTCACTTTGACCGTGCACGGGTTTTAAGAAATGTAATGAAAAGTGAGTTGAAAAAGTTAGTGGAATGCGAGTCCTACTTTTATATATTAGTTAGTTTTATAATAAAATGTGAATAGGAATGAGTTAGTGGAATATGAGTCCACTACCAAAAACGGTAAAAAGTGAAATGAGACAAATTTTGTGGGACGGACGGAAATGGAAAAATGGGACAATTTTTGTAGGACAAAGGGAGTATATAATCCAATTAAAAAAAATAAAAGATTTTATTTATTTATAACAATGAGGAAAATTGGAAGTACAAATTAAGTTTTTTTATAATAATAAGAGCGTCATTTATGAACTTTTTAATAAAACTAGAATAGTGAAAAAAAATTACATAAGAAATATTATTAATATCATTTTAATGGGGTAAAAAAATGTTAACCTAACCCAAAATATTGTAATTTAAAATTAAATCGTAGTGACCGGTGATAAAAATATTGAGATTTTGATAATCAAATTTAAATACTAAATTTGGCTCATTAAAACATACACATATATATATATATATGGGTGCGTTAAAATGACAACACTCTTAAAATGACACTGTGACACCACGCTAGACTGCAATATTATAAACACTAGACTGCAATATCCAATACACTAGACTGCAATATCCAATACACTAGACTGCAATCTATAGATTGCAGTCTAGCGTATTGGATATTGCAGGCGGGAAAAATTGCAGTCTAGAGTATTGGATATTACAGTCCGCAAAAATTTATCCTTGAGCAATTTTTATAATTGCCACATGGCAGCTGATTATTCGTCCATGTGTACAAATGGATGGCTAGGATTGGTGGTATGGTGTTAGCTTAAGAGGTGTTGTCATTTTAACACACACCTATATATATATATATATAGGGGTGCGTTAAAATGACAACACTCTTAAAATGACACTGTGACACCACGCTAGACTGCAATATCTAATACACTAGACTGCAATCTATAGATTGCAGTCCAGCGTATTGGATATTGCAGGCGGGAAAAATTGCAGTATAGCGTATTGGATATTGCAGTCCGCGAAAATTTACCCTTGAATAATTTTTATGATTGCCACATGGCAGCTAATTATTCGTCCATGTGTACAAATGATTGGCTAGGATTGGTGGTATGGTGTTACTTTAAGAGGTGTTGTCATTTTAACACAAACCTATATATATATATATATATATATATATAGGATTGTGATCAATTGAGATTATTTAAGCTAATTGAGAAATGAGATGCAATATCAGCCACTCATTTTTATTAAATAACTGGTCCAGATTTTGCCACACAATAAATAATTTTTGATTAATTTAATATGAAAGGGTATAATGGTCATTTTGTGTTTTAATTAGGGTTCTTCAGCTTGTGTCCTTCAACCACTCATTCTTCAGCCACTCATCCTCCCAAAACTCGCCTCCTAACTCAGACGAGTCCGACTTGACTGTCACCAGCTCCTTCCTCACCGGAGTCGCCACCGGAGGTGGAATCTTTAGCTCGTCGTCCGACGCCTCGAGTAGATAGCCTAGATCCGGCCGCGATTCGCCGGAATCCGACGCCAATTCGATGATTCCTTCCTCTAACCCCTCTGGATTCGCCGCTCAGCTGGTTCTTCTGGCTGCTCACGCTCAATCCGGCGGCGGAGGAGAAGATCCTAATCGAGCTTTGCACTGTCCTCAAGGAGTCTCGCGCCGGCGAAATCGCCAAGTGACTCGCCGAGGCCGTGCACCTCGTCATGGAGCTTTGCGAGCGCAGGGAGCTGTTCGACCGGATCAGATCTCTCCAGATCGATTTCCTAACTTTGTATTCACAATTTAGCGTAGGTGTATTTTCAGTTTCTCTCTCAACAATTGCTAATTTGATGCTTTTCTGCTGCTGCATTTGGATTTTGATCGATTGTGATGTTGTAATTTTAATGGAGATGTAGCTAAATGCATTTAGATTTGATTGGATAATGGAAAATTGGGTAATTAATTGCGCATATGTGATCCGATCCTTAATTTTGGAAATCATATTCTGGTTTTGTTGGATTATCACATTAATTAGTTTTGGAACTCATATTCTGGTTTGTGTTATTTTCCCCAAAATTCGATCGTTTCAGTAATTTTGAATTCTCTTTATGATCGGTTGCTTTTGATCCGTGATTTGGAGATGGTAGTCGGAGGAATTGGATTATCAATTATGTTGTTGGATGTGAGCTGGATTGGGGAATTATAATGCACTCTAGGTGTTTGGGAATAATAATGCACTCTAGGTGTTTGCTAATATTCCTCAGTTGGGAATTAGTTGCTAAGAATTAGATCCAAGATTTAGCTATCTCCCTTTTTTAATGTCTACTACGCATATATAATGTCAACTACATATATAATCTATGTCAACTACATTTACAATTCATGTCAACTACACACATATAATGTCAACTAAATATACAATTTATGTCAACTACACATAGGGGTGGCAAATCGTGCGTGTCGGGTCGTTATCGTGTCGACACGATAACGACACGAACACGATAACAACAAACACGAACACGACCCGTTAAGAAAACCTCAAACACGAACACGAACACGACCCGCTACCCTCAGACACGAACACGACACGAACCCATTAACGACACGAACCGGTTCGGGTCAACACGACACGAACACGACACGAACCCATCAATGACACAAAAATAAGTATTAAAAAATGAAAATAATAAGAATAATAATATTAAAATATTATGTGTTAATAAGAATAATAATATTAAAATATTATGTGTTAACGGATAACACGAACACGACACGAACACGACACGAACACGCATTGCTAACGGATAACACGAACCCGACACGAACACGACACGAAATTTTCGTGTCCTTAATGGGTCGACCCGATAAGGACACGAACACGATAAGCTCTAACCCAAACCCATTAATTTCGTGCCGGTTCGTGTCGTGTTATCGTGTCGTGTCAAAAATTGCCAGCCCTAACTACACACATATAATGTCAACTATGTGTACAATCCATGTCAACTACGTGGCTATTGATATGTGAATTTTAAGTGTTATTTGTTAGTTGTTGACATTTTAATACGAGTTGTTGACATTCGATATTCTCGGTATGATATGTGAATTATAAGTGTTATTTGTTAGTTGTTGACATTTTAATACTACGAGTTGTTGACATTCGATATTCTCGATACTGATATGTGAATTATAAGTATTATTTGTTAGTTGTTGACATTCGATATTCTCGGTATTGATATGTGAATAGTAAGTGTTATTTGTTAGTTGTTGACATTTTAATACGAGTTGTTGACATTCGATATTCTTGGTATTGATATGTGAATTGTATGTGTTATTTGTTAGTTGTTGACATTTTATTACGAGTTGTTGACATTTGATATTCTCGGTATTGATATGTGAATTGCAAGTGTTATTTGTTAGTTGTTGACATTTTATTACGAGTTGTTGACATTCGATATTCTCGGTATTGATATGTGAATTATAAGTGTTATTTTTTAGTTGTTGACATTTTAATACGAGTTGTTGACATTCTATATTCTCGATATTGATATGTGAATTATAAGTGTTATTTGTTAGTTGTTGACATTTTAATACGAGTTGTTGACATTCGATATTCTCGGTATTGATATGTGAATAGTAAGTGTTATTTGTTAGTTGTTGACATTTTCATACGAGTTGTTGACATTCGATATTCTCGGTATTGATATGTGAATAATAAGTGTTATTTGTTAGTTGTTGACATTTTAATACGAGTTGTTGACATTCGATATTCTCGGTATTGATATGTGAATTATAATTGTTATTTTTTAGTTATTGACATTTTAATAAGTGTTATTTTATCGAACGTTGAAGATTTGAAGATTTGAAGATTTGAATGTTGAAGATTTGAAGATTTGAAGATTTGAATGTTGAAGAGATTTGAAGATTTGAATGTTGAAGATTTGAAGATTTGAATGTTGAAAATTTGAAGATTTGAAGATATGAATGTTGAAGATTTGATTATTTAATGTTGAAGATTTGAAGATTTGAAGATTTGAAAACTTTGCAGCTAGAGTTTTAGAGAGGATTTTAAAAAATGATTTCAAACACAATTTAATGAAAAGACAATTATACCCCCTTGTTGACATAATGTGGTATTTGTTGACATTTTGTTAATCTTGTGGATTAGTGGCCCATATTGCATCTCATTTCTCAATTTAGCTAAATAATCTCAACCTAACAAGACCCTATATATATATATATATATGGTTGCATTAGGGTCCTATTACACTCTTAGAGTCTTTCCTCTTCTTAATATCAACCATTAGATTGATGGAATGGATGGACTAGATTAAAAGGGCCAATCTGATCCCGTATTGCATTATTTGTGCATTTTCGTGCATTAAAAGGGTAAAGCAGTAAAATAACACACTACACAATCAGTTTCAAAACGGCAGTTCCGAAATTTACGCGGCATTTTCATCGACCTCTCAACTCCCCTCTCTCTCACTCCATCCCATCAACTCTCTCTTCTCAAAAATTCTCCCCCAATTCCACAAAACCCTAGCCGCCGCCGCGAAATCAAGTTGAAATCAAGTTCTACCAACGCTGCCTGCCGCGAAATCTCCGTTGGTGGACCATTCCCGCCGTGGAATCTACGTCGGTGGACGATTCCCGCCGTCAAATCACTACGCGCTCTCTGTTGAAAAGCGAAGCGTCGCCTTCCAAAAAAAAGGTTTGGTTCTGTTTTTTTTTTGTTTGGTAGGCAAAAACACTCCTAAACATCGATTGAAGTCAGAAACACTCTTAAACAGCGATTTATAGTTTATAATCGTAATAATTCACAAAAGTGTTTGGCGCGATTTTGTTGGAAAAGATGAATTTGTGGTTATTAGAGTTAAGGTTTTGCTCATACTTGCTATAAAAATTCGTGAAAACCCAGTTGGATCTGGGTTTCATCGATTTAATTTACAGTTGGTGTAATGCACAAAAGTTGTTGTTTTTTTTTTGGAGAAGTCGATATTGTGAGCATTTCTATGTACTGAATGCTTGATTTCTGGCCAATATGTACACTGTTGGTCATTTTTTTTGGGCGATACCACACTGATATATGGTTGAAAACTAACCGATTTTGGCACTCTCGTCGCGCAGATATAGAATGAATAAAAGAGCTCGCGCCTACAAAAAGCCAGAACCCAATCAAGGTTATGCATCATTCCAACATTTTTTGTAGGTGATTGTTCTGTTCTGTAGGTTATTGTTCATTTTATTGGTTGGAAAAGGTGTTCATTTTCTGTAGCTAGTAATTGAGTAGTATAACTAGGTTTGTACATTAAATCTTCAGATCTGTGCATTGTTGAATAGAGGTCGTGCATCACTTGTCTTTAGCTTAGGTTATGCATCATTCCAACATTTTTGGTAGGTGATTGTTCTGTTCTGTAGGTTATTGTTCATTTTTTTGGTTGGAAAAGGTGTCATTTTCTGTAGCAAATAATTGAGTAGTATAACTAGATTTGTACATTACATCTTCAGATCTATGCATTACTTACTGTAACGCATAGATTATTTGTTGTTAACCATTGTTTTTCCTGTTCTGGACAGGGTCTAAGCACCATCGGATTGAGTTCGAGCAAGCAGTTGACGATGTTATTCCCTTAGCATTAGCTCAAAAACTTCGACAAAGGTTAGCCGCGGAAGAAGCTGGAACAAGTTTACGCAATGAAGACGTGGATAAAAAGAAACCGATGGTGAAGAAAGCCGACCACCTGTATTGTCGACAGAACCCCACCGAGTTCATTTCATGTAGACAGAAGCTGACTTCCCGGCAAAGTGAATGATGCATAAAATATAATATTTAATGCATTGATATAAACGTGGTAATGCACATTAACAAATTTATCCAGTAATGGAATATATAAAGCGAAAGATGCATAGGATATAATATTTAATGCAATGATATAAACGCGGTAATGAACATTGACAAATTTCTGCAATAATGGAATGAATAAAGGAATTGATGCATATAATATAATATTTAATGCAATGATATAAACGCGGTAATGCACATTAACAAATGACTCCAGTAATGGAATAAATAAAGGGAATGATGCATAGAATATAATATTTGATGCAATAATATAAACATGGTAATGCACATTAACAAATGACTCCAGTAATGGAATAAATAAAGCGAATGATGCATAGAATTTAATATTTAATGCAATGACGTAAACGCGCAAATGCAATTTACGTACTAATGTTTCAACAGCGTTTTTTCTGGACGATGAAATATCTTCAACGGAGAAGAAGGGAGAAAAGATTGCACAGAAAATTTGGGTAGAATCGTTTATTTCTGTAGAAAAAACCGATACAATCATGAGAAGAGAAAATCAAGGACTTACCATAACTAACTATATTGTGTATTCCTAATCAGCCCTTTTCGTCAAATTCAATGATTAAAAATAAATAAATAAGCCTCTATTTTGGGCCATTAGATCTCTAAAATGGAAGGCCAAGATTAAAAAGGACTATAGAACATAATATTAGAAAAGGATATGAATACATCCCTATATATATATATATATATATATATATATATATAGAGTTGTGATCAATGTCGAACCAATTTTAAAGACCGAACTAGAGACCAAATCTAGACCATTAGATCTAGTTTTTTTGATGAGATGTGCTGCTGTGAAAATTTTTTCGGCTTCATTACAAGCCCATTTTACTTCATTATATAGGTTTATTACTTCATTCTGTACTTCAAATGTTTCTACACATACTTCATTCCAATAATTTATTACATTATTCCATGTGTTTATTAAACCATATTAGCGCCATGACGTTGGTGATAGATATTGTAGAGAGAAAGAACGGCACGCGACGGTGAAACCACATTTACGTACTGGAATGAAGTAAAAACCTACTGGAATGAAGTAAAAACCTACTAGAATGAAGTAAAAACCTACTAGAAAAGTAATATATTCTGGAACGAATTTAAATCTTCGTAACATGTTAGTATGACTTATTTACCTTCACATGAATTAAAATAGGCTCGTGATGAAGGCGAAAATAATTTATAAATTTCTGTATCTTATCCATAAAAAACTAGATCTAAAAGCCCTAATTTAGTAGGGTTCGGTGGTTCGGTCTTTAAGAGTGGATTTGTGGATAATGGGACTCTCTCTCTCTCTCTCTCTCTCTCTCTCTCTCTATATATATATATATATATATATATATATATATATATATATATATATATATCTCAATTCAAATTTGTTTATGAAAAATTCGAATTATACAGATCACATGGCTTGACTTTTTAAAAATTAAACAAAATCGAAATAAGAATATGGTTTATAATATTAATTTTATTTACATAGTTTAATTATAAATCTCAAAATGAAATTTTTATGTTTTTTTATGTGTGACCATTTCCTCTACAATAGAGATCCATCAGTTTTCTAGTCAACATGGGTATTCATTTTATTTTATTTCAAAATCTTATTTTTAATTTTATCTAATTAAAAATTTTAAATTAGGGCCAAAAAAATAAATGGACAGTACATCGCACTAGGGTTGGCAATTTTTGACACGACACGATAACACGACACGAACCGGCACGAAATTAATGGGTTTGGGTTAGAGTTTATCGTGTTCGTGTCCTTATCGGGTCGACCCATTAAGGACACGAAAATTTCGTGTCGTGTTCGTGTCGTGTTTGTGTCGGGTTCGTGTTATCCGTTAGCAATGCGTGTTCGTGTCGTGTTCGTGTCGTGTTCGTGTTATCCGTTAACACATAATATTTTAATATTATTATTCTTATTAACACATAATATTTTAATATTATTATTCTTATTATTTTCATTTTTTAATACTTATTTTTGTGTCATTGATGGGTTCGTGTCGTGTTCGTGTCGTGTTGACCCGAACCGGTTCGTGTCGTTAATGGGTTCGTGTCGTGTTCGTGTCTGAGGGTAGCGGGTCGTGTTCGTGTTCGTGTTTGAGGTTTTCTTAACGGTTCGTGTTCGTGTTTGTTGTTATCGTGTTCGTGTCGTTATCGTGTCGACACGATAACGACCCGACACGCACGATTTGCCACCCCTACATCGCACGGATGCGACACTAGTTTTAAAGTAATACCCGAGTTCACTCAAAGAGGGCATGACATGTTTATTGAAATGTTTTTAGCATAAATTCACTGAGTGCATCAAGTACTAAGCTCTGCATACATTTTCCCTATGTGCATGTTGAGCTGTGACGAGCGATTAAGAAGATGTCTGTCAAATGTTCAGAATATGTTGTGTCTTCATACATAATATTATTATACTCTCGAATGCTTTAGCTGAACGTTGTTTTATTTATAAATTGATATCGTTGAATATTGTATCATTCAACTATTGAACTACTATGAATTCACACTCTGATTTGAATGGTTTAAGTTCCACTTTTGATTCGTGATTCGAGCCCATTGTCATTTTCCATTTTTCTTCCCTATTTTTTTAATCCCTCACTAGTCGCGATCAACTACTTAGCTTTCTTTTTTTTTAGAAAGGGCGGTCGTGACGCAGGGCGTGCGATTCAAACGTTCACAGAGACATGTTGAGAGTTGAGGTTCTCGATAGACGAAATAGATGGAGTAAGCATTGTGCCGATAGAATTTAGTTATAACAACACTTATTAGGCAATTAGTGAGATGACATTGCCTGAAGCTTCATAGAACATGTTAATAACAACATCAAAATACTCTTAAAAAAAACATCAAAATATTATTTTAAGCATAAAATTATAGATATCAATTTAACAAAGAAAAACTTATACATATTGTTAATGCGAATCTCATAACCTATCCATCAATATATAAAGTGGGAGTTGTAGAAAAAATTGCAGAAATGCCATTCAAGGTGATTTTGGCGGAAAACAGTATTTTAGCATAGGTTAAAATTTCAAAGCATAAAATAAGTTTGGTAAATGCTTGGCAAGTACCTTCTTGAGCACTTTTCACACCTTTTCTCGGTAACACACAATTGAGGTATAGGTGCAGGCAGTGTCGGAACCACACGGTGCCAGCGGGGGCTTAGCCGGCACCAGACCCCAATCCCCCCTTGTACCACCGTGCTCCGACCGATATCCACCCCAGAGCGAGCCGCCGAGCCTTGTACTCCAAAGTTTCCAGTTGTCCGCCGCCTGTTCCAGATTCAGAAATTAAAAATTGGGGAAGAAGACAATTAGGCTTATTTGTTTTGGGCCATTTCATTTATTGTGGGGCTCTTTTTAATGTTGGCCTTATAACTTAATAAACTAATAATGCTAGCTCTAAGCCCTTGACACATTTAACCCAAATCCTCAAAGATAGTTCATGCCTAGAGGCTGGAAATTTGCGAGACAACGCCCCCTACGCTTGCCGCCGCTGCCAGAGTTCTGCAGCGGCGCATTTCGTCGCTTCGGGTAAGAATTGATGGTCGATGGGTGATGTATCGGGCTGGGAAAACTAGCAAAGATTTTGGTTTCTACCTCAAGAGATAAAGCTTTCTCCTTGGTGTACAATTTGATTGAGTTGACACCGATTCTGCCGGTTGCAACAGCTTCTGCCGAATGAGTATTTTCTTCTACGAAACTTATCAAAACAGATTTGTGAAATAGAATGGGAGACGAATGGATGAATGATATCTTAATTGTATACATCGGGGGGAATTTTTAAAAAAAAATGGAAATGAGACTATTCTTCGGCGATTTCAAGAAACGGCGACTCGTCGAAAATAGTTACTATCATTTAGTGTGTCGTAAAAGTTGAATCGAAAATAGACATTACATGTAAAATTAAATAATAAATATTTTTTTAAAATTTCAGCCCCGCCTTGTTTAATTTTCTGGTTCCGTTACTACTCATTGGGCAGGCCTATTACAATAGACAGATCTATTACCGAGAAAGCATGGAATCAGATTTTGGGAGGTACAATAATTTATTTCAATTCACTGTTTATCTTCCCAAAAATTATGCTGAGATTCAAAATATTTTTTAAATCAACTATATATGTTGGCTTACATTGGTAGTTTGTTTGAACTTTGAACCACTATAAATACCAGATACAAAATGCGTTTTCTGTGAATTGAGTACAATACTTTTTTGTGCTATTTTCTCTCTTGAATCTAAGAGCTTTGATATTCATGATATTTCTTACAGATTCTGATTTTCCGATTGCAGCATAGCAGGGGTCTTGGAATCCGGTGACAGCTCCGACGACGGGTGATGAGGGTGGCAAGGCTGAGGGATGCGGCAAGGCGGCGTTTGACCGAGAGAAAGTGAGGGATGGGGAGGAAAGTGAGGAAGGAGAGAGAGAAGTACAATGTTTTTGTTTAAAGATCCGATCTTTACCCACTCCTGCTAGAGGTACCGGAGGGAATGAGGGAATGGAGGGGAGCGCAGGTGACGCGGCTGTGCAGGCGAGGTAGCCGCGGCGAGGCGCCACTTTGGGGTTAAGTGTATTAGCTGTAGAAGAAGATTGTATGTATACGTGCTACGCTAGCATATTAGTTAGTGTATTCAATTTGAATTGAATTTCTTTTTATTAGATAGAACTATTATTGAGTTTTAGTTAGTACTTCTAATATGTTGTTGTCTTTACATTTTACAATTAATTTTTTTAAGTATATTAATTTAAGTAAAAATGTTGAAAACTCCAATTGAATCTACGATCAATTCAAATATATAATTATTCTCTTTAATCAAAGATTATTTGAAATCTCAAATTATTCAATTAAAACTAAAATATTCCTAAAAATTTGGGATTCCAATCATTTTATATACAATTGAACAACTAAGAATTTCGATTTATCTTAGACTAAGTAGAAAGATGCCATTCATATTCGATTCAATTGAATGACTAAAGGTTTTAATTAAATTCACAATTGATCAGTTGGAACGTAGATCGATTGGATTTCATGTTATTCTTAATTGAACTATTGAATTCTTAATTGAGTATCAATTGAATTTACAATCCTTCTTATTGCTTAATTAAATCTTGAATTGAATTACATACACAGATCAATCGAATTTTCAATTAATCAATCATATTTTCAATTTAAGAGAAATGATACAATAAATCTTCAATTGATCAATTAGAACTTCAATTAACCAAATTTCAGTTTTATTTTTTTTTTTTTTGGTTGAACACTTAAATTTTTATTTTCAATATATTCTTTTAGTTTGAATTGTTAATAGTATATATACTAATAAAATGTACGCATCCCAACAACAACTAGATCGATATCGAGAATGAATACATTTTAAATACATTAATTTGTTATGTGTTTTGTGGAAGTTATGACAATATATCTTAGTATTAAATTTATAATTTTAAAATTTATAAATATATTGAGGAATTGATTCACGCTCTTCGATTTTTGCCGATCTCATCAGCTTATCACATTTTTTTTTTATCTTTTCCAAGTTGTTTTGTTGTTATCTTTGTTCAATAATGGTAGGTATGTATCAATAATTGTATTGTTTATGTTTTAATTTTGAATCGATCAATATGCATCTTTTTTTTGTACTTAAGTTTTTGATTCATTTAATATTTTGTATATTTGTCAGTAAATTTTTTATTTTTTTCATGATCAATTGATTGTAATGTTCATGCTTCTAATGTATGTTTATGTTTTCATCAGTTTTTTCTTTGATTAATGTTAGGTATTATGTGTTTTAGCACAATTTGTTTTATACATTCGGTCAATTTTGTTTTCCTTTGTTTTAACCTGTACGTATTATAGTATACGTTGTGTACTGAAAACTGCAATGTAATTTATTGAAGTTATGTTTTTACTATGTTTAAATATGATTCAACATTTTAGTAGAATCTGATACTATGACTGAAGTGTTGTTTATTAATTTTGTAACGTGTTTAGTTAACCTGATTCTATAATTAGTTAAAAATCATAAAGCTAGTCCATAGCACGGGTGTTAATACTAGTTTAGCAAACACACGAGAAGCACCACTGTTCGTCATGTGACACTGTATTTAGTTTGGGTGTATCGAATCGACAACACTTACAACAAAATACATTAGTTAAATTTCCTCTCAATTACGCCAGTATAGAGCATGCGGTGTCGATAATTAAAACAAACATTTAGAGACATCGTTCGATTTTTAAAAATAAAATAGTACTACGAAAATATAATCTAAGATTAAGTTGTGAAATTATTTTAGCGAGAAGAGGATGACTATGACTAATTATCACATGAGTATCCATCTAGAATTCTATGTAATCCAATTTCATGAACCAAACCCCGTACATATTTAATCACAAAATATAATTTTGCAAACTGAACAGCCCCAATTGTATAAAGATAAAGAAGGAGAACAAATACTAGAATATGAATTTGTTCGATTAAAATAAATTACCATCAATACAAGATACCACTACTTGGTTCATCTACTAAAGTTCGGGAAAGAACCAACCGAAGAAAACCCGAACTGTACTTAGACATAAGAAATAAATACTACTAAGAACTATCTAGCAGGCATTACTTCATCTTTATCATAAACATTAAATTTAAACTGACGAAGTCCATTTGGTGTGATTGTCGATGGTCTACAAAATTCGAAAGGATTACTAGGAAGCAGCCATACTTCATCATTATCAAAGAATAAGTATGTAATTACTATAGTGGATGGTTCTTTATTTAATATTGAACCAATCTTGTTATATAACTCCTTTGGACCCAAAAGAAATATAAATTTAAATAAAAATAGGTCAGATCCATAACGCATTTTGATTAATACATTACCAGGCGCCCTACCACCCATATTATAAGACATTATGACCACCTTCTTTGTCTTCTCAACAATTTAGGGATGAGTGTTCTTCGTGCTTGTTTTCTGAAGAGGTTCTCTGTTATTTTCTTTTCCCTCTCTATTTGGGTCTCTTCATGGCTTTATCATCTACTATTTATAGTGACGTATTATAGATATTTTATAAAGGAGGCCATAATCTCTTCTTCACTTTTTTTGTATGAATCAATGATCGACCGTAATATATCACTCTATTTAGTGTATGATTGTCCCGCATTTACTTTTATTACTAATATTTTCATACACGCAGTAATCTACTATTCAATTTATTCTATATTCACTTGCACTTACTTTTATTAATAAGATTTACTAAACCAAATCGCTACTACTTTCACTATTTGGTTAGTGTTTGATATACCATAATTTACGGAGTATTAAATTTAGTAAATGATTCTCTCGCACTAAATTTTATTAATAAGATTAAAAAAAACCCAAATTCTTATTACACACGAACACTACTCTCAAATTGTTGAAAAAATGTCCGGCGATGGAAACTCCAGCGGCGGCGGCGGCTCCGGCGGCTCCGGCAGGCGGCGCTCCGTCGGATTCGACTTGAACTCGTTCGACGATTGGGCGAGCATGTACAACTGTTTGGGTACTCCCGGTTCGTCGCCGGGCACCCAAGGCTCGACCACCCCGCCGGCGTACCAAACACCACATTTTGATGTGGATGCATACTATCGTCCCTCCCCCCCCCCCCCCCCGAGGTACGGGCAATCGCCGGGATTATCCCAAATTTCTGAGAATTTTTTGGCGCCTGAACGCAGTTTGCCCGACTAGCCAATTGGTGGAGGCTTCGGCTCCGGCTCCGGCAGGATCAACTTCAGTCTCGGCGTCAATGCCGAGGAGGAAGAGGAGGCAGCGGCTGGTGGAGACGGCAGCCGTCATGCATACAGCCAAGCCGAGACGCTGGCTCTGTACGACGCTTAGATCAGCGTCTCGTACGATCCTGTCGTCGGGAATCAACAAACCCACAAGTGTTTTTGGCTAAAAGTCACCGAAGTTTACAACGCACGAAGGCCGGCGAATACCGTTCCCCGCAACGTGAAGATGCTCCGCAGTCATTGGGAGCGAAGCGACAAAGATGTCAAAAAATTTTGCGCAATATACAGGGGAGAAGAGGCGAATTATCAGAGCGGAGCCAGTGGAGCCGACATTCTGAGAGCGGCGTTGCGGGTCTTCAAAGACGACGTCGGCAAAGATTTCAAGCTTGTCGATGTTTGGTCGCAAGTCCACCACCTTGACAGGTGGGCTGGCGGTGTCGAGTCGGGCTCAACGCACGAAGCGCACGGCGCGTGGCCACTACTTGTCTAGTGATGGCGGCGAAGGCAACACCTCACGTGAGGGCACGCCAACCGATGATGTAGGGGGGTCTTCTTCTGGTGCACGACGTCGGCCGCAAGGGACCAAGGCGGCGAAGGCGGCTAGAGCCAGGGGGAGAGCGAGAGCGAGAGGGATGGGCCGCGGCGGACCAAGCCAGGCGGGCTCGAGCTCGGGCTCCGGCACGGGCACGGGCTCGCACACCCTATGTCCATGTACCTAGTCACCACGATGGCGGACCTCTCAAAAATGAATCCTGGCCAAGTTGCAGCCCATATGGCCGGAATTGAGTATATGAGAGCTCAACTTGGTATAGCTGCACCGCCGACTTCGGGGGATGATGATTCGCCGGCGGAGTAGTTTTTTTATTTTTTAGGATTTTAAATTATGTACTTTTTTTATTTTTTAGGATTTTAATTATGTATTTTTTTCTATTTTTTAGGCTTTTAAGTTGTAATATTTATTTTATTTTAATGAAGTGTGTTTTTATTAATTGAATTTGTTGGAATTAAAAATAAAAAATGAAATTGAATGAATAGTTAAGAGATGGTTAAGAGATGATTAAGAGATGGAGGGTTGCAGGTGCTGTCTCTTAGTTAAGAGATGAGCTAAAAAGTACAGTGGGGCCCATGAATAGTGAAGAGATGAGACGGATAAGAGACAGCGTTGCGGATGGCCTAATGTATTGCAAAATGTATTTGAATGCAAACACACACTAGTCGTTGTTCTCTTGCTCAAAACAAAGTCGTTTCACAAGTCAAAGTCTAATCGTTTTAATTCTCCTAATAAATTTAAACAAGACATTTTTTTAAAAATTAAATTTTAATTTTAAATATTAGTCTTCTTCTTATCACCGCCAACTCTCTCCCCCAATTCTTACTCATCCGCCGCCCACCGGATACATACTGCCACCAGCTACCCGTCATTGCCGGAGAACAGTTGCGGAACCAGTCCCGGAAATGGAGGGGACAATTTTCAGCCACATGATTAAAAAGATGTATGGTCCACATTTAATTATTGAGTAATTATGTAAAATAAGATTTATAGCGGTTGTGGACCCGGATCCACTTTTATCCATTTTGTATTCTCTGCTCTTAACTACGGATCCACTTTTATCAATTTTTTATTGAGTAAAGGTCAAATTGGTCCTGAACATATGATCATTTTACATTTTTGGTCCTAAATATTATCTTTTGAATTTTTTGATCCTGCACATATAAAAATTTGATCATTTTGGTTACCCGTCAATATTTCTGTTAAAAACTAACGGTCAACGGGTTTAATCACAATTTTGACCAAATTAAACTTTTAATTTCTAATTTTTTACTCCCTAATTAATTCCCTAATTATTTTTATAAATATTTTTTTAAAATTAGAATTAAATACATATGTTTAGGGAGTGTTTCACTTCAATTAAATAATATGTTTAGGGTTCTTATTTGGAGTGTTTCACTTCAATTTCTATCTTCTTCCTTCGTCTCATCTTTCATCTTTTTCATCCATTTTCATTCATCTCAAAATTCTAATATACAGAACTTCAAATTCTCCATTCATTCACAAATTTCTAAAATCTCAAATACCTAACATAATCAAGAATCCAACAAACTCGAATAATCCAAAAATTGAAAAACCCAACAAAAATAGGAGAACCTCAAGTCTGCAAACCCAACAAAATCGGACAAAATCGAAACGAACATATGTAGAATTTAAGATAAATTTGCATATAGAGAAATGAATAATTGTATGCTAAAAAAATGAATCCAACTGAGCAAATTGATAAAGCTTCAACAGTCTCCTTTTCTTCTTCTGAAATTCTACTGGAATTCTAACCAGATTCAATTGAGAAGACAGAGAAAGAGATATTACTATAATACTATTGAGCTCATCAAGCCAACGCTTGACGCTATCGAGAGTAATCCTCCGAGTAATATCGTAGACGACGAGAGCTCCGACGGCGCCGCGGTAATAGGCGGAGGTGACGGTGCGGAATCGCTCCTGGCCGGCGGTATCCCAGACCTGCGCTTTGACCTCCTTGCCGTCGACCTTCAGCACCTGCGTCTGAAACTCCACTCCGATCGTGGCCTTGGAGTTGTGGTCGAACTCGTCTCGAGTAAACCGCGACAGCAAATTCGATTTCCCCACAGCGGAATCGCCGATCACCACTATCTTGAACAGGTACTCTTCACCACTCTCTTCCGCCATTTTCCAATCAGTCTCTTAATTAGGGAATTAATTAAGGAGGAAAATATCAGAATTGAACCCATTGAGCGTTAGTTTTTAATGGAAATATTGACGGATGACCAATTTGATCAAATTTTCATATATGTAGAATTAAAAAATCTAAAAGATAATGTTTAGGACCAAAAACGTAAAATGATCATATGTTACCAATTTTGGCCTTTACTCTTTTTTATCCTCTACTCTTAACTATGACACACTTTTTTCATTTATTATTCAATAATTTAATTTAAATACTTCAATTGCTCAAAACACTTCCATAAATAATAAAATACATTAATAAACAAACACTTCCATAAATAATAAAATATATTAATAAACTTGAAAATATAATTATAAATTCCTAAAAATAAAAAAATGCATAACTAAAAATCCTCCAAAATAAAAATAACATCTTAAAAATGGGAATTACATAATTTAAATTTAAAAAAGTTAAAAATTCCTACACATTTCTTGTAGGGACTGTAGCCACCCAAAGTGGGAATATAAATTTAAAATTACATTCTATAAAGTGGGAATTGCATGTCCACTGGGTAGGGATTGTAGCCACCCGAAATTTCCGAGGCTTGGGTCGGAGGAGGGGCCAAAAAACCTATATCCAGCGAGGCGGATGACGGACTCCTGAACCAATTGTAGTTCCAACCGTCGGGCATATTTGCAAGAGAGAGTATTTGAGAATTTGGGAGATAGATTATTTTTGGTGAAATGGGGTATCTATAGATGAAAATAGTGAATTTTGGAGTTTGAAAAAATGAAAAAATAAATTAAAAGTGAGAAGAAAACATGTATATATATTTTTTAAATTTTTCCCAAATTAATTTTTTTTCCAATGGCTATAATGAAGCCCAATCCGGGAAGGTTGGCGATCAAATTCATACTCTATGGTTTATGCATAAAAATAATCATATATTTAATTAATTGGATTATCAAATCTAATGGATTTATTTAAGCCAAAATGGAAATTACAAAAAAATTAAGGAAAATAGAAAAGGTTAGTTGGGGAATATACATAATGATTTTATTTATTTATTTACTTAAGTAGTATATAATTTACAGTTTTGATACAAATTTTGCATGCGTTTTATTACCTTAAATATGTTGCAGTACTTGATCTCAAATCTTGATTTCTATGATATCTCAGTTACATATTAATTGAATTTCATTTAATATTTAAACATTTATTGTGTGAATTCATTCAGTACATGTAATTAATTGTCCAATATACTGAATGATAATGTCCATCATATTTTAATTTTAAGATATGATGTAGAAAGTGTTCAATCTGAACATTACTCAACAAACAACAACAAACTTGAAGAAGAGAAGAAACAAAACTGAGAT
Source organism: Salvia hispanica (assembly GCF_029641045.1). Lineage (NCBI taxonomy): Eukaryota > Viridiplantae > Streptophyta > Magnoliopsida > Lamiales > Lamiaceae > Salvia > Salvia hispanica. Next base: position 30,556,317 of record NC_142697.1, on the reverse strand, counting down.
AAAAGGAGAGAATTTATTTCTGAATCACTCGATTAAGTTTGTACAATGAGACCCTAATCCCTATTTATACAATGCGTAAAACTCAGAGATTAAGCTAAGTCAAAAGAAACACTTATTATATTGACTGACTAACTTTTCAACTTCCACTAACTGTTCTTTTCTTTTATTATTTCAATGGTCAAATTCCTCTTCTTCTCTTCCCTTCTATTCTTACTTCAGCTGAAAAAACAACTTCAACATATGATATTTTAAAAAAAATTATCATGTTCATCGTCCTATTGGATGGATCACTTTGATTATATACTATTGTTCTTGTATATTAACCATACGTCCATTATTAGTACGTTTTAATCACATGTATGGATATATTTTACTTTCATTAATATGCAATAATAGAATATTTTTACTACATCACAAAGCTATATATTTTCAGAAATTTATAATGTGATTTTTTTCAAGTTTAATGACCTAAAAGAGGCAAACATAGACCATTTATAAGGTTACATTGGCCTTCCTTATGCCCAATAGTTATGAATACCTTTTTACATACATTTAGATATAATATTTATATGCATATCAAATTTTAAAACATGTTAAATTCAGTGTCAGTATACTCCCGCCGTGAGCCGTCCTAAGAAAACAGAATAAATTGACCATTTTTTTTGTCATTCTCCGAAAATGAATTAAGTCTAAATATAAAAAAATTTGAATCAATTATACACCACAAATAATAAAGATTCCATAATCCATCAACACTATTTTTATTACTTTTTCTCAAAGTTCTCTTACTTTACTAATTTTATATTAAATCAGTTTCATTAACAAAGTTTGACTATTATTTTAAGGTAGTAGGGAAAATTACTTTTGTATAGAAATATACTCCCTCCGTCCGCAAATAGAAGTCCCGTTTTTCCATTTTAGTCCGTCTGCGAATAGGAGTCCCGGTTCATTTTTACCATAAATGGTAAAAGGGTCTCACCTTCCACTAACTCATTTCACTCACATTTCATTTAAAACTAATATATACAAGTAGACGCATATTCCACTAAATTTTTTCCACCTAATTTTCTTAACATTTCTTAAAACTCGTGCCGCCCATGAATGAGACTCCAAATGACGGATGGAGGAAGTACCAGTTATTAGTTTTTCAATGAAAAACTTATATAGTTGAGGCGATCTCATAATTTCGCAAGAAGCCAGTGGCGGATCCAGGGAGGGGCAGGAGGGGGCGACCGCCCCTCCCCGGCGACCATTTACCATGTAACCGAACGTAAATTTTCCATGGTCGCCCCATTCGTTGGCTTCCGAAATCGCCCCGAGGAAGAAAAGAATCACCCAGTGCCAGTAGTTCTATATGGAAAAAATCAGTTTTTCACAGCGTTACTAGATCTGGTTGTTCTAGCCTCTATAACATAGAAGAGATTAAAAAGATTGAACACAGAGAAACATAGCAATGTAGAGTGAGGAAGAAAGGGATATAGTAAAATGACTTGGGCTTTACCACTATTTTACTATTTTACTGGACCAAAGGTTTAAAGTTAATGAGTTATTGGTGTGAATCCAATAAATACGACTGAATTTAATTTTGATATACATCTAACTACTAATAAAATACTTACTAATACAAATTAATTGTGGTATTCATTGTGAAAATTTGTTGTTGAAGATGGAGTTAGTATTTAGGATGAAAGAAATTATTTGTGGTGAATTAGGATATACATGGTGTGGGATTTGGAATACTTGGTAATAGTATCCAATTTAAATATTGTAGAAAGGAGTGAACGGAAATTGCCATATTGGTGTGGTGTCGTGGGGGTGTCAATTTAAGCATTTTTATTTGCTAAGTTGGTGTATTTGTGGGGTAGTATTTTTTTTGTTTGATTAGGTAAATGTTAAATTTTTTTCGAAAAAACATAGTTTTATTTTGGTTGAAAGAGTATGCTCTGCTGTAAAATTGCATAATGCGATAAAAGATGATTGATCGAGTGAATCTTGAAACGTTTTCAATATATGGATACTGATAGAAGTTAGTTGTTGCGATCAACGTATTCTAATGTTATTGAAGTTAATGAGAAAAGTGAATGACATAGATATTAATAAGAAATTGGTAAAATAAGATAACGAAGAAGAAAAAAAGTGGATAAAGTATGAGAGTGAAAGAGTAAAAGCTGATAAAGTATTTTAGAGAAAATTTTCATATTTGGATGAGACTATTTTTTATGGACGGAGTCAAATAAAAAGATGAGATTATTTTTCGTGGATACTGCAAGAAGCACCATAGTTGTTGATTTGGCATTAAATTTAGCATGGGTGTAATGAATCCACCAAAACTGATTGCGTAAATTTCGAGGTACAAAATCCCAATTTTAGGCCAGATATAAAGCAGGCGGTGCGACGATTAAAATAAAGATTCTAATAGTATAAAGATGAAGAACTATGGATACTAGAATATAAAATTGATTCATTAACATAAATTACCACCATTATAACACTACCTACTAGTACTAAAGTTCGAGAAAGAACTAAGCGAAAAAAAAACCAAACAGTAATGAGACATAAGAAAATTTAAAACCACTTCGCATTAATCATCATGAACATAAAAATCAAACTGACGAAGTCCAGATGGTGTGATGGTCGATGGCCTACAAAAACTAAATGAACTTGTCAGCCATATTTCATGATGTTCGTGATTTCTATATTTAATTTTTATAGTAGTTGGTTTCTTATTCAATTCGCAACCAATCTCCTTATATAGCTCATTTGGGCTCATACAGAATAAAAATTTAAATAAAAAATAGGTCAGATCCATAATGCATTTTAATTAACACATTACCAGGCGCCCTGCCCCTCATATTGTGACCACCTTCTCTGGCTTTTTGTTACTCGTTCCATCCAAATGTGAAGGATTAATATTTTTTCCTCTCTATATGAGCCTCTTCTATGCCTTTATCATTTACTATTTTATAGTGACGTTTCGTACATTTATTTCTAAAATACGCCATAATTTCTTCTACACTATTTTTGCTGGAATCAATGATATTTAGGGTAGGTTTGGTAGCTTTCTATGGCTTTTATTAAGTTTCCACATATTTGACCTTTTCAATTATTTTATATGCTGCTTTGGTAGAAATTAATCTTATTAAAGGTTGTAGGGATCAGACCAGTCCAGATTCACTAATTACCAAGACCTCCTTTGTTCTTGTACAAGAGAGCTTAGCCAAACTCTCACCCACGCGGCTGATTTATACAACTACAAAAGTGTAATTGTACTAGGGATACAAGTAATTTGAACCCTAATTATTACAAGCTTCTTGACCGAAACCCTAGCTGGTTCATCCAATTGATTTGTACCCTGCACACTCAAGAAACAGGTTAGTAACTTCACAGAAGATCCTTTCGGATCAAAGATGAAATACTAACACAAAGAGAAAAACAAATCAGAATAGATCACTAAATATGGCTCAGAACCCGCCACATAGCCCAGATTTATTCAACTAGAACCGAATCCAAGGGAGCATGGATGAACTGACTGGAGTCTACCCTCACACCGTCAATACCTCCACCACACCGTCCCTTCACACCTGATTAGATCACCACACACAACTCAAACCAGAAATCCTAATCCTCACAACACCAAGCAACCAAAGCAGTTGCCTTCTCAACAACTCACACACGATTAATCACACTAGAACCATGAAGAATCTCAAGGAGTTGACCGGGAAAGCCATCGGAAAAGAGGAGAGAAGACAGAGTATCACCGAGAGTAGAAAGAGAGAGAGTAGATTGTAGAATGAATAGGAGCGACGCCTACACATCTCACTTATCACACACAAAACACAAACCCTTGATCCAACGGCAGAGAAGCAAGATCCAAGTGAAGGGACGCATTGCAGCAATCCAGCGGTGAAGAGTAAGTAGCTGGGCTTCTGGGCCAGGGCCAGCAAGGATAAAAGGCCCAGACACAAATTAAACCAAGCCCAAATAATGGTCCACATATCCAACATACTCCACCTTGGACTCTTATTCTAGGAAACCAATCCTGAGTTATAGGCTAGGGCATAACTCATCATTGCCAACAAGGTTAGTTCCTGACACCAAAGAGCATAAACTCATTAGTCATGGAAATAACCAAAGATTTGCCTAACAAGATCACAAGAAGGTCACCAATGGCCAACTAACCAGTCTTGTAGGTCTTTCATGCCTAGTGATCTCAAAGAGCTAAGGCTCACAGAGTCAACTAGGTCTTACCCCCGGGACATGCACATGCTAACCACAATCAAAATGCAAAATCCTAATTCAAGTGAGCAATTTATCAACATGTAAGCATTTGGTTCCCATATCAGCTGGGTTCTTATCAATGTGCACCTTTTAAGAAAAACTTCACCTTTTTCAACAATATCTCTAATGTAATGAAATCTCACATCAATATGTTTTGTCCTATCATGAAAAACTGAATTTTAACATATCTGAATAGCAGACTGAGAATCAGAAAACACAATAGGAGATTTATTCACAAACTTAAGTTCAGAGAGCACTCCCTTCAACCATACAGCCTCTTTCATTGCCTCAGTAATGACGATATATTCTGACTCAGTAGTGGATAAAGCCACTATATGCTGCAGCTGTGACTTCCAACTAATACATGATCTGCACACAGTAAACACATAGGAGGTAGTAGATTTCCTCTTACCCCTATCATTAGCATAGTTGGAATCCACAAAACCAGTTAGTAAAACACCATCATCACATTTAGAGTAACACAACCCATACTTGGCAGTGTGCTTATGATATCTTAGAAGCCATTTCAAAGCTTCCCAATTAACAGAACCAGGATTTTCCATATATCTACTAAGGCATGACACAACATAGGCAATGTCAGGCCTAGTGCTAACCATTAAGTACATCACTAATCCAATAACATTAGCATAAGAGACTTTCTTCATGGCATCAATATCAAACTGAGCCTTTGAGCATAAATCTTTACTCAACATAAAATGAGCAGCAAGGGGAACAGAGGCAGGTGTGGCATCAAATGTAATACCCGCGCCAGTTTATAATTATTTGTGTTCAATATAGTAATGTGGAACTAGAGAAGTAACGTCCCCTCCTTTATTTTAAATAAATGGAACGCGAGCCTTTATTGAAGCTAATTCTTTCTTTTATCATTTTCGTTACAAGATGATAGAAATAAAAAAAATAAGGATGAGCGAGCAAATTAGAACAGACTAAAGATACACTTCGGACTAAAGAAGTTCGAATATCTTTCTACATACACAAACTATCAAACTAGCTTTCCAATGAGTTACATGGAGTAAAAGATCGGGATGTGAGCTTTCAAACAAGCCCTTCGGTTTTCTTCCTTTAGGCCCGAACCGCGGCCCGTTCCCGAGAAGCCCGTCAGGCCGAGGATAGCGGGCTGGGCCGGGAGCAATACAACAGCCAAGTCTTGCTCTACCCGAAAAGGAATTTAGACAATGACAAAAGTTAACAAAACCTCATATAACAAATGTGAAAATCTGCCAAGTAAGAGGAAATTCTAGGAAATGAGACAACAATACCTTGCAAAAGTGAACACAAGTTGTACTAAAAATAGCAAGCATACTCCTGCACCTCCCCACCTCAACCGAGAGCTGCAATGAGAAAACAAAGGTTCTTAAAACTAAGGAGTACAAGGCTGCAAAATCTGTGTACTAAACAATAAATTAAGGAGGGACAAACTGAGATAAAACAAGTAGAGTTTACCTCTCAATGCTGCCAAAAAAAAATTGGAGGCTTGCCTCATTTGGAGTGGCAACTTATCCTTGACCGACTCCTTGCCATTCAACTAACCCAAACCGTCGCCCTCCAGCTGCACCAATTCAGTCCAACCCGAGCAGCCACCTGCTCCCCTGCACATCAAACAAATAACCTAATGAAGGTAGTACTTAGGCTTCAAGAAAGAGACAAATGAAATGAATTAAAGGTGCCATCTGCAGCATGAGAACAAAGAGCTTTGACAGCCCATTTAATTTCCCCTAAGGTACACAAAATCAGCCTATAAAAAGCCCCTCCACCACACTTATGAACTCCCTTCCGCATACTTCAAACTTCCAGCAACATAACAAGATTGAGAGTAGGAGAGCTTGAGTTCTAAGAGCTGAAAATTCAAGCAGCTGGGGTTTCAAGAGGTAATACACCCCCATCCTTTTTCTTAATCAATCTTTCATGTCATCATGTAGAAACACTAGAACCAGAAGCAATAAGCTACTGCCTTTACATCAAAAATCAACAGCTTAAGTAGTTTTCACAGCATAGAAACTCACATGTTGTTGCAACTGCCTTCAAATGTTAAAAGCCCCACCACAGTGGCACTTTATAACCATTTCAAGATCAATACTTTAGCCTAAAGATCAAGCTCATTGCAGTGAGCTAAACATTAGCTCAAAACTCACAAACTCAAGTCACAATAATAAAAAAAAAAGGCCACCAACATAACTACTGTCCAAATCTCAACAAAATACATAGAAGGGAGTATAAGAACGTAGCTTTAGGGCCGAAGGGATCCTCGGAGACCGCCGGCGACGGCGAGGCCATGAGGGCAGCCGCGGGGACTCCACGGCAAGCTCCAGCTTCCGAGGTGAAGACGGTATCGCGTACACCAAGCAACGGCAGGATGGCCATTTGCAGAGCCCGATCCCAGCGTCGAATCGCCGTGGCTGTGGCTGCCTCGGCGGCGCATCCAGACGATGATGGCTGCGATAGCGATGAGGGGAAACGCAGCTCGACGGAGGGCCGGCGGCGCTGGCGGAGCGGAGCTGTGGGTGCACAGAGAGAGAGAGAGAGGCGATGCTCCCTCTCCTTCTCCGACGGTGCGACACCAGCGACGAGCGGCAGCCGCAAGGTGGCGGCGGCGGGTGGCGGCGTTGACGACGAGATGGCGGCGACCGGGTGAGGCGGCGATACCACCGAGAGAGATGAGGGAGGTTGGATTAGGGCTAGTGTTGATTTGGGGAAGATGAGGGATGAGAGAGAGGCCGATGGATTGAAGGAAGGGAGAGTAGTATTTGGGCCTCTTTAATTCTAGCATTTGGGTTTTCTTTTTAGATGTTGGGCCTCCTAAATTTTATTTTGTGTTGGGCTGGTGATGAAGGTATTAATTTGGGTCACTAATTAAATTAAAGTAGGTGTGAGGAATCTAATTAAATCATGGGCCTTACTATATTATGGACTTAATAATTAATAGCCCGCAAATTAATTCCACGAAGATAAGTCTAATTTTTCCGGAAATTAGCAAGAGTGCTCAAATGATTAATTTTAAGAAATTACGATACGCTAACGATGAATAGACCTCGAGCCAAATATTTAATACTTGAATAAATAGCATAGGAGGTAGCACCCTCTAGCTAAGCGAATAATTTTCCCAATTTAATTAAATCAGATCTGCTGATTTAATTAATACTCAAGAATTTTAGAACTCTTCTAGAAAATTTAGAGAAAGAATAAAATGATCACGCACTGAGGATGCATTCATGTCTAAGCTTAATGGATATCTCAAAATCTAATTAAGTATCTTTTTATTTCCTAAAGGGACGTCTTCGAACGTCATCTAAAACCAAGTTAAGGAAATTTCGGAAGGAGCTTCAGCTGTTAAGGTGGGCATTTCTTTCAAAATGTGATTTCAGTATGAAAATGTGAATCTTTGCTCAAGTATATTGTCATGCCATGTTTTGTTTTATGATTACCTATCTGCTTGGCTATGCCAATTTAGTTAAATCGAATTCGGGTCCCAGTAGGGCCGCAAACCCTACTCGGACTAGTGTACACATAAGGGGACCGTGAGCTAACAAAAGGGGTTGGCCGGTCCAGTGACCGTCGTGGAATGTGGCCACATTCCCGGTTCACATCAGTTTCAGATATGGTATATCTATGTTACGTGATTGCGCAATCAAATCTTTACTAAAGGAAAAGTATTTTAGTGACTCGGGTCTTTTAAGAAAAACCCCGTGATCACTCAACTGTGGCATTGACAATTAAATATAGAACTATTTTTGGCAACGTGCCCACTGAGTATACCAAATACTCAGCCCTGCATGTTATTTTCAAATGTGCAGGTTGAACGTGGACGAGCAGGCGAAGGTGTTGGGACAAACATTTTAAATAAGTAGTTAGGTAGCCCAAAGTAGCATGTCTTCATACGTGCTATTTTGTCTTGGACTCTTCCGCTGCAAACCTAGAATTATGTACTAGCAAGCTTTGAACCTAGTCTTGTTACTCTGATCACGTTTCGACTATGTACCCATATGCCTTTGATACTTTTGGTTTGAGTGATTTCATCCTTTTTATGTTGTCCCTTGATGATTGAGAATTGTTTAGTCACGAAATAGCTACGCTCATTAGCACTAGGGAGTTGTGGTCGTGACAGAGTGGTATCAGAGCACCGTTCTTTCGCTCTGGACCCAAGAACCTTCCTTCAAGCCTTAGTCTAGAATGATAGCACTAGGCTAGAACATGACTTAAATAGAAAGTTAAAGGACCCAACACCTCGACTCGTCACGTTCAACCGCAGCAAAAGAGGTAAATACCTTTTGTTTCTTGAAAAAGTCTTTTTCAAAAAGGGGATAATAATGTTTTAAGTCATGGAAAAACTATGCAATCTCTTTGAAGAAAATGTGTCTTTCATGAAACATTGTGAGTGCTTTTGAACACTAAGTGTAATGTGCTATGCATGACCAGCTATGTGATCTTGGACTTATGGTGATAGTGTTGATAACTCACATCTGGGACTATGCATGCAAACCTAGAACGCCTAAGGAGGTACATTAGGCTAGAGTATCTATGAACGAATAGTCGTGAATGACAACTCTTGCACCGCTTCCAAGAGCGATGAAATCAACGGAAAAATGCAAGATAGGGCGAACCCCTAACTTTTCTTGAGAAATAGAACTTTAAATGCGAACTACGGCGTACTGTATTACGACCTTTACGTTTAAAAAGAGAAAGAACGTCCAAAATTATGAGGGCCCACGTGTCACTCAAAACGAATACTAATACGATCTACCCCTATCAAGGAAAACCCTAACGGTTTATCGATACGACGGCTAGTACTATATATTTCACTATACATATTACTTCTATACTTTTTTTCTCTTTTTCGCGTTTTTGAGAGCCCATTCTTTCGTACAGATGGCACGACAGCGCTACACCCATCGTAGGCCGCTCCGAGCTGGCGCGGATTCCGAGGCAGTGATTCGCTATTACCGGTCCTACCGCCGCTGCCATGGGGATACGCTGGCAGAGTTCGTAGCTCACTACGCGAAGTTATGGGACGAGGCCAACTGTCATGGGGTGAAGCCCTACGAGGGTATCATGAGGCTCGTCGGTTTGTTTCCTGAGGGGTGGCAGAGTTGGATGACGGCCACTGCCGAGTTGTACACGTCGTCCCCGCCTCCCACATATGAGCCTATCGGGGACATGCCCGGTTTTCTGAGCGCGGTCTCAGCAGGGTGCTTCCACTTCGGTGATGGGCCCCCACCAGAGACGCAGGCGCCCGGGAGCGAGAGATTCCGCAGGTTGCCACCCTTGGCCCTCATGCGGGGTGCAGGTGGAGTATTCGAGGAGGGGCAGTCGTCTCGAGCTCCCGCCCGCGAGAGGGGCCGAGTAGAGGTTACGCCCGACTCGAGTGATGAGACCGGGTCTATGGGGAGCAGCGCGGCGGATGAGGATGACGACAAGAACTCAGAGGAGGAGGGCGTAGACGACGATGAGGTCAGTGAGGAGGACTCCGAGGGAGAGGACCCGGATGAGGAGCCCGAGGAGGTTTTGGAGTGGAGCGAGATGAGGGAGGATGGTCCCGCTGAGGAGGAGCCACAGATTGGCGGCCTCGCTGATTTGGGGTTGGAGTTCGTTCCCCCACCACCGGCCGGACCACCACCAGAGATACCCCCACCTCCAGTGGAGCCCCACCCGGAGACACTACAGCTGTCCCACCACCCGATAGATTTGACCTCTTTCAGCGAGCTGTACCACCGCATATGGCGTATGCGCAGGGAGTTGGCCGCCGGGACCGACATTCCCTTTGCACCAGTAGCAGCCCCAGGGCCACTAGAGCCTGTGGCAGTGCCGGAGCACCCCGAGGAGCCGGTGCCTCCGATCGAGACGTCCCATCAGGGGACTAATCATGACGACCCGATGTGGATCAGCAGCGACTCTGAGCAGGACTGATTGGGCAGGCCTCAGGCGTGTTTATCGTAGTAGCTTAGCATCATGTTTTCTCTTTCCATGTATCGAACCTTTTAGGAGTTTCTTATTTTCCTGATTGCCCTCACATGTATCAGATTGTAAGTCCTCGCTAGAGGCAATTTTCTTCGATTATGACATGTGATGTTTCTTGGCTACGTTACTTGCCCTTGATATTATTGCTCCTTGTGTTCAAGAAAATGGTGCATTTAATGAACCTAATGCTTGCGATCATGACTTTCGACGAGTATAAATCCATGTTAACCTTGTTATCCTTAGAACAGAATGCCACCAAGGAGACGTGCCGGACGGCCAAGAAGGAATGGCGAGGTGCCACAAAATGTACCACGAGGAAATGGAGCGGGAAGAGGGATGACCCCACCACCTCCTCCGCCGCCTCCACCGCCACAGGAGCGGCGAGTGGAAGAACTCTTCCTAAAACAGAACCCTCCGGTTTTCAATGGTTTAGGGGACCCAGTTGTGGCTGAAAACTGGATACGCGCCATGGAACGTATCTTCAACTTCCTGCACTGCAACGATCAGGAACGCTTGACTTGTGTGACCTTCCAACTGACAGGATCAGCTGATTTCTGGTGGGAGGCACGAAAGAAAATTTTGACCCCGGAACAACTGGCTCAGATGACTTGGGATGAGTTCAAAACTGGAATGTATGACAAGTACATCCCGAAGAGTTACCGTAAGGCTAAGGAAGTGGAATTTTATAATCTGAAACAAGGGCGGATGTCCGTTACTGAGTATGACAGAATGTTCTGCGACATGTCTCGCTATGCGCCTGACCAAGTCGATACTGATGAGAAGATGGCTGAGAAGTTTTGTGCCGGTCTGAGGTACGAAATAAAGATGGCCTTGGCAAGCCTTGGAGGGTTGTCATACCCTGAATCACTAAGTCGAGCTTTGGATATCGAGGCTGCTATGCCCAAAGAAAAGTCTATTGTGCCTGTTGCCACAACACCACCTCAACAACAGCACAACTTCCGAGAGAAAAGAAAGTGGGATGGAGATCGTACTCCAAATGAAACTAAGAGATCACAACTTGCTCTGAAGCCACCGCAGAACGGTGGAAGGCAAATTGCTCCAAATCAGATGATGGAGTACCGACCTAGAGCCCCTCCCTGTGCTAAGTGCTCAAAGAATCATCATGGGGAGTGCAAAGCTGGGACTGATAGGTGCTTCTACTGTGGCAAGGGTGGACACTTCTCCAGAGAATGCCCGGATAGGAACGCTGGAGTCAGAGGGAGACAGAACTATCAAGGGCAGCGTCCACAACTGCGGGCACTTCAAGCTGAGCCGAAAGGAAAAGCGGCCCTACCCCAAGCTCCACAACACCAGCGGCAGTTACGGCAGAGGCTTCCCACTCAGGCCAGAGCTTTTGCACTGAGGCAGAGGCAGCCTAAGACGGAGCCAGGGAACCAGGAGCAGGGCAATCTGGCAGGTATGGGAACTCTCCTCAACATACCTATTGCCATTTTGTTTGATACTGGTGCATCACACTCGTTCATATCAGCACCTTGCGTGGATACTTTAGAACTACCTACTGATGCAATCGAACATAAGATGAGGGTGTCCTCACCCGTAGGAGGCCTTATAGACATCTTACGAACTTGCTCAAATGTAGAATTCACTATGGGAAACCTTAAGTTAGTGGCTCACAATTTGCATGTGATGTTGATGTGGAGCGTCGACATCATATTGGGAATGGATTGGTTAGCCGAAAACTACGCTACCATTCTTTGTAAGGAAAGGCAGATCTCGCTGCAATACCCAGGGAAGGAACCCACAATCTTCCACGGAATCTCCATGAGGCGACGAAAGTCCATAATTTCTGCACTACAAGCAACCACTATGATAAGGAAAGGATACCCTGCGTACCTCGTTTACCTGAATGGAGAAGAGAAAGAGGACCGTAAGATTGAAGATGTAGCAGTGGTACGAGAATTTTCAGATGTCTTCCCAGACGCACTACCGGGATTGCCGCCAGACAGGCAATTAGAATTCACAATCGATCTCGAACCAGGATCGGCCCCAGTATCTAAGGCACCATACAGAATGGCGCCTAAGGAGTTAGAAGAACTCAAGATACAGTTACAGGAACTGCTAGACCTAGGCTTCATCCGACCCAGTGTGTCACCATGGGGCGCACCAGTGCTCTTCGTGAAGAAGAAGGACGGAACACTGAGAATGTGTATCGACTACCGAGAGTTGAACAAGCTGACGCTCAAGAACAAATACCCTCTACCGAGGATTGATGATCTGTTCGACCAACTTCGAGGGGCTGGTGTATTCTCGAAAATGGACTTGAGATCAGGCTATCACCAATTGAAAGTCCGACATGACGATGTGCCCAAAACAGCATTCCGCACCAGATACGGCCACTACGAATTCACTGTAATGCCTTTCGGGCTCACAAATGCCCCGGCAGTGTTCATGGACTTAATGAACCGCGTGTTTCACCCATACTTGGACAAGTTTGTCCTAGTCTTTATAGATGATGTACTCATCTACTCTAAGAACGAGAAGGAACACGAGGAACATCTGAGAACCACCTTAGAGACGTTGAGAGCCGAGAAACTCTATGCTAAGTTTAGCAAGTGTGAGTTCTGGCTCAACGAGGTGAATTTCCTCGGACACATAATAACCGCAGATGGGATCCGAGTGGACCCTGCAAAGGTGGAGGCAGTACAACGTTGGCAGTCACCGACCACACCGAGTGAAATTCGAAGTTTCTTAGGTTTGGCTGGATATTATCGGAGGTTCATTGAAGGATTTTCTAAAATAGCCAGACCATTGACTCAGCAGCTCAAGAAAGGAGCTAAGGTCAATTGGACGCCGGAGTGCGAAGCAAGCTTCCAGTTGTTAAAAGAAAAGTTGACCACCGCACCAGTCCTAGCCGTGCCAGCGCCAGAAGCAGGCTATGTAGTGTACACCGATGCTTCAAAGGTCGGACTTGGATGCGTATTGATGCAGGATGGCAAGGTGATTGCTTATGCGTCACGCCAACTCAGGCCACACGAGTTAAACTACCCTACTCATGATTTGGAACTAGCGGCAGTAGTACATGCCCTGAAGATTTGGAGACATCACCTTTACGGGGTTCGATGTGAGATCTTCACGGACCACAAGAGCCTTAAGTACTTCTTCGAGCAGAAGGATTTAAATATGCGACAGCGTAGATGGCTCGAATTAGTCAAGGACTATGACTGTGGTATAAATTACCACCCAGGCAAGGCGAATGTGGTGGCAGATGCCTTGAGCAGGAAGACTACACCCCAAGTGGCTACTTTCCTCACTCAGAATGAGGAGCTTATACGGGAATTCGCTAAGATGCGATTGGAGGTAGTAAGAGCACCAGAGACGGTGGAGAGTAGAATCGCCACTTTAGTGATTGAGCCAGACTTAAGAGCCAGAATTGTTGAGGCTCAGAGGAGTGATGAAGCATTTGAGAAAATTCGACTTAAGGTGAGGACGGGAAAAGAGGTGAATTACCGCGAAGAAGCGGATAACGCCCTCACTTTTGAAGGGAGATTATGCGTGCCCAATGACGAGGCTCTCAGAAATGAGATCATGAGCGAAGCACATGAGACACCCTACACCGCCCACCCAGGAGGTACGAAAATGTATCAAGATATGAAGAAGCATTTTTGGTGGGATGGCATGAAGAGGAGCATAGCGTCGTTTGTAGAAAGGTGCCTAACATGTCAACAAGTGAAGGCTCTACATCAACGACCCTATGGGAAATTACAACCCCTAGAAATTCCCGAGTGGAAGTGGGAGCACGTTGCAATGGATTTCGTGACAGGATTGCCAAAGTCCCAACGAGGAAATACAGCTATTTGGGTGATTATAGATCGCCTCACCAAGAGCGCCCACTTTGTACCAGTTCGTATCACTTACGGATCGGACAAGTTAGCTCAGATCTATGTGCAAGAGATCATACGATTACATGGAATACCGGTGACGATCACATCAGACAGGGATCCAAAATTTACTTCTAGATTTTGGATAAGCCTGCAGCAAGAGCTGGGCACTAGATTGAATTTCAGTACTGCATTCCATCCACAGACAGATGGGCAGTCTGAAAGAACGATCCAGACCTTGGAGGATATGCTAAGAGCCGTAGTGCTCGACCGCGGAGGAAAATGGGAGCCAGTATTGCCACTTATAGAGTTTGCTTACAACAACAGTTACCAAGCAACTATAAACATGGCCCCATATGAAGCACTGTATGGGAGGAAATGTAGATCACCACTTTATTGGGATGAGGTCGGTGAGAGAAAGACGCTTGGACCGGATTCTGTAGAGGAAATGATAGAGATCGTCCGCCAGATCCGTGAGAGAATCAAGGAAGCTCAAGACAGGCAGAAGTCTTACGCGGATGCTCGCCGCACCGACCTGCAATTCGAGGCGGGAGACAAAGTTTTTCTAAAGGTATCTCCGTCTAAAGGGATTACGAGATTTGGCGTCAAGGGCAAGCTAAGACCACGTTTCATCGGACCCTACGAGATTCTAGAAGAAGTCGGTCCTGTGGCGTACAGATTGGCACTCCCACCGAGTTTCGGGAACGTGCACAATGTCTTTCACGTGTCACAATTGAGGAAATATGTGTTCGACCCAAAACACATAGTCCATCAAGAGGAAATGGTTTTGGAACCAGATTTAAGCTATGAAGAGAAACCAGAGGCAATCGTGGATAGGAAAGTCAAGGAGTTGAGGAATAAATCCATTGTAACAGTGAAAGTTCTATGGAAGCACCATGGTCACGAGGAAGCTACGTGGGAACTAGAAGACAAGATGAAGGAAAAGTACCCAGAGCTTTTTGAGTAACTTAAGCAAAAAAATTTCGGGACGAAATTTTCGTTAAGGAGGGTAGAATGTAATACCCGCGCCAGTTTATAATTATTTGTGTTCAATATAGTAATGTGGAACTAGAGAAGTAACGTCCCCTCCTTTATTTTAAATAAATGGAACGCGAGCCTTTATTGAAGCTAATTCTTTCTTTTATCATTTTCGTTACAAGATGATAGAAATAAAAAAAATAAGGATGAGCGAGCAAATTAGAACAGACTAAAGATACACTTCGGACTAAAGAAGTTCGAATATCTTTCTACATACACAAACTATCAAACTAGCTTTCCAATGAGTTACATGGAGTAAAAGATCGGGATGTGAGCTTTCAAACAAGCCCTTCGGTTTTCTTCCTTTAGGCCCGAACCGCGGCCCGTTCCCGAGAAGCCCGTCAGGCCGAGGATAGCGGGCTGGGCCGGGAGCAATACAACAGCCAAGTCTTGCTCTACCCGAAAAGGAATTTAGACAATGACAAAAGTTAACAAAACCTCATATAACAAATGTGAAAATCTGCCAAGTAAGAGGAAATTCTAGGAAATGAGACAACAATACCTTGCAAAAGTGAACACAAGTTGTACTAAAAATAGCAAGCATACTCCTGCACCTCCCCACCTCAACCGAGAGCTGCAATGAGAAAACAAAGGTTCTTAAAACTAAGGAGTACAAGGCTGCAAAATCTGTGTACTAAACAATAAATTAAGGAGGGACAAACTGAGATAAAACAAGTAGAGTTTACCTCTCAATGCTGCCAAAAAAAAATTGGAGGCTTGCCTCATTTGGAGTGGCAACTTATCCTTGACCGACTCCTTGCCATTCAACTAACCCAAACCGTCGCCCTCCAGCTGCACCAATTCAGTCCAACCCGAGCAGCCACCTGCTCCCCTGCACATCAAACAAATAACCTAATGAAGGTAGTACTTAGGCTTCAAGAAAGAGACAAATGAAATGAATTAAAGGTGCCATCTGCAGCATGAGAACAAAGAGCTTTGACAGCCCATTTAATTTCCCCTAAGGTACACAAAATCAGCCTATAAAAAGCCCCTCCACCACACTTATGAACTCCCTTCCGCATACTTCAAACTTCCAGCAACATAACAAGATTGAGAGTAGGAGAGCTTGAGTTCTAAGAGCTGAAAATTCAAGCAGCTGGGGTTTCAAGAGGTAATACACCCCCATCCTTTTTCTTAATCAATCTTTCATGTCATCATGTAGAAACACTAGAACCAGAAGCAATAAGCTACTGCCTTTACATCAAAAATCAACAGCTTAAGTAGTTTTCACAGCATAGAAACTCACATGTTGTTGCAACTGCCTTCAAATGTTAAAAGCCCCACCACAGTGGCACTTTATAACCATTTCAAGATCAATACTTTAGCCTAAAGATCAAGCTCATTGCAGTGAGCTAAACATTAGCTCAAAACTCACAAACTCAAGTCACAATAATAAAAAAAAAAGGCCACCAACATAACTACTGTCCAAATCTCAACAAAATACATAGAAGGGAGTATAAGAACGTAGCTTTAGGGCCGAAGGGATCCTCGGAGACCGCCGGCGACGGCGAGGCCATGAGGGCAGCCGCGGGGACTCCACGGCAAGCTCCAGCTTCCGAGGTGAAGACGGTATCGCGTACACCAAGCAACGGCAGGATGGCCATTTGCAGAGCCCGATCCCAGCGTCGAATCGCCGTGGCTGTGGCTGCCTCGGCGGCGCATCCAGACGATGATGGCTGCGATAGCGATGAGGGGAAACGCAGCTCGACGGAGGGCCGGCGGCGCTGGCGGAGCGGAGCTGTGGGTGCACAGAGAGAGAGAGAGAGGCGATGCTCCCTCTCCTTCTCCGACGGTGCGACACCAGCGACGAGCGGCAGCCGCAAGGTGGCGGCGGCGGGTGGCGGCGTTGACGACGAGATGGCGGCGACCGGGTGAGGCGGCGATACCACCGAGAGAGATGAGGGAGGTTGGATTAGGGCTAGTGTTGATTTGGGGAAGATGAGGGATGAGAGAGAGGCCGATGGATTGAAGGAAGGGAGAGTAGTATTTGGGCCTCTTTAATTCTAGCATTTGGGTTTTCTTTTTAGATGTTGGGCCTCCTAAATTTTATTTTGTGTTGGGCTGGTGATGAAGGTATTAATTTGGGTCACTAATTAAATTAAAGTAGGTGTGAGGAATCTAATTAAATCATGGGCCTTACTATATTATGGACTTAATAATTAATAGCCCGCAAATTAATTCCACGAAGATAAGTCTAATTTTTCCGGAAATTAGCAAGAGTGCTCAAATGATTAATTTTAAGAAATTACGATACGCTAACGATGAATAGACCTCGAGCCAAATATTTAATACTTGAATAAATAGCATAGGAGGTAGCACCCTCTAGCTAAGCGAATAATTTTCCCAATTTAATTAAATCAGATCTGCTGATTTAATTAATACTCAAGAATTTTAGAACTCTTCTAGAAAATTTAGAGAAAGAATAAAATGATCACGCACTGAGGATGCATTCATGTCTAAGCTTAATGGATATCTCAAAATCTAATTAAGTATCTTTTTATTTCCTAAAGGGACGTCTTCGAACGTCATCTAAAACCAAGTTAAGGAAATTTCGGAAGGAGCTTCAGCTGTTAAGGTGGGCATTTCTTTCAAAATGTGATTTCAGTATGAAAATGTGAATCTTTGCTCAAGTATATTGTCATGCCATGTTTTGTTTTATGATTACCTATCTGCTTGGCTATGCCAATTTAGTTAAATCGAATTCGGGTCCCAGTAGGGCCGCAAACCCTACTCGGACTAGTGTACACATAAGGGGACCGTGAGCTAACAAAAGGGGTTGGCCGGTCCAGTGACCGTCGTGGAATGTGGCCACATTCCCGGTTCACATCAGTTTCAGATATGGTATATCTATGTTACGTGATTGCGCAATCAAATCTTTACTAAAGGAAAAGTATTTTAGTGACTCGGGTCTTTTAAGAAAAACCCCGTGATCACTCAACTGTGGCATTGACAATTAAATATAGAACTATTTTTGGCAACGTGCCCACTGAGTATACCAAATACTCAGCCCTGCATGTTATTTTCAAATGTGCAGGTTGAACGTGGACGAGCAGGCGAAGGTGTTGGGACAAACATTTTAAATAAGTAGTTAGGTAGCCCAAAGTAGCATGTCTTCATACGTGCTATTTTGTCTTGGACTCTTCCGCTGCAAACCTAGAATTATGTACTAGCAAGCTTTGAACCTAGTCTTGTTACTCTGATCACGTTTCGACTATGTACCCATATGCCTTTGATACTTTTGGTTTGAGTGATTTCATCCTTTTTATGTTGTCCCTTGATGATTGAGAATTGTTTAGTCACGAAATAGCTACGCTCATTAGCACTAGGGAGTTGTGGTCGTGACATCAAACATGTTCAATTTCTTCAAAACTTTGTACACATAAGGTTCCTGATGCAAAACAAGAGAACAATTTTTCCTATCTCTCTAAATGCAAATACCTAGGATTTTCTGAGCATGCCCTAGGTCCTTCATGTCAAAATTTTCACTCAGAGAAGATTGCATAACCTTAATAGTTTTCAAACAAGGACCCATGATAAGCATATCATCCACATATAACAAAAGAAACACATGAACAGAATCAAGATCTTTCATATACAAGCATGCATCAAAGGTACTTCTTACAAAACCTAACTTATGCAAACAATTATTGAACTTGATGCTCCACTGTCTGGGAGATTGCTTCAAACCATACAGGGCCTTTTTCAACAAACAAACATGATTAAGAAACTTATGATCAATAAAGCCTTCAGGCTGCTTCATGTAAATAGGTTTATCCAAATCACCATGCAAAAAGGCAGTTTTCACATCCATTTGTTTCAATTCCCAATCAAAATGAGCACATAAAGCAAGCATTAATCTCACAGTAGTAAATTTAACAACAGGAGCAAAAATCTTAGTATAATCTACCCCCTCTTGTTGAGTAAAACCCTTTGCCACAAGTCTGGCCTTGTATTTTTCAATTTGTGAAGCCAATCAACCATAGATGCACCAGGAGGCAAAGGTACAAGGATCCATGTATGATTTATCATTAAAGAATGCATTTCCTCCATCATGGCTTTATGCCATTGTTTCTAGAATTTAGATTTGGCAGCTTGCTTATAAGATTGGGGTTTATCCCCATAAGATTCATACACATTAAAAGCAGAGTTTATAAGAGCAACCAAACCAACATAGCCATCAAACTTAACAGATTTCTTCACATTAGTTCTTCTAGTTCTATCTCTAGCAAGCACATAATCCTGCAAGTTAGAAGCATCAATGGCATTCTGAATGTCAGCAGGGCTATTAATCACATTCTGAACAGGAACAGGAGGAGAATTTCTAACAGGACTAGCATGCATATCATTGTTATCATCATACACATTTTGGGGAGGCAGCTCATCATTCATATTTAGGTTTCCCTTATTGGGTGGAGTATAGACTGGGTAAGTATTCTAGAAAGGTTGCTCCACTTCACTTGGAGTATCATTAGGATGCTCCACACCAATGAGTGATTATGTGGACTCCACCTCCATCAGAGGTTCATTGTCCACAGTAGTTGGAGTTGGGTTATCATGCAGCTTCAAGCAAGGAAAGTCAAGGTCATTAAACACAACATCCCTGCTAATTATAACCTTAAACCCAGGTTGATCTCTTAACCAAATCCTATATCCTTTAACACCCTCAAGATACCCTAGAAAAACACCCTTTCTGGATCTAAGTTCAAGCTTATCAGTTTTTGTATGCACAAAAGCAGAAAACCCAAACACTCTTAGATGAGAAATATTCAAAGTTTTTCCAGAAAAAACATATTCAGGGCACTGCCCTAAGAGAGGAACGGAGGGAGACCTATTAATCAATAAGTAGCAGTCAATAAACATTCACCCCAAAAAATTTTAGAGAGACCAGATTTTGCAAACATGCACCTTACTTTTTCAAGCAAAGTCCTGTTCATTCTTTCAGCAACCTGATGCACTATTTTTTAACACTAAATAAACCTGCAAGTATACAGAGTATATATAGTATAGCTAAAGGTCAGTACCGAATATCGAACATGGGGAAGGCAAACCCAAGTGTCTATCCTCTACTGGAACTCAATTACTATCTGGAAGATCAATAGATTTTGAAAACTTTTGAAAACAGAAAATATTTGAAAACAATTAACAACTAAATGCAAGCAAAACACAGAGACAATCGATAGAGATAAGGGAATCTCAGGGATGTGCGTTAACAGTTGTGGTTATACAAATTCCAAACTACAATACCCTATGATGCACTTTTTATTAGCACTAAATAAACCTCAAGTATATAAAGTCTATATAGTATAGCTAAAGGTTAGTACCGGATATCGAACACGAGGAAGGCAAACACAAAGTGTCTATCCTCTACTAAGACTCAATTACTATCTGAAAAAGCAAGGGGTTTTGAAAAACTTTTGAATAACTAAAAACAATAAAAAGCATAAAACAACTAAGAGCAAATAAAACACGGAGATAGACGATAGAGATAAGGGAATCCCAAGGATGTGCGTTCACAGTTATGGTTATACAAATTTCAACTACAATACCCTAGCACAGTTTATACTTTGAAAGGACGAGTCACCTAGCTTATGCTCATGCGATACAAACGTTGATTACAAAGTTAGGGTTGTCAATCCTAATACGTAACTCCAAAAAGCTCCTAAGACCCTTGAAAAGTCCTCACTCTCAATTAATAGTGCCGTTTTAAGGGAAGCTAACTGTAGTGTCTACTAAGTGAATCTAACTCGCTAGAACTCTGTCACAGTTATGAAGCAAGTTATATTAAATCATACAAGATTGTGTTACTCAATCATGCAGCATAAGAACTACTTAGGGAAGAAAAAAAGTAAAAACAAAACGGATATTAAATAGAAAAAGGAATTTGTATAACCAAAGTCGTTACTAACACATCCCTAGAATCCTATGAGTTTAGTTACACATAGTTGAATAAGCTAAAAAAATAGATTGAAGGGAAGACAATTTGAACATAAACTAAAGCAAATAAAACCCGTAGGTTGAATCCTTGTCGTTCTTGATGTTCTTGAAATCCTTCTCCATCTCCTTGCACAATGGAAGTACTCTAGCTCTTGATCTCTACGAAGTATTTTGCAAGTAGAAGCTCTCTTTTGATGAAGCTTGAGGTCTTATTTATAGGGAAAAGTCAATCCTTGTTGTAGAAGGAAAAGATCTCCAAAATATGGTAAATCTGGGCGCAAATCTAGGGCTTCTCAGATTCGCCGCCTTTCTCTGGCAGGCCGCCGCACCTTGGCCGACGGTCGCCGCGTTGGACTCCAGAGAGTCTGTTCCCTCGGCGGCGGACCGCCGCACGACTTCCGGCGGTCGCCGGACGAGACTTCTCTTCCAAGCATATTTTTTTGAGGCGGACCGCTGCATTGATCTGCTCGCCGGGCGCCGGCGGTCGCCGTCTGCCTCCAGATTTCCAGACTTTGCGTTTTGGCTCCCTTTTTCGGCTCAATTATGCACATTTCTCACAAAACACATCAAAATTCCAAAATAGACAAAATATGCAAATAATGGTCGTGTAGAGTGACTTTGACATTAAAAACGGACCAAATAATGGCCTTAAAATAGTGCAAAATCCGAGTGTATCAACTCCACCAAACTTACATTTTTGTTTGTCCTCGAACAAAACAATAAAGACACAAAAATAGACGACGCACGGAATGCACAAGAACTAAACATCATAATTGCCTCAAAAGATGAAAGAATAGATTAAGCATGTATTAACACAATCAAATAAAGCAAGACTTATTAGTGCACTTTCATTACTAACTTGTGGAACACCTTGAATTCAAGCCCTCACATGTGGCAAACTTCCAAAGATGGGAAGTGTTCTCTCACTCTCAAAGTGTATAAAGGTAATGTGTATATAAGCACTCAAATCATGCATCATGCAAAGTTTACCATAGGCTTGCTCAAAGTCTAATCCCTCCTCTACTAGATGTGATTAAGCATCAAAAGTCCGAAAGGTCTTTATCTTTGGTTGTAATGTAGGCTCTTTGGTAGGTGAGGAATGTTTGGCTAAAAAGTGACTAAAAATAAAAATATCCCAAGTAGAGTAAAGATAACTCCACTTTTCTAAACCCAAGACACTTTTAACTTATTGAATTTTTCCTTCAACCCACTTTCCAAACCTTTTATTTTCTTTTATTTTCTCAACCTTTCACATTTTTTTTCCTTTCTTTTCTTTTTCTTTCTTACACATCCTTTCCTTTCTTTTCTAAAATTAAGCACATATTTGGAACTTTTTCTCAATTTCACAACTTGTACTTTCTTTGCATTAAGCACACTACTTTTTATACTTTCACTTTATCTCTCCAATTCCTTCACAAAATAAGATAGTAAAAACTAACTAACCCAAGGAATTGTCCCCATTATGTTGGCTTCCAAAGAAAAGGCTTAAAGGCTCAAAATTGGCTCCAAAAGGAAAAATTATTTGAAATTTTTGAGAGGGTGAAATCTTTTGGATAAAAGTAGGCTAGAAATGATGGCCAATCATCCTCCTAAATCAACTTAAACACTATGTAAACTTAGGCAAGACTAAGAGCAAGTTCTAGAAACATATACATGAATGCAGATAAATCACACAAGAAAGAAATATATGACTCAAATCCTCACAAGGTATAAGCATGACTCAAGGCGAACAAGCAATTCACTAATTATGCACCTTTCCACCAAACCATCAAATCAAAACATTAAGCCACACTTAAACATAGATGGAATGTAATATCATTGGCAACGCGGTCTAAAGTGTGTCCCTAAGCATGCGTGTTTCTAAGTTCTTTATGTTAAGTTCACGATATGGATTCAAGAAAATATTTTTTAGAACATAAAATTCACCTACGGGGTTTTTGAAAAACAAAAGCAAAAACTTTTAAAACAAAAAGAAAACCCTAAACAAAAACCTAAGCTCACGGTCCACCACTTCATCCCCCCAAACTTATTTACAAATAAGTGTAAAATAAGTTTGTAGAGTTGGTAGGGACGTGAGTAAAGTACTAGAAAAAAAAAAACGTACCTTGAAAAATTTCGCGCGAGGCTTGACTGGGCGAAAACTCAAAAAATTTCGAAAAATCGCGCTGGAAAAGGCGCCCAGGTGGCAGCCCGCCGCGCCATGTCCGGCGGTCGCCGCGCAACAACAGATTGTTCCAGCGAGCAGGTGGCGGACCGCCGCAGTACATGCGGCGGTCGCCACGAAGAGGTCAGAACCTGCGAAAAATTTTCAACGCACAAAAATTAAACTAAAACAAAAAATACTTAAAATTAAAGCAAAAATTGTCAAAAACATAAAAATAAATTGTCTCAAAGTATCTAAAAATATGGTACAAATGCTCATTTAAAGTCATTGAGCTTGACTTCTTCAATCTTGAGGAGGAGGAGGGAAACGGGCGTTGAGGTCGTCGAATGCACCAATAAGATAGGCGATGTCGCCACTCATTGTTTGGCGCTCTTGTCAAGACTCGGTGGCCATCCGGTGGAGCCCTTGAATCTCACGACGGCGATGCACGTCTTCAAGCCTTTGTTGCTCCCAAAATTGTTGCTCCGCCGTGCGCCAATCGCCTTGAGCCGTCCATCCTTGGCGATTGTAGGCGTTCTCCATTTGTTGCTCCGCCCACCGGGTGTCCCAAGTGTTGGACACGTTTTGCATGTAGGAGTAGATATCTCCTAGTTGGGCGGAGGTGTTTGCTTGAAACTCCTCATCGGGGTTCGGCCTTCCGCGGCGGCGGTTTGCTCTAGTCCAGCGGCGATGTCCCTCGACTTCCTCCTCTTCTTCTTCTTCTTGGCGGCGTTGGGGCGGCGGCGGCGGCGGCACTTGACTCTCTTGGGCGTGCGAGTGCTCCCCTTCTTCGGTGTAGTGATCGATAGCATCGAAGGCGGAGTCCTCATCGGCCTCAAAGATGGGGATGCGGGCCGGGATGTTCCTCTTCCTAAACTCCCCGTTGATGGGGTTAGCCTCGATGGCTTTTCGGTGCGCCGGGGTGTTGAGCTTTCAATAGACTTGGTTAGCCCATACATCGACCTTCATCAACTGCGGGATAGGAATGGGGAAGTGATGCCCCGCCACTTGTAGGAAAAATCCTTGACCCCGATAGTCAGTCTTCAATAACCCCACCGAGAAGAGCACCTCATAGGTGATAAAGCGCTCACCGCCATCTTCCGTCAAACCGACGAAAGAAACCTCCAAATGCTCGGTGATTTCCGTGATCAAACCTCCACAACATATAACGCCGCCATCCTTCTTCATGATCCGGTCCACATAGCTAGTAAAAAGGGTTCCATAGTCGAATCCCTTCTTGTTGAGGAGGCACCAAATCACATTCAACTCCGTTTGGGAGACACTTCCCCCGTCGACCCTGGCAAACATAAGTTGGGTCATAGCTTGGTGGAGGTATCACAAAACCGGGTTGCGAATTGAAGAAGACTTGGCGTAGCCCGCCGCGTGCTCATGCTCATTCGTCATCACACCCCAAACCTCATCAAAGTCATAATCATTATCGGTCCCGGTGTTGGGGTCGAAGCAATGGAAGATTCCGCAAATATCCTCCATGGTGAGCGAGTGCCATCGGTTGCCTAGGCGAAAATCGATGCTAAGCGGGATGTTTTACCGGCGGTCCTTGGTGACCTTCAACGAGCTTAGGCACTCATGAGTATACTTCCTAAAAGTCGGCCACTTCCTCTCGAACATGTATTGAAGGCCGTTCCCGTCACCCACATCACACAGCGCCCAAAAGTCCTCCGCGATCCCCAAAGTTTGAAGAGGGAAATCGTGGGGGTACCTTGAGGGCGCCGTCTCTCGCGCCGACAACTTCTTCCACATAGTCTTTTGCTCGTCCGAGGCAAGGCTAATGCCATAGTTCTTCGCGTTCTTGGGCTTTCCCTTTGATCCCATTTTCCTACAAACGAAAAGTAAACACTTAAAAAGTATACCAACAGTGGGAAATCAAAGGTTCCCCCAAACTTGCACTCTTATAAGCAATATAAGTGCAAGCTCAGGTGTACAAAACTTCCTAGATGGTAGCATGGAAACATGTAGAACATAAACATCCAAACTAGGAAACACAAATCCATCCCCCAACGTGAATTCATCCCCCATGCAGAGACGTATTAACAATAAATCAATACATATCAACAATCTCTATAGGATACTCAAGTATTGCAATTCATGGAAATAATAATAGCCTCACAATGCTATGAACATGATTGCAACATATGAACAAGTATAAACTAGAAGGAATCACTATTCACAAAGCTTCAAACTATCACCAAAACACAATATCACCATGGAAGTCCACAATTAAGTATACACAATCACCCCCCATAGTAAAATAAGAGTTTTCACCGAAAAAATCATCCAAAACATGCTTAAATCCATGGAAGAAGTAAAACAAAACTCAGAAATTTAGTTAGGATTCGTACCTTGTGTTGATTGAAAATTGGGGAAGAAGAACTCTAAACTTGGAGAGAATTGAGAGAATGATAGTGTGGGTGTGTGAAATTGGTGATTTATAAAGGTGGGGGTAGTGTGCAAGGAAGGAATTGGAGAATGAATGGGAAAAAGAATGGAAAACTTACCTTTTAAACTGCGTTCCTGTCTCTGGACTGCGCGGCGGGCCACCGCACGGGGTGTTTAAAACAGCGATTCCTGGCGGGCCGTCGTGGCCCGTTCAGTGGTTCCTCCGGCCCGCCCTAAGCCTGCCCTAAGCTCGACCTATCCTGCACATGTGAAAACACGTGTGGCGACCGCCGTGTTAAGTGCGGCGACCGCCACGCGTTAAATATATATATATTTTTTTATAATCAATGAAAATAAAGAAAAAAATAGAATTAAAGAAATTGGGTTGCCTCCCAACAAGTGCTTTTGTTTTTAGTCGTTAGCTCGACTTGAAGTGGCCCACTAATTGGGCGGATCAGCGACCCGAGTGTTGAAAATGGGCATAGGGAGCAACTTGGTCCCTAGCTTCGTCCACCACTTGTACTTCCCCTTATTGGTATTGATAACATAAATCTCGGGGTCCTCCTTGGGTGCCTTCTTCCTCTTTTGCTTCTTTTTCTGCGGGATAGAGGTGGAGGGATTAATATCGTCCTTTTTGGGAGAACGTCTTACCTCTTTTACAATGTAGATGGTGGAGGTAGCATGATCCTCTACTTCAAAGGGGTCTTGGAGTTTGGTGAAATCCGTGACCATGATTGCCCTACACTGCCGTTCCATCTTTGCCCGCTTTGCTTCCTCAAACTTGAGTTCTCGCTTTCGATCTTATAGATGGATTGGCTATAGTTGTCGCTATTTGTGATCTCGCCACGACCTACATCAATCAAAGCTTTGCAAGTAGCAAGAAAATCTCTCCCTAAGATTAGAGGGACGTTCTTGTCTACTTTCATGTCAAGCACAATAAAATCGGCGGGGAAAATGAAATCATCGACTTTTACTAAGACATCCTCAATCATACCAACAGTTTTTATGGATGAGTTATCGGCCAACCTGATTGTTACGTCTGAAGTTTTGAGTGGCCCAATGTTGAGCTTTTCATAGTACTTCAGTGGCATGAGATTGATGGAAGATCCTAAATCGCATAGGGCCTTGTCAACCTTTCCCTCTCCAATCCGGCATCGGATAATGAATTGGCCCGGATCTCTCTGTTTTACTGCCTTCTCCTTTTGGATGATCTCGCTGCAATGATGTGGTAGCTTAAGGTCGGCTTTTGTAGGCTTTCTCTTCCTCATCACCGCCTCCCTTAGTAGCTTCGCATATTTTGGTATTTCCTGCAACGATTCAACTAGAGGAATGTTAGTATGAACCTTACAAAACATGTTAAAAAAAATGCTTGAACTGTTCTTTGAGCTTAAACTTCCTCTTTGGTTGAAAAGGTAGCACAATCTCATTATGCCGCACGAGTCCTTGCTGAGTGGGTGCATCTGCGTTGTCTGTGGCGGCCCACCGTGGTGTGTGCGGCGGTCCGCCGGCGGCTGGGCAGTCCCCAGTTTTCTGCTTTGCCACCCACTTCTTATTGATGTCATCCACTCTTGCAGCTGCCTTTGCCCTGTCCTCATCCAACTTCTTTTCGATTTGCTCCATTTGAATGTTGATGTTGGCTATGGCAGTTGAGATCGTGTTCTTTCCCTGCTCGAGGTTGTTTATTCTAGCTTCAACTACGCCGATCTTGGTGTCATTAACCTTCCTGTCTTGCGTGATTACTTCCAAGATCCTTGTGATTCCTCGGTCATACTTTTCCTCCTTCTTGGTCGTCTCAACTACTCCTCCTTGCTAACGTTAAATCCTGCGGGGGGTTGCAAGTAATTATTGTTAGAATAAGAGAGATTAGGATGAGGACGGTTTCCATTATTATTATTGAAATTACCGCCCCCCTGATTGGGGTGATAATTATTGTTGTAATTTCTATTGCAACCGCCTCCTTGCATGTAGTTGATTTCCTCCACTATCGGGGCAGGAGTTTCGGGTTTAGAGACCGCTATGATGGAGGTCGGTGGAATCGGGTCCTCCTTTCTTGATGTATCCATTTGGTCCACCCTAACTCTAAGCTCGGTCAATTCCTTCGCAAAAGAACTTTCCTCGGTCTCTTCAATTGCAGTTATCCTCTTCATGCTATGCCTTTCTTTCGACCATCCCCTGCTGTGGGTGGCGAATTCCTCTATCACCGCCATGGCTTCCTCACCTGACTTCCTTAAGAATCCTCCATTTGCACCTGAATCAAGCATAGCACAAATCTTCTCGTTAAAGCCATTATAGAGAATTCCTACCTGATGGTCCACGGTGAAACCATTGTTAGGGCACTTTCGGAGAAGAGCTTTGAAATGAGCAAACGCCTCGTAGAGGGGCTCGTCATGGCCTTGGATGAACTGGAAGATCTCACTTTTGAGCTTCAAAATTGTGCCCGGTGGATAGTACTTGTCGAGGAAGGCAGCTACAATGTCCTTCCATGTGAAGACCTTTTCTCTGGGCATGCATTCAAACCACTCTTTAGCAGAATCAGTTAATGAAAATGGGAAGAGTCTTACCCTTATGGCATTTTCATCGACACCGTTTAATTTGAGCGTGTTTGAGATCTCCACAAATTTGGAGAGATGGCGATTGGCATCCTCTGTAGCCCTACCTGCAAAAGGAGTTTGCTCGACCCTTTGAATAAGGGGCATGTGTAACTCGAAATTGTTAGCGTCAATACGAGGTCCTTCGGGAAAGGTAATCATATACCCAACGGGTTGTATTTCCTGATTCTTCTTCTCCAAAGCCTCGCGGGCTTCCCTTTCCGCGTCTCTCTCATTCATCAGAAACTTCACCATTTCTTGCAGCTTTTCGATGTCTGTTCGGTCACCCATTGTTCCTGATCCTTTTTCACTTCTTATTTTCCTACGAGTTCTTTTAAGTTCTAAATTGAGCGGTTCTAGGCTGTCCTTCCCAGAGCGCGTTCGCATACAAAACCTGGAAAAATCTAAAACAAAAACAAATTAAAGAACTAAAAAAAATGAAAATTGAAAGCAATTACATTCCAAAGTAGCAAAATTATCAGTTTTAATATATCACTCCAAAGTGAATTGTCTTCCCCGACAACGGCGCCAAAAACTTGATACACTTTTTATTAGAACTAAATAAACCTGCAAGTGTACAGAGTATATATAGTATAGCTAAAGGTTAGTACCGGATATCGAACACTGGGAAGGCAAACACAAAGTGTTTATCCTCTACTAAGACTCAATTACTATCTGGAAAAGCAAGGGGTTTTGAAAAACTTTTGAAAAACTAAAAACAATAAAAAGCATAAAACAACTAAGAGCAAATAAAACACGAAGATAGACGATAGAGATAAAGGAATCCCAGGGATGTGCGTTCACAGTTATGGTTATACAAATTCCAAACGTTGATTACAAAGTTAGGGTTGTCAATCCTAACACGTAACTCCAAAAATCTCCTAAGACTCTTGAAAAGTCCCCACTCTCAATTAACAGTGCCGTTTTAAGGGAAGCTAACTGTAGTGTTTACTAAGTGAATCTAACTGACTAGAACTCTGTCACAGTTATGAAGCAAGTTATATTAAATCATACAAGATTGTGTCACTCCATCATGCAGCATAAGAACTACTTAGGGAAGAAACAAAGTAAAAACAAAACGAATATTAAATAGAAAAAGGAATTTGTATAACCAAAGTCGTTACTAACATATCCCTAGAATCATATGAGTTTAGTTACACATAGTTGAATAAGCTAAAAACATAGATTGAAGGGAAGACAATTTGAACATAAAACTAAAGCAAATAAAACCCGTAGGTTGAATCCTTGTCGTTCTTGATGTTCTTGAAATCCTTCTCCAACTCCCTGCCTTGGTACTCTAGCTTTTGATCTCTATGAAGTATTTTGCAAGTAGAAGCTCTCTCTTTTTGATGAAGATTGAGGTCTTATTTATAGGGGAAAGCCATTCCTTGTTGTAGAAGGAAAAGATCTTCAAAATATGGTAAATCTTGGAGCAAATCTAGGGCATCTCGGATTCGCCGCCTTTCTCGGCGGGCCGCCGCACCTTGGCCGGCGGTCGCCGCGTTGGAGTCCAGAGAGTCTGTTCTTCAGGCGGCGGACTGCTGCATTGCTCTGGCCGCCGGGCGCCGGCGGTCGCCGTACAACTCCGCGGCGGTCGCCGGTCGCCGTCTGACTCCAGATTTCCAGACTTTGCATTTTGGCTCCCTTTTTTGGCTCAATTATGCATATTTCTCACAAAACACATCAAAATACCAAAATATACAAAAT
This sequence comes from Salvia hispanica, assembly GCF_029641045.1. Classification (NCBI taxonomy): domain Eukaryota; kingdom Viridiplantae; phylum Streptophyta; class Magnoliopsida; order Lamiales; family Lamiaceae; genus Salvia; species Salvia hispanica. The sequence continues at coordinate 30,526,420 of NC_142697.1, read as the reverse complement.
ATGCAAATAATGGACGTGTAGAGTGACTTTGATATAAAAAATGGACCAAATAATGGCCTTTAAATCGTGCAAAATCCGAGCGTATCACAACCCCATTTTGCTGGGGGGTATAAGGAACAATTTTATGTCTCTTAATTCCAAAAGCATCACACCAATCATCAACATGTTTATTACAAAACTCTAATCCATTATCAGTTCTGATAGCCTTAATTCTCTTTCCTGTCTGTGTCTCAATCAAAGTTTTCCAAGAAACAATTTTACTGAAAACCTCATCCTTATGTCTCATAGGGAACATCAAACTTTTCTGGAAAAATCATCAATTATAGACAAGAAATACACAACACCAGAATGAGTAGACATAGAAGCTGCCCCCCCACACGTCCATATACACATACTCAAGAATATTTTTACTAACATTAGCAGGTACAGGAGTAGGAAAGGTGACCTTGTGCTGTTTTCCCAGCACACATGTGTCACAGAAAGGTAGATCACCATGAACATCAGAATCAGATAAAATGGCATGCTTTTTAAGGATATTAAGGCCTTTTGCACTTATATGACCTAGCCAATTATACCAGAGCACAGTTTTATCAGTTTTCACCACATTAGCATAGGCTTTTTCACAAGTAACAGGCACAACATTACAGACATATAAACCACATTTCCACTTGGCTTTAAACAGACACAATGAACCTTTGCAAATTTTCATGCACCCTTCCCCCCATTTCCCCCGTGCCAGCATTCTCTAAACCAGTACATGACATCAAATTATAGCATAATTCAGGAACATATCTCACATCCTTCAGATTGAGCACAAAACCATTGTCAAACTTTAAACACATAATGCTAATGCCAAAAATCTCATTTTTTTTGTCATCAGCCATGGACACATAAGTATTAGTCACAAATTTCAGCTCAGAAAACACTTCCTTGAAAGGACTCACATGATATGTACATCCAGAATCGCAAAGCCAATCATTTGAAGTAAAGGGGCATACATGGGAAGCATTTATGTACTGCAAATCATGCACCATAAAAACAGATTCATTCACAGTGTCATAAGTAGCCACATTAACAAGAATTTCAACCTTGGAATTATTGTTCTGGGATTTATTCTTCTTAAGGTTTAGTGCACTCCTTTTTATAGTGCCCAACATCCCCATAGTTAAAACACTTCCTGTAGGTCTTAGGGTCCTTACTTCTAGACCTAGACCTATACTTTTTCTTGTCATTATTTCCAGAACCAGAGCCATCACTAGATTCATTTTCCCCTCTAGATTTGGACCTACCTCTAACATTCAGCACTTTGTTATAGGCATTCTTATCACCTGCTCTCTCCCTAAGTTCAAGTTCCTTAGATTTCAGGGAGCTAATAATCAAGTCCAGAGGGGAGCAGAGTCTCTGCCATACTTAATGGCAGCTTTAACAGCATTATAGGAGTCAGGAATGACATTCATTAGGGCTATACTAGTGTAAGCATCTATAGTTGTGTCACCGGATCTCTTAATATCTTGCACAAGCTTCTGAAATCTATCAACATTGTCATCTATGTCTTTAGTAAGATCAAGCTTAAATTTGAACGACTTTTTAAGTAGGTACATTCTTGAAGACATAGAGGTTTCAGTAAACAAAGTATCAAGCAATTTCCACATTTCAGAGGCAGATTCAACATGATCAACTTTCCTAATCACATAATCAGACAAGTTTAGCACAATAGTAGCCCTAACCAACTCATTCATCTCATCCTTTTTATCCTGAACAGTGTCCTTGAGTAAAGTACCATCAACAACCTTGAAAACTTTTTGTTGAATCAAAATACACCTCATTTTCTACTTCCAAATAGAAAAATCATTTTTACCATTATAAGGGATCAAACCAACATGTTGGGCCATTTTCACAAGAATTTTTGCAAGAACACAGGAAGCAAGGCAAACACAGAACACCTTACACACCTTAGAACACAGAAACATACACAGCAAAGACAGGAACACTTTCACACAGAGCTTTTACACAACAAAGAGGACCTCAAATCCTTGACTGTCATGAGAAAAACTGGCCAAGGCTATCCCAGCTTGCAATACTCACTAATGGAGGGCGTAGGGGGTCACTTGGGCAGCACAAGATGCTTGGTGGTCAAGTAAAATGAGATCACAATATCACAGAGAACAAGAACCAACGGAAGCAAAATACAGAGAAAGCACAAAAAGATCATAAGCCTTTACCAAAAGCTATCTACCAGAAAACAATATCCCAATCTTATATTTGGCCCTAAACAAAAAAGAAAACCACAAGAAGATTAGCCAATTTACTAGAGCAAACCCTCACTCAAAGGAGGATTCAATTTTCCCACCTCCTTTAGCGACTTGGCGTGCTGGCCTAGTTCCCCCGTGGCTCTGATACCACTGTAGGGATCAGACCAGTCCAGATTCACTAATTACCAAGACCTCTTTGTTCTTGTACAAGAGAGCTCAGCCGAACTCTCACCCACGCAGCTGATTTATACAAATACAAAAGTGTAATTGTACTAGGGATACAAGTAATTTGAACACTAACTATTACAAGCTTCTTGACCGAAACCCTAGCTGGTTCATCCAATTGATTTGTACCCTGCACACTCAAGAAATAGGTTAGTAACTTCACACAAGATCCTTTCGGATCAAAGATGAAAGACTAACACAAAGAGAAAAACAAATCAGAATAGATCACAAAATATGGCTAGAACCCGCCATATAGCCCAGATCTATTCAACTAGAACCGAATCCAAGGGAGCACGGATGAACTGACTGGAGTCTACCCTCACACCGTCAATACCTCCACCACACCGTCCCTTCACACCGGATTAGATCACCGCACACAACTCAAACTAGAAACCCTAATCCTCACAACACCAAGCAACCGAAGCAGTTGCCTTCTCAACAACTCACACATGATTAATCACACTAGAACCATGAAGAATCTCAAGGAGTTGATCGGAAAAGCCATCAGAAAAGAGGAGAGAAGACAGAGTATCACCGAGAGTAGAAATAGAAAGAGTAGAGTGTAGAATGAACAGGAGCGACGCCTACACATCTCACTTATCACACATAAAACACAAACCCTTGATCCAATGGCAGAGAAGCAAGATCCAAATGAAGGGACGCGTGGCAGCAATCCAATGGTGAAGAGTAAGAAGCTGGGCTTCTGGGCCAGGGCCAGCAAGGATAAAAGGCCCAGACAAAAATTAAATCAAGCACAAATAATAGTCCACATATCCAACATAGGTAACATCATTTGGTAGGGATTTGGATTTATACTTGAAAATGCTATTACACATTGAGTTGACAAATTTAGCCTTACTTTTTCATCAGAAAATAAATTGTGAGGAATGAAGTACTTTTATCCCAATTTAATATTCTTACAAATAATGAAAATAAAAATAAAAAATTTGCTCATCAAATCAAATGAATGCCACAAAATGGATACAAATTCATTAAATTCAATATGCAAATTTGCAAGTCGTAGGGTCGAATAATTGAAAATTTATAATATATAATATAATATTTAAATAATTATGTAAAAAATATGACTCCCTCCCTCCATGATTTGAACCCCTTTTTAAACACAAACTTTTTTAAAAATGTGAGTTTAAAAAAAATGGAATCTAAATCTTATTTTTAAATAATTAGTTTATAATAAAAATAGGAATTATAATAAATTTATGAATACGAGGTCTACATATATATTTAATAATAGTAAAATGAGACTTCTATTATCAGGATTACCGAAATGGTAAAATGAATATTATTATCAGGTGGAGATTGTACAATTTAAGTTGTTTATTTTCACACTTAAATATGCATTTCTAAATGTCGACATTTAAATATTTTATAAATAATTATTTAATGGTTTATTTCATAAGTTAGAAAAAAATAATAGAATGCAATGGAATATTGTTTATAGAAGAAAAATTAAAAACGGATATGTACTTAATTAATTATTTTCATTAGATTTACGTAAATGAAGCCTGCTCATTGAGGCCCACATACTGAGCCCATTTCAACGCTTCTTTTTCCTTAGTGTAAAATCTGAATACTGCTCAACCGATCTGAATTCCTCTTTCCATCTCTCTCATCTAATCTTCCCACTTATTATCCCTCTCTTCTTTTCATTTTTCTGCAAAGTTTGAATGAATGAGGTCGATGTCCACTGCGCGAGGTCAAGACGGAGCTTCATGGGGTCGAGAGGAGAAATTTTCCTTTGGTCGGAGGTTTGTGAATGAAGTTTTCGGTGGCGCTCGTCAGACCACGGTGGGGTCGGTTGACCCCACCTGGGCCCGTCATTGCCGGATACCTCGAATTACTGCCGCCAAGGAGTGCCGAAAGGGATGCCACTGTGTTTGTAGAGATCGGAAATTAGAAGGGTTAATTTGGGAATAAAAAACCACAACATGAAGTCGGAGTATCGGAGGAAACATAATACTTCAAACTTTTTTTTTTTGTGTTTCGGAGAGGATCATCAATAGTTCCCCATCTACCCCCTTGTTGAGTTCGAATTGTGGCAAGTCAACTATCTCACCTTCACTATTTTCACACACACAATAATCTACTGCTCAAGTTATGTATGACTCAGTCACACACTAAATTTTATTAATAAGATTTACTAAACCAAATTGTAAATACTTTAAATTTTTGGTTGGTGTTTGATATTAAACGTTGGTGCTAATAAATTATACAATAAATTGAATAGCATATTATAATATGTATAATTATAGTGAAGATGAGATTGTTTGACACCACCCCAAATAGTGAGAACAATAATAACTTGATTTGGTCCATCTTAATAATAAAAGGTTAGTGCAGGAGAATCAAACACTAAATTGACTAGTATATTATGCAGTCTTTTATTTATTTAGACGAAAATAGTGAAGATGAGATTTTAGATCTTTTAGAAATAAATGTATGATGCACCAATATAAGTAGTAGATTATAAAGCCGTAGAAGAGGAAATTGTATCCCCAACGTGTCTTCAGAATTGGCAGTCTGAAATCACTATTGTTCTCTTCCATTACATTAGAGAATGGGCATTCATTCAGATACTATGGAATGCACATTGGAGGTATTGTCTCTTCTCAACTTTGTCATAAATTTTCTTCTACACAAGATTATTCTTATTAAATCAACAAGTCAACTTTAAGAGTGTGCAGAATTGTCAAAAGAAGCATCAACATAATGAAGAACAACAGTTAAAAAAATGTGGATGTGAAGAACTTAGTGTTGGAGCTCCAAATTCAAATTCAAATTCAACAAAGAATCCGTCACATTTGGAAGGAACAAGTAGCAAAGAACCTCAGCCGGAGAAGGTGACTGTAAAAGTGAAACTAGAAGAAGTTTTCATAAAGTTTGAAATATGTCTCAAGTGTGGTGTGAATAAGATTTTTGAAGAAGTTGTCACAATGTTTAATCTATGATTTGGCACTTTCAAAATCAAATATAAAGACGAAAACAATGACGATATATTAATAATAAATGATGATGATTTACAGCTTTCTCCAAAGTACAATATACGTATCAACTTCATAGTTGGCATGATACCTATCAGCACTAGTAACTACGCTACTTGTAACAAACTTTTTGTAAGTTTAGATTAGTATATCTTTATTTATCATAGTTACCATTTAATGGTAGATAGATTTGAGTCCTCGTTATTTTCTGGTTTTCTTTATTGTTCTTCCCAGAATCTTAATCTGTGTAGAACCATTTAGTTACTACTATTCAACGTCCCTTTTTATCATTTTTCTCATGATTTATAAAAGTAATTCCTTTACAATTTCATCTTCTCATCTCAATCCGCTACTCCATCCGTCTATCATTTAAAGAGTGATCTTAACTTGGCATGAGTTTTAAATTTTTTTTGACTTTGTGATGGTAAGTTGATAGAAAAGGTTAGGATTAATTTTTTAATGAAATTTGAGTGGAAAAAATTAGTGGAATATGGATTTCACATACTACAAGTGAAAAAAATTAAATAGATCTTTAAATTATGGATATTTCAAAATGACAAAATAGATCTTTAAATCGTGAACGGAGAGAGTATATTTTCTCAATTTCTCCCCAAACCGTAAGTCCAGATCCTCTGTTCACAAAGATCATCTTGGATATCTTGAAATTCAAGTATATTTGGTATGTGAAATGTATTTTCTATACAATTGTGATTTAATCCGTAATATTCAGGTGATATATTTTGGCTTTTCCGATGGCCAATTAACGTTTCTTTTCCGATGGCCAATTAAAAGTGCGATATGAAGAAAATTTCATATAGTTTGAAATATGTCTCAAGTGTGGTATGAATAAAATTTTTGAAGAAGTGGTCACAAAGTTTAATCTGAGTTTTGGCACTTTCAAAATCAAATATAAAGATGAAGACAATGATGATATATTATTAATAAATGATGATGATTTACAGCTTTGTCCAAAGTACGATATATGTATCAACTTCACAGTTTGCGTTATACCTATCAACACTAGTAACTACGCTACATGTCTCAAACTTTTTGTAAGTTTAGATTAGTATATCTTTATTTATCATAGTTATCATTTAATGGTAGATATATTTGAGTCCTCGTTATTTTCTGATTTTCTTTATGGTTATTCGCCGAAATAGAACCATATAGTTACTAGTATTCAAAGTCTCTTTTTCATCATTTTTCTCATGATTTATAAAACTAATTCCTTTACAATTTCTTTTCATCTCTATCCACTATTCCATCCATTTATCATTTAAAGAGTGATTTTAACTGACACGAGTTTAAATTTTTTTGACTTTTCGACACGGAGATTAGATGGAATTACATATCATTGGCAAGTCGGTCTAATGTGTCCTTAAGCATGCGTGTTTCTAAGTTCTTCATGCTAAGTCCATGACATATTTTCAAGAAAATTCACTTTCGGGTTTTTCAAAACAAAAACTTTAACTAAAAACCTTTTACAAAAACCTAGACTCACGGTCCACCACTTCATCCCCCCAAACTTGTTTACAACAAAGTATAAAATAAGTTTGTAGAGTCGGTAGGGACGTGAGTAAACTACTGAAAGCAAATAAAGATACCTTGAAAATTTTCGCGTAGTGGCTGGACGGGCAAAAATTCAAAAATTTCAAAAAATTGCGGCTGAAAAACTGGAGTTGCGCAGCGGTCACTGGGTGCACTCCAGCGTTCGCTGGCGACGAGTCAGAACGTTACCAGTGAATGGCCAGCGGGCCACTGCGCGCGATGCAGCGGTCGCTGGAAATGGTCCAGAACCTGCGAAAATTTCAATCAAACACAAAAGCGAAAATTAAACCAAAAGTAACTTTAAAAACTGGAAATAAATGGTTGGGTTGTCTCCCAACAAGCGCTTATTTTTCGTCTTTAGCTTGACGTTCTTTGAAGCTCATGAGTTATCACCCATCGTGGGAATTCCGTTGGGATGCCTTTGTATCTACAAATTGTCAATGTGAGCATAGAATAAAGAATATTGTAGTAGGATACAACACATAATATTTGACAATCCCCCAAAGTTCAAATCAAGGTGTAAGAATAATCACATGCAAGACCAAGTAATCTACCTTGATTTAAAAATCATCCCCCATCATGATCTTTATCCCCCAATACTTTGCAAGAATTTTCAACAATAGACCAAGATCATGCAAAACAATTTGAGCTCAAAAATATACACAAGTCATGCAAGATAAAATAGCCTCACAATGCTGTGAACATGAACTATGCGTATCAACAATCAAGTCAACGGGGTATTCAAAATTCATCCACAAAAAGAGGCTAATTCATGCACAACCAACAAATGATATACAACAATGATTAATTCCAACAAATTCAACTCAACAATTTATCACAAGTATATCATCCCCCATCAAACTCCAATTCAACTACCAAAATTTATACCAACAACAAAATCATTCAATGGAAGAATTCAAGATCAATACTCAGAAATTACAAGAAGAACGTACCTTGCATTGGTTGACAGTTGAGCACAAGAACAATTTGATAGAATCCAAAGAATTTGAGTAGGTGAGCAAATTAAGTGTGGGTGTGTGATTAATGTGGAGAAAATAGAATTTAAAGAGAGGAAAGAAGTGGATTCTAGGATTAGAAAGAAAAAGAATGAAAAAGGCTAGAAAGAAAAAAAATGATAAAGGAAAGAGAGGAAACATACCTTATATGAAAATGTCGCATCTGTCTTGCCACAACGGTCATTGACTGTAGTCCAGCGGACCGCTGTGGATGGTCTTCCCTCACTGTTCTTCTCTCGGCGGGCAGCTGAAAACAACTCAACGGACCGCTGACCCTGCTTGCCTAAACATCGACCTTGGTCAATTGCGGGATTGGAACGGGAAAGTGATCCCCTTCCACTTGCAAAAAGTAGCCTTGACTGAAGTAGTTGGTCTTCAATAGCCCCACCGAGAAGAGCACTTCATATGTGATGAACCGTTCCCCTCCATCTTCCGTCAAACCGGCGAGAGAAATAACCAAGTGCTCTACAACCGCCGTGATCAAGCCCCCACAACATATGACACCTCCGTCTTTTTTTGTGATCCGGTCCACATAATAAGTAAAAAGGATTTCATAGTCGAATACCTTCTTGATGAGGAGGCACCAAATCACATTAAGCTCCGTTTGGGAGACAGTTCCCCCATTGACCCTAGCAAACATAAGTTGGGTCATAGCCCGATGGAGGTACCTCAAGACGGGGTTGAGAATGGACGAAGACTGGGCATAAACTGCGGCGTTCTCCTGCTCATTGGTCATCGCGCCCCAAACCTTGGAGAAATCTTAGTCATTGTCCTCTTCGGGGTTGGGGTCAAAACATTGGAACACCGCACTAAGCTCTTCCATGGTGAGAGAGTGCCAACGGTTGCATAGGCGGAAGTCGATGCTTTGCGGCACATTGTAGCGGCGATCTTTGGTGACCTTTAGAGAGCTAAGAAACTCAAGAGTGAGCTTCCTAAATGACGGCCACTTTCTTTGGAACATGTGGATGAGGCCATTCCCATTGCCCACGTCGCACAACCCGCAAAAATCCTCCATGATTTCCAAAGTTTGGAGAGGGAAATCGTGGGGATAACTCGAGGGTGCCGTCTCTCTTTCCAACACCTTCTTCCACATAGCCTTTTGCTCCTCCATGGCAAGGCTAATGCCATAGTTCTTCGCATTCTCGGGCTTTCCCTTTGATGCCATTGTCCTACAAAAGAAATTCATACTCTTACAAAAAAAAAACACCAACAAGTAGGCATACAAAGGTTCCCCCAAACTTGCACTCAACTAAGCAAAAATAAAAAATCAACAATCATGTGCAAGTGTGTACAAAGTAGCATCCTAAATTGTAACATGTAGAAATGTAGATCATAATCAACAAAAATAGGACACATCAATCTATCCCCAAACGTGAATTCATCCCCCATGCAGAGACGTATCAACTATAAATCAAGACTAATCAACAATCTCTAATAATTCACAAGTAATGCAATTCATGAAAATAATAATAGCCTCAAAATGCTATGAACATGATTGCAACATATAGACATTCAAGAACAAGAGGGAATCACTATTCAAAATCAACATATCATCACCATATATCAAAATTCAACCATGGAAATTCAAAAATAAGCACATACAATCATCCCCCATTATAGAATAAGAGTTTCTACCGAATAGTTCATCAAAGAAAGACCAAAATCCATGAAAGAATAGAAGCAAAACTCAGAAATTGAGTGTAGGATTCATACCTTTTGTTGGAGAGAATTGAAGGATGAAAGCTCTAACTTGGAATGGAATGAGAGAATGAGAGTGTGGGTGTTTGAATTTGGTGATTTATAATGGTGGGGGTGTGTGCAAGGAAGGAATTAGAGAATGAATGGAGAAAAGAGAAGGAAAACTTACCTTTTAAAGGTGAATTCCCGTTTCTAGACTCTCCGTGGCGACCGCCGCGTAGCGTGCGGTGGGCCGCCACACGGGCTGCGAAAACGGTGCTCTCCTAGCGAGCCACCGCGGCCCGCGTAGTGGTTTCTCCAGCCCGCCCTAAGCCTGCCCTAGGCCCGACCTAACCTGCACACTTAAACACACGTGTGGCGATAGCCGTGGATTGTGCGGCGAACGCCACTAATTATTATTTTTTTTAAAGGAAAACGAAAAATAAGGAAAGAAAACAAAAGAATTGGGTTGCCTCCCAACAAGCGCCATTGTTTTGAGTCGTCGGCTCAACTTGAAGTGGCCCATTAGTTGGGTGGATCAACAATCCTAGTGCTGAAAATTGGCATTTGGATCAATTTGGTTCTAAACTTTTTCCACCACTTGTATTTTCCCTTCTTAGTTTTGACCACATAGATCTCGGGTTCTTCCTTAGGTGTTTTCCTCTTCTTTTTCTCCTTTTTCTGCGGATCGGAGTTAAAAGAGTTAGGTTCGTTCTTCTTGGGAGAACGACTTACCTTGTTGACAATACAAATAGTGGAGGTAGAAGGATCCTTGAAAGTGTCTGGTTTCCTTTCCACTCTTTCGGGTGTTTTGTGGTTTATCGTATGTAATTTTGGAGTGTATCCAACTGATCAGGAAGAGATTCCCGACCCAGCTGAGTCGTTGGTACGATAACCGGGACCTGGCTTCGAACAAGTTTCCTCAACCCACTTCTACTTGCTAGTATAATGGAGGTAAGGGTCGAATCCCACGAGGATGGACACGTTTTGATAACTGTGGTGACTTTCCTGGGTGTTTTGGTTAGCTACCACGCTTGGGTTGAGATTTTACCTAGACAGGAAATAAAGGTGGTACTCTACTGACTAGTAGGCGGGAAAATAACAGACATGTGGGAGTGTTCGTGAAAATAGGGGACAAGGTGTATCAGAGACATATGGAAAGTGGACAGTTACTAAAAGGGGAAATTTAGACTACAAGGCATATTTGGTGGCTGGGTGGTTCTCAGACAGGTCTGGGCAGTACATCTGAAAAGTAGGGAACAAAAGCAAAAGTAACTTAAATGTAAAGTGGTTCAAAATAAAGTTGATTTTGACGTTTTCTTCTTCACCAAGTATTAACAGAATTCAGATAAACACAAACACCATAACTGAACTTCAGATTCACAAATTCAAACTCAAGATCCATCGATTTAAATGCCCAAACTTAAATTAAACAGTGAAACTGCAACTTTACTTCTACTGACTGGCATGCAAGGTGGTAATCACGGCGCAGAAAAGAAACTCATGCACGAAAACTTGACTAAACATAGCTACAACTTTGAATCAACAACTCCCGACAAGAAATACTTAGAAATTGAAAGCAATAACTAAATCTAACTTTCCTAGGCAGAATGAAGCAAACTCGAACCAAAGTGACATGCGAAATAGGAACTTCATAATGTAAATGTTTGAAAATAACAAAGTACTTCAAAAGAGCAACAACAATGAGTGTTTGCAAATAACCAACGATGAAAACAAATAAACTTTAAACTAGGAAAGCGATTAAGATTGTTTGTGCCACTCCGGGCGATGATACTACTACACTGCTACGATGACTGGCTGGAACGGCGGACTGATGACTTCTCCGGCAAACTCTTCGACGTCAAGTGACCATGGCTGTGGCGAGGAACGAGGGGTAGGATAATGCTGAAGGACTGATCTTCTAGAGAGAATTCTACTAAGTGTGATTGTCGAACTCCTTCTCTCTCTCCAAGTGGCTTCTTTTATAGGGAGGCTTGCCCTTGCTTTTAAGGTAGACTTCTCCCGCGTTTTGACCTTTTTGCCCTTGTCAATGATCATCCCACCTACCCTCCTTCTCCATCTCGAGCCTTTCCTCTAGCATGCATCCTGGTCAGTATCACACCCTTCTGGCGCCCTTTTCACTTGCGTCACCTGATTCGTCTCCTACTGACTTGGATCATTCAATCCTGCACACTTAAGCAACTGTTTTGCAGATAATACATGCGTGAATAACAACTGTTTTGCAGATAATACATGCGTTTCACGACATACTGACCAGTAACCAAGGCTTAGAATACGACTTATCAATCCTCTACTTCGAATGGATCATGAGGCTTAATCAAATCGGTCACCATGACCGCCCTGCATTGCCGTTCCATCTCTGCCTGCTTTGCCTTCTCAAACTTAAGCATTTCGCACTCGATCTTGTAAGTGGAGCGACTGTAGTTGTCACTGATTGTGATCTCACCACGACCTACATCAATCAGAGCTTTGCAAGTGGCTAGAAAATCTCTGCCTAAGATTAGAGGAACATTTTTGTCTACCTTCATATCAAGAACAATAAAATCGGCAGCAAAGATGAAATCGTCTACCTTCACCAACACATCTTCAATCATACCTACTGTTTTGATGGCCGAGTTGTCGGCCAACCTTAGAGTCACGTCTGAAGTGTTGAGTGGCCCAATGTTGAGCTTTTCGTAATACTTCAGTGACATATGATTGATAGAAGACCCTAAATCACATAGGGCCTTGTCAACTTTCCCTTCTCCAATTCGACACCTAATGATGAACTGGCCCGGATCTTTCTACTTCACTGCCCTTTCCCTTTGGATGATCTCGCTGCAATGATGTGGTAGCTTAAGGTCGGCTTTAGTCGGTTTTTTTTTCTCCATCATCACCTCCCTTAATAGCTTGGCATATTTCGGTATCTCCTGCAACGATTCAACTAGAGGGATGTTAGTATGGACCTTACAAAACATGTTGAGGAATTGTTTGAACTGCTCTTCAAGCTTAAACTTCCTCTTCGGCTGAAAATGGAGTACAATCCAGTTGTGTCGCAAGAGCTCCTGCATGGTGGATGATTCTGCCGTCTCAGTGGCGGTCCGCCGCAGGGTGTGCGGCGGTCCGCCGGCAATTGGGCAGACTGCAATCGGTGGGTCAGCGGCGGCCCACTGCGGTGGTTGGGGCGGTCCGTCGACGGCAGAGCAGTCCAAAGATTTTTGTGTGGCCACCCACTTCTTATTGATGTCATCCACTCGTGCTGCTGCCTTTTCCTTGTCCTCATCAAGCTTCTTTTGGACCTGCTCCATTTGAGTATTGATGTTTGAGATGGCAGTCGAGATCGTGTTAATCCCTTGCTCGAGGTTGTTGATTCTAGCTTCCACAACTCCAATCATGGTATCATTGATTTTCCTATCTTGTGCAATTACTTCCAAGATATTCATAATCCCTTGGTCATACTTCTCCTCCTTTTTTATGGGCTCAACTACTCCTCCTTTGTTAACATTAAATCCTGCATGGGGTTGCAAGAAATTATTGTTAGAATATGAAAGATTAGGGTGAGGCCGATTTTCATTATAATTATTGAAATTACCGCCCCCCTGATTAGGGCGATAATTGTTGTTGTAATTTATATTGGAACCGTCTCCTTGCATGTAGTTGATCTCTTCTACTATCGGGGCAGGACTTTCGGGTTTAGAGACCGCAATGATGGAGGTTGGTGGAACCGGATCCTCTTTCCTTGATGTATCCATTTGGTGTACCCTAACCCTGAGCTCGGCCAATTCTTTTGCAAAGGAGCTCTCCTTGGCCTCATCTATAGCAGCTACTCTCCTAGTGGCGTGCCTTTCTTTCGACCACCCCCTGCTGTTGGTGGCGAATTTCTCGATTAACAACATGGCATTCTCCCCTGTCTTCCTAAAAAATTCTCCGTTTGCACCTAAATCCAACATAGCACAAATTTTCTCATTAAATCCATTATAGAGGATTCCTACCTGATGGTCCACGGTGAAACCGTGGTTGGGGCACTTTCGGAGAAGAGCTTTGTAACGAGCGAACGCCTCGTAGAGGGGCTCGTCAGGGCCTTGGATAAATTGGAAGATCTCGCTTTTGAGCTTCAAGATAGTGCCCGACGGGTAGTACTTGTCGAGGAATGTGGCTACTATGTTTTTCCATGTGGAGACCTTCTCTGTGGGCATGCACTCAAACCACTCTTTAGCTGAATCAATTAATGAAAAGGGAAAGAGTCTTACCCTTATGGCGTCATCGTTGACACCATTCAATTTAAGAGTGTTTGCAATCTCCACAAACTTGGAGAGATGACGGTTGGCATCTTCTACGGCCCTACCTGCAAAAGGAGTTTGCTCGACCCTTTGGATAAGGGTCATGCGTAACTCGATGTTGTTAGAATCTACACGAGGCACTATATTCCCGTAATTGAACATGTTCATCACAGGTACTATTTCTTTTTTCTTCTTCTCCAATGCCTCGCGGGCTGCCCTCTCCGCATCTCTCTCATCCATAAACAGCTGCACTATCTCCTGCAGCTTCTCGAGGTCTGTTTTGTCACCTATTGAACCTGATCCTTTTGCACTTCTTATTTTCCTACGAGTTCTATCAAGTTCTAGATCTAGCGGTTCTAGGTTGTCCTTCCCAGAACGTGTTCGCATACAAAACCTTCAAGAATAAAAAACAAAAACAAATTAAAACTAAAAATTAAAACAAAAAGCAATTAAAATCCAAAGTAGTAAAATTGTCCGTTTGAAGATATCACTCCAAAGTGAATTGTCTTCCCCAGCAACGGCGCCAAAAACATGATGCACTATTTTTTAGCACTATAAATACCTTGATTCACTTGGATTTTACATGATTTTAGAGGGTAGTTTTACTTGGTTTTGATCATATATTGTGTACTTTGAGACATGGTTATAGCTATTTCTCTATTATGTTGGTATTTTGACCATTTTGTGAACAATGTGTAGAAAAATGTACAAAATATGTGGATGTGCAGCTGCTCAATATTCGAGATAGCTTCTCTGGAGATTTTGAAGTCCGATTCGCATGTAATGCATACCATTCTCTTTGTCTTCGAAAGAGCTTCGCGTGGATATCTTAAACGTCTCAATCGAAGTTGGGTAGAAGAAGTTATGACCGTTTTAGCAAGACTACGCAGCGCAGAGCAGTGACATAGCTGGCGACACGCCAGGTTCGCATGCAAACGAACCTGGCGACCCGCCACCAAAACACGAGAAAAACGCCGTAGGCAGCTGGCGACTCGCCAGCTTCGACGCACACCCAACCTGGAGACCCGACAGTATATTTCGTGCCCAAAGTCAACCCTTGGTATATATATGCCTAGGAAACGCCTCCAAACACAACCTACACGCCTCCTAACCCAAAAATACCACTTTTTCACCTAGGAAGAAGAGAAGAACGAGCAGAGGACAAATATTCATCACAAGATTGAAGACGAGGCCTCCAATCCGCCCAATCCGATTCTAGGAGTTCATCTTTTAGTTTTATTCTTGTTCAAACAATGTTTTTGAATATTTCTTTGACTTTTGTGTTGAACATGAGTGGCTAAATCCTTCGTAGAGTTCTACGGGGGAGATACAATGATTCTTATGTTTAATTGATTTCCTTTTTCTATGCCTTGGCTCATGTGGTTATTTTGATTTCTTCTGTGCTTATACATTTATTTGACTGATCACCTTATAAATGCATGTGGATTTTACTACAAGAACTGGGAGTAGTTTAATTTGAAAGAGAAGAAATTGACGTCTTTGCCAATATAATCGAGAGATTTGAGCCTTTGAATGAAGCTAAGTATCTTAGGAGCTATTAGGAGTTGTTGCCTTAGTTCTAGGAAGGAGACTTCGGTTCTAGGTAGCAATCTACAAATTATATGCTTTGAGAAAAGATATAGTTTTACCTTAGTGATAGCTTAATAACCCTTGAGACCCTTTGTTGGCATAGTTAGGAAATTAGTTGAGCATAGGATAGTTGTTATCGATCCCGTAGAATTCTACCCTTCTCATCTTTGATCCACATCCGTTTTCTTATTTGCTTTTAGTTCTCTAGTTGTTTTTAATTGTTTTTATCTTGCTTTTTAGTAGATTTAGAAAACCAAAACTTTCCGATTCATCTAGATACTAGTTGAGGTTGGTTCGTGGTAATTAGGTTGACACTGATTGTCTCTGTTGATACGATACTCTTTGCTTACTATTTGCTACATTAGCCCTGTACACTTGCGAGTTTACTTGTTTTAAAAATAAGTTGAGTCAAGTTTTTGGCGCTGTTGCCGGGGACAATATTGTGTTACTTAGCCTAATATCGTGATAAAAATTAAGATTACTAATCTAGAATTTACTTGCTTTAATTTTTTCTTTTTTTTGAGTTTTTCTCACTTTTGTGGTTTTCTTTTCAGGTTGTATGCTCACTCGCTCTAAGGGGCAACCATTAGAGTTATTCGATCCTGAGATTGAAGCTTCCAACTGAGTAGGCGGTTCTCCTCTTAAGAGAGAACCGCCTACTCCTGTTGCAGTAACAATGGCGGACAACGAAGAGAACAATGCACCACATCCAGATCCGGTAGTCCAACAACTCCAATTACAACTTGCAGATATGGTGAAACAGCTAAAAGAAAAAGAGGGACAACAAGCCATAGTGCCAGTGCAAAACATGTAAGCTTACAGAAAGGTAGAGAACCCACCAAATGGCAACGATGGGATCGATGCCAATCATTTTGAGCTCTAGCCAGGATTGCTTAATACGGCTGAGGCTAATGCTTTTGCGGGGAAGGCCATGATCCCAACAAGCATCTCACTAAGTTTATTCAAATCAGTAACACGGTGAAGCTTAATGGGGTGAGAGATAAACAAATCAGACTAAGGCTATTCCCACCCAACGAAGTTCTAAAGAGGCAAGCAGAGATAAGTCAGTTCCAGATGAAACCTCATGAGACAATCCGAGAAGCATGGGCTAGATTCAAGACACTGCTGAAAAGATGCCCCAAGCATGGTCTAAGTCCTGGTCACCAAGTCATAACTTTTTACAGGGGGTGTACTCCATATGCAATACGTGAACTGAATTGGAGCGCAGGAGGAGCACTCCTTCAATTAGGAGAGAATGATGCCATGCCAGTGATTGAGATGAAGGATGGAATAATGAAATAAACAAGTCATACAGGGTGACCTCTGTTATAGAAGATGATAAAATAGACAAACTGTCTCAGCAGTTAGATCTTTTGACCACTCAACTGGGGATCATGGAGATGAGACAGCCTAGACCAGAACTGCAGGGAGGAGTTGAAGATGTGAACTATGTGCACCAAGGAGGAAATAATAGGAACTTCAACAACTATCGTCCCAACCAAGGTGGTGGTAACTATAACAACTATGGTAACAAGGTGCATCCCAATCTCTCATATGCGAATCCCAACAATGCTCTGCAACCACCGCCAGGATTCACAGTGTCTAATGGGTTGGTAGAACAGCAGAAAAAGCCTACTACTGATGATATCTTGGCAGCATTCATGAATCAGACTACCAAGTACATGGAGAAAGCTGACAAGTACATGGAGAGCACTAGTCAAAGGTTGGGGAAGGTTGATAATGACGTGCAAAGCTTGAACGTGCATATGAAGAGCATTGACACTCAGATTAGTCAGATCTCTCAAGCTGTGGGAGTCCAACATCAACCGGGCCAATTCCCAGCACAGACCATAAACAATCCCAAAGACTGCAAGGCCATATACTTGAGAGGTGGTAAAAGCTATGGAGGTTCTTCCATGCCTGTAGAGGAAAAGAAGAGTAGTCCAAAGGAAGATGTCAGAGCTGAAGAGGTTTCCAAGGGAAAGAATAAGGTGGACATTCAGACCGAGAAAGACGAAGTGCCAGAAAAGCTTCCCCCTCCCTCCATTCCTACGACAGTTAGGGTGCCCTTCTCATTTGCGGTGAAGAAGAAGAAGTTGGATGAGCAATTCTCCAAATTTCTATATATTTTTAGGAAGGTGCACATTAATATTCCATTGGTGGAAGCTCTACAAGAGATGCCTACATATGTAAAGTTCCTAAAAGATGTGCTATCCAAGAAGAAGAAGTGGATTGATTATGAGACCGCCGTATGGCGACCGCCGGAGAAAGGCGGCTACCGATCTACCCTAGATTTGCTCCAAAATTTACCATATTTTGAAGATCTTTTCTTTCTACAATGAGGAATGACTTTCCCCTATAAATGGGACCTTAAGTTTCATCAAATTAGAGCTTCTTTTTGCAACATAAATTCCCTGAGATTAAAAGTTAGAGTACGTCATTGTGCAAGGAGTTGAAGAAGGATTTCAAGAACATCAAGAACGACAAGGATTCAACCTGTAGGTTTTATTTTCTTTAGTTTTACATTCAAATTTTCTTCCCTTCAATCTATGTGTTTAGCTTATTCCATTATGTGTAACTAAACTCATAGGATTCTAGGAATATGATAGTAACGACTTTGGTTATACAAATCCAGTTTTGCTATTTAATATCTGTTTTGTTTTTACTTTGTTTCTTCCCTAAGTTAATCTTGATGCTTCACAATTGAGTGACACAATCGTGAATGATTTAATATAACTTGCTTCATAACTGTGAGAGAGTTCTAGCGAGTTAGGTCCACTTAGTAGATGCTACAGTAGCTTACTTTAAAACGACACTTTTAATTGAGAGTGAGGACTTTTCAAGGGTCTTAGGAGCTTTTTGGTGTTCCATGTTAGGATTGACAACCCTAATCTTAGTAATCAATGTTTGCATTGCATGAGCATAAGGTAGGTGACTTGTTCTATCAAAGTAATAACTGTGCTAGGGTATTGTAGTTTGAAATTTGTATAACCATAACTGTAACAAACATCCCTGGAATTCCCCTTGTCTCTATCGTTTTTCTCTATGATTTATTTGCAACTAGTTGTTATTTGCTTTCAATTGTTTTCTGTTTTCAAAAGTTTACAAAATCTTTCAGTTCTCCAGATAGTAATTGAGTTATAGTAGGAGATAGACACTTTGTGTTCGTCTTCCCCGTGCTCGATATCTGGTACTGGCCTTTAGCTATACTATTCCTACCCTGTATACTTGCAGGCATTTATAGTGCTAAAAAATAGTGCATCAACAAATTCCTACTACAATACCCTAGCCCAATTCATACTTCGATAGAACGAGTCACATAAGTTTTGCCCATGCGGAACAAGCATAGATTACTAACACTAGGGTTGTCAATCCTAGATCTGTAACTCCTAAAAGCTCCTAAGACCCTTAAAAAGTCCTCACTCTCAATTAATAGTGTCGTTTTAAGGGAAGCTAATTGCAGTGTCTACTAAGCGGACCTAACTCGCCAACCTCTTCTCACGATTATGTAGCAAGTTATATTAAATCATCACATAATGTGTCACTCAAACGTGAAGCATTATCCAAAGTCGTTACTAACACAACCCTAGAATCTTATAAGTTTAGTTACACATGATAGAATAAGCTAAAAACACAAATTGTAGGGAAAACAAAGTGAACATAAGTGATAAAGCAAATAAAACCTAATGGTTGAATCCTTGTAGCCTTGATCTTCTCTTGATTCCTTCTTCAACCCCTTGCATTATGAAGAACTCTCAAATTTATGATCTTGAATTAATTGGAAAAAGAAGATCCTTGTTGAAGAGGCTTGAGGGGGTATATATAGCTGCAAAATCGTCCTCCCCTAAATAAGGTAAAAAGTGGCTAAGTTTGGCAAATCTTGGGGAGAAAGTAGGTCAAATTTGTGCACGCGTTTTTCCAGCGGGCCGTTGCACTTTGGCCAACGTTAGACATGCCCAAGGTTTTCAGTTCCGGCGGTTAACCGCGGAACCAGAACCGTGACATTTTTCTTGATCCTGAACCACCGTAATTTGAACCGCGGGCCGGTTATGGTTCCAGATTTTACGAACCGAAACCGCCACCGAACCACCGGTAACCGGTGGTTTCACGGTTTCGGCGAGATGTTCGAAGCATTCAGCTTTGGCAGCCGTGATTCAGCTTTTTTTGACAATTTTTTGACGGAAACCGGCCGTTTCACAGTTTGGGTGCGGAACACTAGGCTGACACGTTGCAGCACAGATTGGATGGTTCATGCAGGCGGTTTGTTGACCAAAACCAGCGGTTTTGGTGGTACAACCGGCGGTTTCTGCGGTTAACCGAAAGTTTCGGCGGTTCCCAGCGGTTTTTAGACCGTTTTCCAGATTTTTTTTTTCAATTGGAAATTTGAATTCAAATTTATCTAATTTCGCCCCAATTTTTATCTATAAATACCCCCCTCTATCCTCAGTTACATTTGCCTCACTCTTGTATTAATAAGAGTTTCTCTCTTCAATCTCCCAATTCTCTCTCGTTGTCTCCCATTTCTCATTGTGCTATTTGTGCTTACATTTGAATTATTCATGTGTTACTCTTATATTACGCATTGTTATACTTGTTGTCTTGTTCTATAGTTCTATAAGTTGTCTTTCCCAATTGCTAAAACAAAAAAATAAATATAATTCCATATTTCTACTATAATTCCATAAACTATCAAGATGTCTTCGTCCCGAGAAGGTCGTATTGATAAGGGAAAAGGAAAGTCCAAGAGGCCAAGTCGAAAATCCGTTATTGATGAGATATCTCAAAGGAACATGGATATGTGGCAGGTTAATATTTATTATCTACTAATATTATTAATTATGAATTACATTACATTATTTTTCATAATTCTGTTTGATATTTACACTACAAATATTATTTTGTAGAATCGAGAAGAGCAAGATATGGCCAATGCTATTGCTCTCTCTCGCTCTCAATCCCAAGGCAGATGTGGATATGGTGGCGATGCTTATGTTGATAGTGGTAGTGGTGCTCCCGGTCCCGGTGCCTATACTCAACAAATTCCAACTCCAGTGAATCTTGATTACGACGATGATGATGATGACGAGGAGGAAGGGGGAAGGAAGAGGCGAAAGAGGAACAACAAGAAGAAATGACACCCCCACCACCACCAAGGAGTCTTCGTGGTCGTGGTCGAGGACACCCTCCTCAACCTCCTAAACCAAAGCGCAACTATTGACGGCATATATTTTCATGTGCGATGTATTGCTCATATTTTGAATTTGTGTGTTCAAGATGCGATCGATTTGTGGAAAAAGTATGTTGATCCTATTAGAATTGTTGTTAAGTTGATTCATAACAAAGCTCCTATTGGTAGAGCTTGGAAGAAATATTGTCATTGCAAGCGGTGTAGGTACACCAATTTTCGTTTGGATGTTTCAACTCGTTGGAACGTGATGTACGATATGTTGGAGTCGACCTTGAACCACATTGAATATTTATGTGATTTTTTTAGAACTTTCCCGCATGTTCCTTCTGATTTGCTTTTGATACCCTCTTGTTGGGACCACAACCTAAATTTGTTTCGATTATTCCAAACTTTCAAAAATTCCACTGTTGAGTTATCCGGTGTTTATTATCCTACTTCTGTGCGTGTTTTGGAGCATCGCATGTATGTGGAAATTGGTTTTAAGACATGTGTGAAAAATACTCAATTTATAGAGTTGAAGGCTATTTTGTTTTATATGGTTGAAAAATGGTTGAAATCTTTTGCGCGTATTCCAAATGTGTTTTCGATTGCAAAATGCTTGGATCCAAAGTGGAAGTTGCATGGTGTGCATAAAATTTTATACATGTACTATTGTTGTTTGCACGATTTAGATTTTTCTCAACTTCGCGAAATGGGCTTGATAAGAGGAGAAGGCTTGAACTAAATCTTCCGTATGTTGAAGAAATCAAACTAAGGTTAGATAGTGCACTTCGTGCTCTCTACGCGAAATATGAAATGCGGTATAACACCACTCACCAAGTACATGCTCATCCTAGCCCTTCTACATTTGATTTTGGTGGCGGGAACTATAGCGATGTCATGATTGATCCCAATGTAGTATCACAATTGCATGATCTATACGGTGCTACAACCAATAGGACTAGAGCTACTTGTGAGTTAGATATATATTTGGAATCGCGCTCTATTTTTTCAAGATGCAGGTCCTCCTACTTAACAAATTGACGTCCTTGATTGGTGGGGAACACATGACAAAGAGTTTCTGATACTCTCGATAATGGCTAAAGAGATTTTCGCCATTCCCACTTCCACCATCGCCGTGGAGTAAGCTTTTAGAGTCGGCGGTTGTGTCCTAGATGACAAAAGGAGAAATCTCTCCGCCAAATCCATGGAAGCCACTATGTTACTTGATGATTGGGCAAAGGCGGACATGAGAGCACAAGAGCCGAATTTCAACTTCCGTGTAGAGAGTGATGGTGAAGAGTTTTCCACCAATGACGAGGTCGGAAGCGAGGGCGCTCAACAATATCAATGACGGGGGGCGATGAACGACGAGCACGACCGGCCAAAAAGGTAAGCAAGGTAAGAGAACTACGTGGACTTTGATTCCTCAATAAAATTGTGGATACGTAGGCAACTCAACTTAAGTTTGAAAAGTTTAACTTTGAAAGTTTAAGTTGAGCTCAAGCCCTTTTCAATTTTTTCCTTTTACCCCCCATTTCATGGTTTTTTTATTTATGTTCCAACGACACTTGTAAAATATATCACATTGTTGTATATGTATTGACAATTATAATGTATTGTTGTCCGTTACAACTCAAATTCAATAAAATTGATATGATTTTCACCTTATTCATCTTATTTCAATTTAAATTATCCATTGTCTTGCTCCAATTTATTGTATAAGTCTAAAATTCCAAATTACATAGCAAAAAAAAAAAGAAAGAAAACCGCCAAACCGAACCGTAACCGCAAGGAACCGTACGAAAACCGGCGGTTCAGAACCGAAACCAGAACCGCCAGTTTTCGAACAGAAACATGAACCATCAAATAGCCTTACGGTTCGGTTCCGGAGCTACACAATGTTGTAGCGGTCGCTATGACTAATCCCGTAGCTTCTGGATCTCTGGAGCAGCCGTTGCGCACACCCCATCGGTCGCTAGGCGTGTTCTTCGTTTTAGCACAACTTTCTCCGCAACATACCGCTACTGGCTAAGCGGTCATTGGCCCCCAGTGGCCGTTGTAAGGGTTACAGCGGACCGCTGGGCGTCTTGAATGCTCCAGATTTCCAACTTTGACTTTTAGCTATCTTTTTAGGCTCAAATATGCATATTTCTCACAAAACACGTCAAAATACAAAAATAGATAAAAATATGCAAAATATGGACATGAATTGCGATTTTGACATTAAAAACGGACCAAATAAAGGCCTTAAAACAGTGCAAAATCCGAGCGTATCAGTTGTCCCATTGTACTTGAATCATTTTCTTTCTTTTGGCGGAAAACAACAACTTGTCCTTCTCATATAAACTTGAATTTTAAGAAATCCAAGAGGATCTTGATGTTAGGGTTTGAGAAGAAGATATATTTTGCCATTTGGGAAGTCCACGATTTAATGATCCATTTACCTTTTTTCAAGTCTTAGTATGCAGACCGTTCATTCCACTAACTTTTTCCTCTCGTATTCCATTAAAATATTAATATAAAAAATGGGACCACCCATATTCCACTAACTTTTTAATTGACTTTTCTTCACAAAGTCAAAATAATTTTTGTAAATTCATGCTGAGTAAAAATGACTCTTCAAAATAATGGAAGCAGGGAGTAACCGATAGAGAATAGAAAAAGTAATTTTAAAGGAATTACTTTGGTAAACTGTCGAGAATAATAAAGGAAAAGAGACCTTAGTACTAACTATATAATTCTGCACGGACTAAGAGTTGGGAAAGTACCTTAAATAAAACCCAAGAAATGATAAGGACTCAATTCTCTCTAGGAAAAAAAGTTAACCATTTCCGTGATAAATAACGACACACTAATCCATATATACACAAAGGTAGATACAAGTATTGGGGGTAGGTCCACAAGTTTTGTAGGTAGGTATATTAAACTTTGGACAAAGTTGTAAATCGTCATTATCTATTACAAGTACATTCTCATCGACTTCATCAGTATATATTATTTTGAAAGTGTCCCTGTTCAGACCAAATTCTGTGATCACTTCTTCAAAAATGTTATTCGCACCGCACTTGGGACATATTTCAAATTTTATGAAATTATATTCATGTCGCACTATTACATCCACCATCGCCGTCTTCTCACCAATAGGAGGATGGGTGCTTTCTGTGCTTGTATATAGCTGAGGTTCTTTGCTACTTGTTCCTTCCAATTGTGAAGGATCTGGAGTTCCAACACTTTGTTCTTCGCAACCTTTTGATTGTTGTTCTTCGGAATAATGATGCTTCATTTGACAATTCTGCATACTCTTACAGTTTACATGTGTTGATTTTGTAAAAATCTTAATTGTGTAGGAGAAAATTTATGACATACCTCTATTGTGTATTCCATAGTGTATCTGAATGACAATTCTTCTCTAACGTAGTTGAAGATCTCTGCGATGATTTGAAGACACGTTGAGGGTCTGAGTTCCTCTTTTATGCCTTTATCATCTACTATTTATAATGATGTATTATACATTTAATTTTAAAATAACCATAATCTCATCTTCACTATTTTCTTCTAAATTAATGATAGGCCGTGATATACTATTCAATTTATTATATGATTCTCTCGCACTAGCTTTTGTTAATATGATTAACCAAACCAATTCATTATTAATGCTTCTACTATTTGATTGGTGTCAAACAATCTCACTTTCATTTTTTCATAAGAACTAACTTTTGTAGTTTTATTTGATAATATGATTGTGATTTACCTTCACTATTACTAAATCACAATATATAATCTTCTATTCAATTTATTGTAAATTCACTTGCACTAACTTTAAATAATACTAAGATTTAATAAACCAAATCACTTTAATTAATGTACGATTCACTTGCACTAACTTATGATAATAAGATTTACTATTCAAATAGTTACTCCCTCCGTCCCGCTTAAGATGACACGTTTTCCTTTTTAGTTTATCCCAACTAAGATGACACATTTCCTTTTTTAGTAACTCTCTCTCTCCAATTAATACACTCAACCACTTTTTCTCACTCCTATTAAAATATTCATCTTTCTTTATCTCTCTACTTTAATACTTACACCTAGGGATGTCAATCGGGCTAACCGGTTCGGGTTCGGGCTAGCCCACTCGGATTGTCGGACTATTTGGGTGCGGGACATTCGGGTTATAGATTTTTCGGGTCATAAATTTTCAACCCTAACCCTAACCCGTCGGGTTTTTGGCTAATCCATCGGGCTATTCGGGCCTAAAAGCTTTCGAAAATAATCTTTTGTATCAAAATTTTCTACTATAAAATAATTTTAAATTTTAGATACTTTTTTCTTTTTAGTTTAGAATCATATAAAATCTTCAAATTTTCATAGTTTTCTTCAATAATACTTGAAAAAAAGTCTTTCATCTCGATCAACTACGATATAAATTAAAGCTTGTGTTCGTGTCATTATTATGGCATTATTCGTAACTAATTCTTTATGAAAATTAAAAATCATACTCCCTCCGTTCCAATAAATATGAAACGTTTGCTTTTCGGCACAAGATTTTATGTAGTGTTGTTTTGTGAGTTAAAGAAGAGAGAGTAAAGTAAGAGAAAGAGAAAAGTACAGATAAAGTTCTTTCTATTTTAAGAAACGTTTCATTTTTAATGGGACAACCCAAAAAGGAAAACGTTTCATTTCTAGTGGGACAGAGGGAGTATCTTACATGAATCATTATTAAAATGATAAATATATTATTATTTTTGATGGGTTAGTTCTTAATTTTGTCTTGATTGGTTTTGGTGGTGGTAAGACACTAGTGGCAGATGATGGGACGGTGCAATAATGAATTGAGATGGAACTTGAAAGCTAATATTGTGGGATCGAGTGGAAAAGTGTAGAATGAAGATTGAGGATTCAAAAATATAAAAAAAAACCCCTAAAACTTAATATTTTATAATTAAAACTCACAACCCATCGGGCCGACCCGCAACCCGTTCGGGCCAACCCGTTTAGCCCGTTTTGTATTCGGGTAATAAAATTACAGTCCTAACCTGCTCATATTACTGGGTTGTTCGGGCCGGCCCACGGGTTTCGGGTTGAATTGACATCCCTACTTACACCCACTTTCTCTCTCTCCAATTAAACACTTTAATCAATAACTCCTAAAATCTCGTGCCGGCTAAGCAATGTGTCATCTTAGCCGGGACGGAGGGAGTACTAATTTCACTATTAAGTTGGTGTTTGATAAACTCTCCTTCACTATTTTCACCCAAATTGGTGATAGATCGTATATCTAGTGCAATTAAAACGCTTCCATTTATTTAGTCAAGTTTCAAAATTATACGATATAAATGAAATTATATACAATTATAACAATAATACACTTTCATTTGTTTAAGAAAATATAAAAAATTGAATTTATTGACTAATAAATTTTTTATTTAACTAGTACTATTATCCAAGTAATATCATCAAATTTCAATTCACATTCAGCTAGGCAAATTTCATACATATTGTTTATTTCACATATAGTGAAATATTGTTTTCATTTAAATATTGTAAGATTTATTTAGTTTGATTATTTAAAATGCTTACTGATTCTAACTTTCTAAGTATCATATCAATTAAATATTCATAAAAATTTAGTTAGATTGATGAATTAAAAATACTTATCGATTCTACGTATCTGATTTTTTTGTTTTCATTTTAGTTAGATATCTATGTTTTTTTTTAAATATATCAAACAAAAATATAAATCCTATAATAGACGATCTGGTAAATAGAATTGCTATCTATTTTAATTCATCAGTTTTAATATATTTTACATTATTTATGAATAATTTTTAAAAATAACAATAGAAATTTGTTGTCTTTCACTCCCTCCCTCGTATAGTTTGCCTAGTCATTTTATTCTATCTATTCGGTGTTCTTATTTTGCGAGCAATTATATCTTATTCAAGGTGCAAGTACTTCTAATTCACTCAAACAACTCTAAATTAGATTACAGATATAATTATTTTATAATTTTAAATTAATTTCTTATAGATATTTATGATTAAATAAATAACAATAATTTGATGCAAATTACTATGATTATTTAAAATTTTAAAAATTCTTTTATTTAGAATTTTTAATTTTATAATAAAATAATTGGATACGAAATTGCAAATAACTGTTAATTTAGTTTGATGATAGCACTAACAAATTAAGTATACATGCATGTTGTGTTTTTTTAACGTAGAATTTTAATAATTATTTAATAATAATATAATTCACGTGAATGATTATAATTATTTTGTTTGACGATAGCACTAACAAATTAGAAATATATGCACTAAGAAATTAGAAATATATGATATAGTCATTTTTGTATAATTATATATTTAGAAAGTACTCGGTAATAAAATCATTGGATGTGAAATACTAATATGATTTCATTGGATAATAACACGAAGAAAAGAAATTAAGTAGTATTCCATTTGTTCCACATTAGTAAAGTCATTTCATTTTCTGCACACGTTTTGTAAAAATGATAATAAATAGTTAAAGTGGAGAGAGAGTAAAGTAGAGAAGAGTCTTATCTACAATATTTTCTCTCTTACTTTACTTTTTCTCCACTTTAACTATTTATAATTATTTTTTTAAAAAGAGTGCGCAAATGAAATGACTCTACTACTATGGAACGAAGTGAGTACTATATATGTTATAGTCATTTTTTATAATTTGAAACATTAAAAAAGTATTAATAATAAAATAATTGGATGTGAATGACTATGATTATTTTATTGAACACGAAATATTAGTACAATTACTTTGGATGATAACATGAGGAAATCAAGTATTCATGTAGTCGTTTTCAAAACTTAGGGTTTCATAATTATTCGATAACATAATAATTGGATGTGAATGACTATGATTATTTCGTTTGATGATAATAACACTAAGAAATTAGAAATATATTTAATCTACTGATTTAAAAGTTATTTAATAATAAAATAAGTAGATGTGAAATACTAATACGATTTTTTTGGATGATAACACGTAAAAATTAAGTATATTTGCATGAGTTGTATTTATAACTTAGAATTTTAAAAATTATTTAATAATAAATTCAGTGGAAGCGAATGACTGTGATATTTCATTTGATGACACCACTTATATATGTATACACGCAATCATATTTTAATTTAAAAAATTAAAAGTTATTTAATAATAAAATAATTAGGTGTGAATGACTATGATTATTTCGTTTGATGATAACATGAAAAAGTTAAGTATATATGCATATAGTCAAATTAAAAATTTTATAGTAAAATATAAGCGTGCAGTATTTGATAATTAACTAATTAAATGTAACATAGTATTATTATTTATTTGCACGATAACAATAAGAAATCAAGTATACATGCATGTAGTCGTTTTCATAAATATACATTTTATAGTATTAATATTAAATAATTTAATGTGAATGATTATAATTATTTCTTTTCATGATAACAATAACAAATTAAGTATTTATTCACGTAATCATTTTCAAAATTTGAAATTTTAAAATTATTCAATAATAAAATTGTTGGATGCCTATAATTATACCTTTTTTTTATGATAACACTAAAACATTAAGTATATATGTATGTAGCCATTGTTATAACTTAAAAATTTAAGAATTTTCAAATATAAAATAATTGGACATTGATGACTATAAAAAATTCAATATTTTGTCAATCTGAATGCTTTTATTTGAATTTTTAAAATGTTATTATGATATCTGATGAGACCCGTTTCATACATGTGTTTTCTAGCAAAACTGCACTGAATTCAGCAAACTAACGACCTTTTTGAGCCAGCTGTGTGTAGATTTCGCCGCAAAACCGAAGATCACATCAATACTAGGGAGAAAGATAAAGCTGGGAAAAGAGGAGAAAAAAGGCAGCTTTTGAACCGATCAAGTCATATTCCAACCGGAGCCAGCCAACCTTGCGCCGAAAGAAGATCACCAACTCCACTCTAGTGTGCGAAGGGCAAAAGCGTCATTCCAGGGCCGTGGTACCCTAGGGATCAGAGCCCTGCGCCTCCCTATATAAAGGAGCCTTGCACACTAAGAGAAGGGAGTTCCCCCACATTTCATTTCACGCTTAGTAGTTTAGGGGGGTTCTCTTTAGCGTAGGTAGGATTTCTAGCTCTCTTCTAGAGCTGAAATCAAGGTTCTCTTCAGTTCTAAACTTTTTAAATCTCTGCACACACTTGGTTCCGTTTAGAGTAGCTGGTAGTTAGCTGTTACCTTGCTTTCCGCGTACAATTTCCTGTTCCTGTTTTGTAATTCCACTCTGAGAAGAGGTGATGAGACAATTTCCTGCTTTCCAAGTTTAGATTCTGTTTTATTTTCATGTATTGACTCTTGTTTCTGTTTTGCTTTAGTTAAATTTGAAGTTTCTATTTCGTTTTCTTGTTTCGAGCTTGTTTTATGTTTTAACGTTTAGATTTGTTTTCCATTTCATGCTTTCTTTTAAGTCTTAGCTTAGATTTGAAGTTTCTGTTTGAGCCCCTGTTTTCCTTTTAGATCTATGTGTTTCTTTTCGTTTTTGCATGCTTTCACCGTAGTTCATCTTTTTACGTAGTCGTAGCTTAGATCGTAGAAGTAATTTTTAGTTTATGTGTTTTTGCTTTGTTCCGTTTTCCTAGCTTTTCAGATCTATTTCTGTTCTGTTTATTTGTGCTGATCTGTTGAGGAAGACGATTTTGTTAAAGTTAATTTGCTTTTCGTACTGTTTTGTAGGGTATGACAAACCCGTTTATGTTATTTTCCTTTTTATAGTAATGTTTTCTAAGTTGATCAGTTAGGTAGTTTAGTTGCTCAGCTTAGGTAGTTTTTCTCTTTTTCTCCGCATCAGTAGATACTTAACCCACCCCCTAAAGTAAAGCGTGGCAGCAGCCAAGCCCCAAGCCGTATCACACAAACAAATGCAAAACGCCTAATCTCCGTGGGATCGGTCCTTGCTTCCCTATGCTAATTAGTTAGTATTAGTGGGTTAAGGTTTTTGACGCCGTTTCCTTTCCAAATTCTCATTTCCTCTCGCTCCAGTCAGAGTCACTCAACTTGATCAGCCCAAATCTCTACTGGATCCACTCACCCGCATTTTGTAGGTGAAACAGGCAGGAATAGACTGACTTGATCAGGTTGGATGCCCAATTTGAGCAGCTTACGACGATACAATCAGCTATCAAGAGGATGGAGAATGAGAAAGGGGAGAAACCGGTACGATCAATATCTTACTAAAACAGCGGCGGATCTAGGTGGGGTCGCGCGGGGTCGGCTGACCCCACCGTATGCGCCGGAGAGTGGCCGGAAAACGCCCTCCATCAAAAAGAGTTTTTCATAAGTTTTCTGTGAAATGGGCTCCTAAACTGGGCCTTCCTCCTTTTTTCTAAATATTTTTTAATTGTTGATTAACTTAGAACCGGTTTCATTTTCGGCTTATATTCTAGTAATACAAGTTCCCATGGTAATTTAAGTTTTCTTTTGAAATTTAGCGGGTAGCTTTATTTTAAGTTTCAACATTAATATAAGTTCCAACATTAACTCAAGTCTTTTAAATTGAATCTTTTACAGTTTCATGTAATAAGATCGTTACTAGTATTTTATTCTTTCAATTTATAGTATATTAATCAATAATTGTTATATTCTCTATTTTTTCTCTTATTAACATTTTTTATTGAATTCATTATTTTACTTATCTTAACCTTAAGACTAATTAAAAGTGTTATAGTTACCAAGGATAAATGGTTGGATATATCATGATTTTTATACTTTTAAAAAATATATCCAAATTATTGTAAATAATGTTTAATGAAACAATTTTTAGTTGTTTGCAGAATGTGTATATTTATTGATGTCAACTATCTTGCAAAAAATGGAGTATACATAACCGATATACTCCCTTCTTTCTAACAAAATAATGACATTTGGAATGACACGGTAATTAATGCTCAATTGGTAAAGTAAAAGTCCAAAAAAAATAATTATAGTATTGTTATTGATGAGACCCACCTTATAAGAGAGAAAGAAGTTACCAAAAATAGAAGGGATATTTTTTATGGGGAGATTATAAATTTTAATAGTTTTTTATTAAATTATAATTATTT
This sequence comes from Salvia hispanica, assembly GCF_029641045.1. NCBI lineage: Eukaryota > Viridiplantae > Streptophyta > Magnoliopsida > Lamiales > Lamiaceae > Salvia > Salvia hispanica. The sequence continues at coordinate 30,495,532 of NC_142697.1, read as the reverse complement.
AAATATTACTATATTTTTTGTCTTGTCCGATCCGACCCCACGGTTATCGATTCCTGGATCCGCCATTGTACTAAAATATTGTAATTTTTTATAATAAAATTTGTTTTTAATTATTCTCATTGATGATATTCATCCAAACATATGTGATCATGATTCATATGAATGCTTTGAATAAATATCGCCGGAATTTGGTGGAGTACGTCTCTAATTAATTTTAGAAGAATTAGTTATTCTTGTTAATGTATTGATTAAGAAGATATAATAAATCATTTCCTAAAATGTATGGTAGTTGATTATGGGATGCTTAATTTTCCCAAATGATCATAAAAGGGTCATAATGTAATACCTTAAATTAATTAATCATTTAAGTTTATTTTAAATGTAAAATATCTAAAATATCCTACATTGTATATACAATCTTTGTTAATTTATCAATACTCTTTTTCTATTTAGTTGGTGTTGGATAGTATCTTCTCACTATTTTCATCCAGATTATTGTTAGATCATAATCATTTAGTTAAATTTAGTAAATAATTGTCTCACACTAACTATTATTAATAAGATTGACCATACCAAATCACTATCTATATTTGTACTTAGGTGTGGATACAGGATTTTCACGTTCCAATATAATGGTAACAATTGTAGGATATATTTTATGCCGGCGTAGCCAAAAATTGCGACAAAGATAGCATAAGATGAGTAATGAGATCGAAAATGAATTGATATGAAAACTTGAGATATGAGTACATTTAATATTATTAAATATGAATAAATTTTGAAATAAGTGACGTATATAACATGAAATTTTTTGTATAATAGTGGTAGAAAAATAAAAATATATCACAAAAAATAGCAAAAAAATGAAATGTATAATTATGAATAAATTTTGAAATAAGTTAATTAATGAATTATTATAAAACATAAAATGCTTGAATAATAGCTGTAAGAAAAATAAAAGACATCACAAAATTTTTTAAAAAGACAATTACAAATCTTTAACTATGTGAGTTTAGGCCATTATTTTAAATACTTATGAGTTTTGGACAATATTTTGAATCCTCATAAATTTTGCCCATTATTTTGACTAGAATTATCCTCCGCGCTATGCACGACATAAAATATTTTCATTTTACTAATTCAACATCTTGAATAAACTAAATAAGATAAGTAACAACATCAACATTAAATTAAAAAAAATGAACTACTAACATGTTAAATAATTAGAAATATAAAATTAAATAATTTTATAATTAAACAAACATGAAAATATTTGTTAATTACAACACTTATATAGTTATCAACAACAAAGAAAATATCACCCTTAACAACATACACTGATACACACTTTAATAATAAAATACTATCAATATGAAATCGATATAAAATACTTAATATACAACTAAAAATATTAGGTGGACAAAGATATTGTCATCTTTTAAAAAGATACACGAGGAACTACAAAGCATATAAACAACACACATATGTAAATATTAATAAAACTTAACATTAGAACAATGAAACAATAATTCGAAAGTTATCAACAAACTTATTTGGAAACATCTTTAAAATTTTCCTCTTTAACACCCAAATTGATGATTTATGCTTGTGCGCAAATAAATGTGATATGCACTTCGTCTTCTCTGCTTCCTTTCGTCATTTTGTTGACTTTGGTGTTTTCTTTGTATGAAAACATAATCGAAACAACATCAACAAAGAATGGAGGATAAGAGCTACACTAATGGAGCGACATGCTAGCCTTCTCCGTTGTTGTGTATGTCAATGCATGTACGCTTAGCCTGAATTTGTTCAACTATTTTTGATTAATGGAATTTGTACATTGTTTTTGAGTGAGTTAATTTGTTCCGAAGTACTATTTATAGACAAAATTAGGTATTACCATCCAACATATAAATGTATATAATTGTATAATGTAACTGTTGTTATTTATTATAGCTAATAAATAATAATTAGGTTTGTAGTTTAATCAGGCCATGTATTATAACTGTTGTAACTGTAGTTTAATTAGGTTTGGGAATTAAACTCCTCCTATCAATAAAGAAAATTTGTTAATAAAAATTAAGAATTTGTAACGTATGTATTATGGCATGCATATCATGGTTCTACCCTTCATTTGATTAATTTGAAATTATATAGCAATAAATGGATGAAATTATGTAATGTAACTGTTATATTAAGCACTTATTTAAAAATTAATCAAAATATATTTAAGAAAATGCTTAAATTAGTTGGTCAAATTGATAAGAAACGTCCACTAAACACTAAATATTTAAAATCCCACCAAAAACTTTTAATATTCAAAATTTATCCCAAAACTTTATATATATATATATATATATATATAGATAGATTACTTATAAATATGAAAGATATTGTGATTAATAGGTCAAAACATTTATACTAACGTATATGTAGGAAATGCTATATTTACTCTTTTATAATAATTTTTTCTTCAACACTATAATTATTTTATCTTCAAGCATTGAATACATGGTCAATGTAGCAGTTACATTAGATAATTTTATTCATTTTTTTTTTGTTATAAGGAGAGAGTCGAAGATATAAAGAACGCCAAAAACTTAGGCAGGAACACACTGACCTATTTTATCTAGCTGAAGAGGATTAGCAACGCCTGTCGCCTCTTGTAGGATCATTTAGCAGTCAAAAGCTCAAGTTCATTATCAGGCCCCATTTTGCCATAAAATTTGCCGCCTAATTGACAAACTCATGTTTTTATCGGTTTAATTGGTCTGATGAAGTGCTAAATGCCGAGTTTTTACTCGAGATTATCTAATCCTAGCCAATTATTCTATCTTTTCGAGTTTTATGTGGTTGTTGAGTGTTTTAGGCAAAAGAATGGAAAATAATGGCAAAATTGCGGATATGAGGGCAGTGCGAGCGAAAAAGACACCACCCGGCCGGGTGGATTTCCAACTAATAAATTGTACCCAGCCGGGTGAATTTGTTGTACAATAATTTGACCCGGCTGGGTCCGTCAAATCAGTGGGCGTTTCTGCAGTTACGAGATTTTGAAAGAAAAAAGGAAAAAGGGGATCTAGGTTTTATTCATTCTACATTCTACCGCCTACCATACACCCTACACTTCCCCAAGAACACTTTGAAGAGAGATTTGAAGATTGAAGACTACAAATCGAGAGATTGAAGTTTCCATTCCATATAATCGTTCCATAGGAGTATCTATTTGCTTTATTATGTGTTTGATTGAATCCTTTGTTTTGGTTTTCATGAAGAACATGCGTAGCTAAATTTATTGTGGAGTTTTGGTGAAGACTACAATGGATGTTTGTGATTAATTCAAGGACATCTTTAGACTGCTTAGCTCTTATGGTTTCTTTGTTTATTCTTGTGCTTTTTCAATTCAATTGCTTAGCTACCAATTGAGTTTGTTTACCTAGATTGTAGTAATCGAGAGATACCTTTCTAGGGTTGTTAAAAGAATGAGCATCACTTTGATAATCTACACTCGAGAGAGGTGATCCTTTGTGAGGGCTTAGGTCTTTTGTTCCATGGAGTTAATCTAAACATATTAGAAGGAGACTTCAATATTAAGGGTTAATCAACGAGGTGAGTACACTCGCGAGGGGGCTTAACCTAGACTAGCGACTTTCCTAGTAACCCTAGAGACATAAAATGGATAATCGAAGTTGTTGAATCAATTGCACGACAATTCCATTGTAGTTGGATCCAAAACTCTACTCTCTCATCTTTGTGGTATCTTTTCTCTTGTGTTTAATTCCTCTTGTTACTTTTATTTCATCTTTCTTGTTATATGCTTATAGTAGTGTTAGAACAAAACCAATTCTTTTCCGATTGTCCATATAGTAGTCGAAGTTTGTTGGTGGTACTTGAGTTGATATAATCTTGTCTTTGTGGATACGATACTCTTATTTGTTTTATGCTACACTAGCCTCGTACACTTGTGGGTATTTCTCGTGTTAAAATAATTTGAGTCAAGTTTGAATAATTCGCTTCGCGGTAGACATGTTTAATTTCTACATGCCGTTGTTTATCAATCAAGGACCAAATATGTCTGACAAGACCATAACTGCAACCTTCAATTTTCTTAGAATTAACCATGAGCACAGCCGTGATGTTGTCACATTCCACCACAACATTTTGTATGTTATAATCCCAAGCAATTTTTAAACCGTCGTATATATCCCATAACTTAGCAGCTAATAAGAGCATTCCCCTAGACGTCGGGCATATCCAAAAAAACAATCTCCACTCGAGTTCCTGATAACACTTCCAACAGCTGTTTTTTTGTTGAGTTTTTAACTGTACCAAAACTTTTAACTACACCGCCGGACAGTAGCGGACGCAGGAAATTGTTTTGGTAGGGGCTCCACAGTAAACTTCATTCATTCAAATATAAAGTCTCACTCCGTTAGTTGAAAAAATAAGTAGAGTATGTGTCTTACTTTTACATATAGAGTTTATAATGTAATATGAATGTAATGACAAAGTGTGATATTATTTCACGAACAAAATGACACTTATCACACTTATCCAAAAAAAGTGAATCACACTTATCAAAATGAAAAGTGTGATATTATTTCACGAACAAAGCGAGTATTTTGTTCAAATAATAGCTGCATTGAACCTATAAGATAAAAATCAAATAGGAAAATATCAGTTTCAATAAATCACTAATCTTATACTCCTTACGTCCTATATTTTCTATAATTGCAAGGATAAAACTTGGGACGAATTTTTACTAGCAGTGAAACTCAGATTCTACCGTGACTTGTATGCCGACTATGTGGTCAGATTGGCTACTTTGCGCCAGACGCCAACTGTGGGTGAGTATCAGGCGGCTTTCGAGGACCTCATGCAGTGGGTGGCCATCCTCCGCTGACTGCAGCTGCTACTCCACATCAGAACCGAAATGGTCAGCAATCAAATTCACACCAACAACAGCCCTTGTTGCGTTTGACTGCGGAGGAGCGTGTAGAAAGGGACTATGTTACTCTTGTGATGACAAGTGGTTTTGCGGGCATTCGTGCGCCAAACAAATTTTATGCCTTGGTCGGCAAGTACGACAGCGATGATGAGACCCTATGCGACGACATCCCGATTAAGGAGACTAACGCTTCACCGTATGAGGATACTGAAAATATGGATATCACGGGTGATGTATCTAGCATTCATGTTATCGGCCCAAAAATCAAGCCTAGATCCGTTCGTCTCACAGGCATCATCAATGGCATGGAAGTGTCAGTGTTGATCGACGGTGGCAACACCCATAATATCAACATGCCTACCACCGTGGAGAAATTAAGTCTTCCTCTTCATCATACCTCGCCTTTTCGCGTTCTTAAGTGCTCTTTTGCATCTTTAAGCATCAATGTCATTTTTTCAGGAGCACCCATTTGAGATCGATACTTGGTGTCGAGGGCCCAGATATGATTTTGGGGGTCCAATGGTTGCAGGAGCTAGGTGATGTAACAAAGAACTACCGCAGTGTGACTATGAAATTTGATTGGAAAGACAGCCGGTTTTCTTGAAGGACGACGGCTCCCCACCCCGAACGATCTCTTACAACGGTTTATTTTCGTTGTTAGGACATGATCCGGAGTCGGAGGTTTTAGAAATCGTTCCACTCGAAGATAAATCCCCTAGCCATCCTACCACGAAAATTAAACCAAATCCACAAGTGGAATCCCTTCTCGGTTCCTTCCCGACAATTCAACTAGATCCACCATATACACCTACCAGACGCAGCGAAATCAGTCAATGTCAGGCCCTATCGCTATCCATACTTTCAGAAGTCTAAAATTGAAAATTAAGTTCATAAGATGCTTTCCCAAGGAGTTATTCAGCATAGTACAAGTTCGTTCTCTTCTCCGGTCCTCCTGGTTCGAAAGAAGGACGGTTCTTTCCGTTTCTACGTGGATTACAAGGCTCTGAATGCCGCTACCACTCCTGAACATTTCCCAACACCCACTGCGGATGAATTGTTCGACAAATTGCACGCCGCCAAAGTGTTTTCAAAATTAGATTTGCGATCTGGCTATCATCAGATACGCATGCATATCAACGATGTGCACAAAACAACATTTCATACTCATGCCAGTCAATTTGAGTTCCTCGTAATGCCATTTGGTCTTACTAACGCGCCATCAACTTTCCAAGCCGCTATGAATAGCATCTTTCAGCCCTTCCAGCGGAAATTCGTCATTGTTTTCTTTGATGATATCTTAGTTTATAGTGAATCGGCCTCCACGCACGTCGAGCATTTATGCCTAGTCATACAAATTCTGACGGAGAATTCCTTCTTTGTCAAATGTTCCAAATGCATGTTCGGCGTGGACACAATCAGATACTTGGGTCATATAATTTTAGCAGGAGAATTAAGGGATGATCCCACAAAAATAGAAGCCATGAAGGTGTTGCTGTTTCCTACAACAGTGAAGCAGCTATGCAGTTTTATGGGCCTTACAGGGTATTATCGAAGATTTGTTGAGCATTACTCGATCATCGCGGATTCCCTCACGAACCTTTTAAAAAAGGAAGCATTTCGGTGGACTCCAGAGGAATCTGCGAGTATTGAAAGACCCAAAGCCGTAATGTGTTCGACTTTTGTCCTCCGAATCCCAAACTTCGAGGACAGGTTTGTAATCGAGATGGATGCCTCGGACTTCGGCATTGGGGCCGTCTTACTTCAACAAAGTCATCCACTCGCCTTCGGTAAGCAGTTGGTCCGAAACGTCGGCTCGCGTCCACCTACCATGATGAATTATATGCAATCGTCAAGGCAGTGTAAAAGTGACGCCAATACCTCCTCAGTCGTGAATTCGTGATCCGAAGCGACCAGCGGAGTCTGAAGGACTTGCTATCTCAAATTATGCAAACTCCAGACCAATAGTTCTATATCCGGAAACTCATGGGATTCAAGTTCCGGATAGAATATAAGACCGGGGTTTTTAATCTCGTACCGGACGCCCTTTCATGAAGGGACATGGAGACGGCGTCTGCCGCAGCGCTCCTCACGCTTTACGTGTGCCCAGCCCAGTCTATTCTAGCCTCTAATTTGGCAGAAAATAAGTCCTGCTCGGAAATACAGAAACTACACGCGGTTGTGGCTGCATGGCGTGCCTCGGCTTCCTTGTCGGTTTCCAATGGCATTCTCTATTTTAAGAGGCAAATTTACCTCCAGTGAGAATCTGCGGCTCGCCTGATTAAGGGACTATCACCCAAGGTCTTTCATGGGCATGTAGCCCAAATGGGTGTTATGTTGTTTAAGGGTATTTCCGTTCAGTGGGAGTATTTTTAGTTATTGCTCTATATTGTGTTTTGAACATGAAGTTATAAACTCATGTTATTCTTGCAAAAATAAAGTATTGTGTTTTTTTCAGTACTTGTGTAATTTAGTTTTGGTTTGAGTTCACTAAGGATTTGGGAGGACCAGTTGGAAATAGACATGTATGATCACATTGCATGAAATTTCCATGCTACACTCCACAATTGATATGTTGTTGATTTTATTTGCATATGTGATTACTGATGGTTTTAATCATGAAAAAATATGGTGACTGCCTCTTTAGTCCTATGCCGATATAGTTGATAATAAGATTGTTCGGGAATACACTATGTGATAGCATATTTGAGTGCTCATTCGGTTTGTACACATTTATTTTGTGTCATGTGTTGCCCAAGTGGGAGATTGTTAGAATTTTTGGGCTTCCACATGACTCATTTAATGTGTATGGCTATCTTTCAGTTTCCCAATTAAAGTGATCAATTAAAAATTAAATTTTGGGCTAAAGTGTATTTATTTGTTATGGAAATAAATGTAGATACCATATGAGATTTTCTCTTTGATGAGGGACCGAATAGAAAATAAAGAGGTTTATATTTATTATAAATAAGCTAGGGTTATGGTCCCCAAACATCAGAAGAACATTTGATATCTCGGCAGACTATTGTGAAGAATGTCACTAATCGTTTGGAAGATCCGTAGTCGTTGCAAAGCAATTTCACTGTTCAATTCGTTACGGATCAAGGTACGCTTCCGCTTTATAGTTTATGCTCCTTCGCTGTCCTTGGTTAATCATCATAGAGAGCTTTTAAGTAATTGTTCATTCAATTATTCCAACAGTTCTATATCCGGAAACTCATGGGATTCAAGTTCCGGATAGAGTATAAGGTTGGGGCCTCTAATCGCGTAGCGGACACCCTTTCACGAAGGGACATGGAGACAGCGTCTGGCGCGGCGCTCCTCACGCTTTACGCGCCCTGCCCAGTCCATCCTAGCCTCTAATTTGGCAGAAAATAAGTCCTGCCCAGAAATACAGAAACTACACGCGGCTATGGCTGCACGGCGTGTCCTGGCTTCCATGTCGGTTTCCGATGGCATTCTCTATTTTAAGAGGCGAATTTACCTCCCATGAGAATCTACGGCTCACCTGATTATATTAGCGGAATTCCATGCAGCGCCCACTGCTGGCCACCCCAAAGAACGACGAACTTTGGCTCGGGTGGCTACCATTTTTTATTAGCCGGGCATGGCTAGGGATGTACGAGATTTTGTGGTAGCTTGTTTACTTGTCGGATAAGCCAAACGGTTTGATTCAACTGCTCCCGATTCCAGACATGGTTTGGGAGGCTGCATAAATGGATTTCATAGTAGGACTCCCACCGTCAAATGGATGCAGAGCGATAATAGTAGAGGTTGATCGCCTATCCAAGTACGCCCACTTCGGGGCGTTGAAATCAGGTTTTGATGCAAGGCGTGTTGCGAAGTTATGTGTTGAGACAGTGGTGAAGTTGCATGGGCTTCCGAAGAAGTTGCTAACTGATCGGGATACAATTTTTATGAGTGATTTTTGGCAAGAAATCTCTCTCTTTGTGGCACTAAACTTCAGTTTACAACGGCATATTACCCCCAAACTGATGGTCAATCGGCGGTGATGAACAGAGCCTTGGAGCAATATCTGCGTGCCTTCGCCTATGATCAACCGAACAGTTGGTTCTCTCTCCTTTCGTGGGCTGAGTTAGCGCTAAATTTTAGCCTAAATATCAGCATCAACATGTCATCCTTCAAGGCATTATACGGTCGGGATCCGCCTAACCTCTTCGACACGTATTCCAAACCGTCCATAATACAGAGATCGCGGAGCTGTTGAGTGACCGAGAGGAAATATTGTGCAGCTTGAAGATCAAAATTGCCCGCGCACAAGCCCTAATGGCAGACTATGCTATAATCGTCACCGCCGCAATGTTGATTTTGTTGTAGGCGACTCGGTGCTGCTGCGATTACAGCTTTACCGGTAACAATCCGTCGCCAAACCGTTATCGACTTGGGAACCAGCTGCTGACCTAAGGAAGCATTTTCCACATCTCCTCTTTGAGGACAAGGCAGCTGCTATCGGGGGAAAGTTGATAGGACATCTGACATAAAGACGGCACGAGAAAGCGAAGTGGTGGTCGACGAGCCTCCAACGGAGGGGGAAGAGGGAAGTCTCGTCGAGCAGGGCCAAACCAATAAGACTAGGGAAAGATCACGATCAAGGAACACCCCAACTCGTCGAACCAGGCCGACAACATCCGTGAGAAGTCCGACCCGTTTTGCCGACGAGTGAAACCAGCTTCTGTTTCTTTTTGTTATTTTTATCTTTACTTTCTTTAAATTAGTTGTTGAATATTTGCTTTAATCGATATCTTGCAAATCAAGCAAGATATCGCGCGTCGCTTTTTGGTGTCTATCCTCGAGTTTTCTTGAAGGATCTTTCCCGAGATGAATTAGTATAAGTCAAACCATCTAGGGTTGTGATTCTATAAATAATAGAATCCATTAGGTTTTAACGTGTCGAGAAATAAAGATTAAACTTTGTTTCTTACGTTGGCTCTCAAACCCCTAGAACTTCCACTAGTGAGAAGCATTCATTCTCAACAACAAACCTACGTGTGCTCTAATATATGTTAATAGGGAACTCAAACCCCTATCAAATATGTACCCAAAAAATGTTTTATGCTTCGTGAAAAATGTTTGTCTTGCAATGATTCGTTTTATGAACTGTCTATCCGTTCGACTAGATGGTAGAGGCTAAATGACCAATGTTGAGCTACGTGGCTCATTGTTGAGCAAGGGCCGCAAACCCCACTCAAGCTAGTGTACATGATAAGTCGTATTCTAAGCCTTGGTTACTGGTCAGTATGTTGTGATTTGCATGTATTATTTGCAAAACAGTTGCTTAAGTGTGCAGGATAAAGGGGTCCAAGTCAGTAGGAGACGGTTCGGACGACGCAGGTGAAAAGAGCGCTAGAAGGGTGCAATACTGACCAGGATGCATGCCAGAGAAAAGGCTCGAGATGAAGAAGAAGGATAGCTGGGATGATCATAAACAAGGCCAGAAAAGTCAATTCGCGAAGGATCTTTACCCTAAAAGCAAGGGCAAGCCTCCCTATAAAAGAAGCCACTTGGAGAGAGAGAAAGGGTTCCGAGTTCGAAAGTCCAACCACTACACTTAGTTAGAATTATCTTGAAGACCAGTTCCTTCAGCATTATCCACGTTCTTCTCGTTCCTCGCCACAACAATGGTCACCTGAAGTCCAGACGTCCACCGGAGAGTCATCATCCCACCGTTCCAGCCAGTTTGTCATCGTAGCAGTAGCAGTTCCATCGCTCGGAGTGGCATAAACAATCTTTAATCGCTTTCCTAGTTTAATTTTACTTGCTTTCTTCGTTGGATCTGTTGCAAACTTTAATCTTGTTGCCTTTTGAAGTATCTCGTTAAGATCCAAACGTTTTAATTATGAAGTTTGTTTTTCGCATCTCTCTTTGGTTTGAATCTGTTTCATTCTGCCTAGGAAAGTTAGGTCTAGTTATCGCTTTTATTTCTAAGTGTTTACGCATGTTTTCGTTTGACTAGGCTAAATCTGGAGTTGTTGACCGAAATTTCAAGTTCATGTTCCAGTTTAAGTTTTCGTGCATGTAGTTCTTGTTTTGTGTTGTCATCACCACCTTGCATGTTAGCCAGTAGGAGTAATCTGCAGTTTAGCCGTTAATCTTTAAGTTTAAGCTTTTTAATCGATGGATCTTGTGTTTGATGTTGAGAATCTGTGTTCATCCATGGAGTTTGGGTTCATGTAATTTCTGTTGATACTTGTTGAGGAAGAAAACATCACAATCCACTTTTACACTTGGACCACTTTTGCTTTTTAGTTACTTTTTACTTTTGTCCTTTACTTTAAGTTTGTACCCTCCAGACCTGTCAGAGTTGCCACCCAGCCACCAAATATACCATGTTGTTCTAAATTTCCTTATTTAGTAACTGTCTACTTTCCACATGCCTCTGAGATACCTTGTCCCCTACTTTCACGAACACATCCACATATCAGTCAATTTCACGCCCACTAGTCAGTAGAGTACCATCTTTAATTTCCGTCTAGATAGAATCTCAACCCAAAGTGTGGTAGCTAACCAAAACCTCCCAGATTATCACCGCAATTACCCGAACGTGTCCATCTCTGTGGGATTCGACCCTTACCTCTACTATACTAGCCAATAAAAGTGGGTTGAGGAATATACTTGATACCAGGTTCCGGTCGTCGTGCCAACGACTCAGCTAGTTGGGATTTTATCCTGATCAGTTGGATGCACCTCTAATTTAACACAACACCGACGGCCTGAGCAGACTATCAGTACACCAAGAACCGTGGGCTAATATGTGTTGTTTAGTTCAATGACCGTTCTGTAATGTGACAACATTGTCGGTTCACAAAATTTTCCCAGATATGATATATGATTGAAAATGGTTGAGCAACCGACTATTACGAAAATGGAAAATGTTTAGTGTTGCGGGCATTGGTTGGCTTGACAAACTTTATGGCAAATTTTCGGCAAGTGTCCACTAAATAAATCTATGTACTTTGCCCAACATTTATTTTCCCTATGTGCAAGTTGAGCATAGTGGGTGTCCAGGCCGAGGCAAAGAAGTCCTTACTTGATGTCGAATGCATTGTGCTTCAAACACAACAACATTCTTTCTCTCAAATTGCTTTCGCTGATACACTAAGTTTTTGATATAGAGTTTGATACAATGTTTTGAGTGATATTTTCTGTTGGGTTCAGTATTATTTTGGAGTTGTCTTTTATTCTACCGTACTCTGATATGTGATACTCCCTCCGTCCCTGAAAATTTGTCACTCATTTCCTTTTTCGTCCGTCCCTAAAAATTTGTCACCTTTCACTTTTACCATTTTTGGTAGTAGACCCCACATTCCACAAACTCATTCTCACTCACATTTCTTAAAACCCGTGCCGGGTCAAATGGTGCCAAATTTTAAGGGACGGGGGGAGTAAGTCTCCTTTTTTAAGTAAATGTTCAAATCTCCGCATCTTTTTATTCTATTCCCCCTTTCTTCTACGCTTCTTAATCTCTCCCCTAGTCGAATTCATATGTGTTTACTATCATTCGAAAATACAGACCGTGACAGTTTTGAGGAATTCCTTTGATGACTCTTGGCCCCTAAAGAAGTAAAGTTAGAGGACAATCCATCTTAGCCTTTAATTAAATTATACACAAATGAACCGTTGGACCTTCCCGTACATCTTTTCATGTAATGTTGTACTCCCTTCCTTTCACTGTAGTACAATCATTTCATTTTCTATACTTGTTTTAAAAAAATAATTATAAATAGTTAAACTGGAGAAAGAGTAAAGTATGAGAGATCATACTATAAATAAGACTCTTTTTTCTATATTATTATTTCTCTTACTTTATTTTTTTTATATTTTAACTATTTATTATCGTTTTTTAAAACGGATGCAGGAAATGAAAATACTATTGTGGAATGGATGGAATAATTCTTTTTATAGTGTTATAAATCCAAACTTTTTCTCAAATAATTTCTCAATTTTCTATGATATAAAAAATGTTTCATTCCTTTCGTTGAAGATTTAAAAATCTTGGGAATAAAAACAACATTTAAATAAAAATTAATTTGTTTGGGGTGTTACAATATCATAATAAATTGAAAAGTTTAGGAGGGATTGTTTGGTACCAACATAATAGTGGAAGCGCAATTAGAATTTGGATATATAATCTTTTTAACAAAATACAGTTCGGGAGAACCATTTACTAAATTTAATACTAGTAGATTACAGTCTCACTTATGTTGGATATTGATGGACTTTCTATTTGGGCTGGTTATTTATTTGGCCCATGTGTTATTGATTTGGGTTAAGCCCAAATGACTTACCTCTTGCCCCAGATGCTCTGAGCCGTTGGAATTGTGGAGTGTGTTAGTTATCTGAGTGGAGAGACTCTTGAGTCTCTCATTCAACCACACTCTCTCTCTCTCTCTTCTCTCGGCAGACCTAAATCTCTCTCTCTCTGTTTTCCCTTTCTTCTCCGATGGATCTTCCACCATTCTTGGGAGATGTCTCACGGTTTCTTCAGTGATTGAACAAGTGTGGGTGGTGGTGAAGGCAACTGCTTCGGTTGCTGAGTATTGTGAAGAACTAGGGTTTAGTGTGTGAGGTTTTCTGTGTGAGTTTGTGTTTGGTGCTTCCAGATCCTGTGAGGTTGAGTCGTGGGGTGTTGCTTTCTGTGGTGAGAGGTTGATCTCTAGTCAGATTCAACGGTGCTCCCATGGACTGGTTTCTGGTTGAATAGATCTGGTTATTGGCGGGTTCCTGAGCCATATTTTGATCTATTTCGTTCTCTCTTGTACTTTGATTTAACCTGCTCTTTTCCTTATAGATCCGAGAGGATCTTGTTTGTGTTACTGACTTGTGTGGTGAGAGTGTACAGGTTCTTAGGAGACTTGTTGATACATCAACAACCCTAGATTAGCATATCGACTAATATTGTAATAGTTGATAGTTCTTTGGTTGTAATCCTGATAACTCAACAAAATCAGTCGCGTGATTAGAGTTTGACTAAGCTCTCCTAATGAAGAACAAAGAGGTCTTGGTAAATAGTGAATCCGCACCTAATCTGATCCCTACAGTGGTATCAGAGCCACGGGGGGATTAGGTCGGCACGCCAAGTCGCATAAGGAGGTGGGCAAGTGGAATCCTCCTTCAAGAGGGGATTCGCTCTGGTAAATTAGCTGCATCTTCTTGTTTTATTTTGTTTTGTTTAGTGCCAAATATAGGTTTGGGCTTTTGTTTTCTGGTAGATAGTCTCTGGCAAAGACTTAGGACTTTCTGTGCTCTCTGTTCTGTGTTGCTTCCGTTGGTTCTTGTTTCTCTGCGATCTTGTGATCTCATCTTACTTGACCACCAAGCATCATGCACTGCCCAAGTGACCCCCTGCGCCCTCCAGTAGTGAGTGATTGCGAGCTGGGATAGCCTTGGCCAGTCTTGCCCGTGACAGTCAAGGATTTGAGGTCCTCTCTGTTGTGTGAAAGCTGTGTGTCTGTCCTTCTTGTGCATGTCTCTGTGTTCCCAGGTGTATAAGGCTCTGTGTTTCTGTCTTGCTTCCTGTGTTCTTGCTAAAATTCTTGCTAAAATGGCTCAACTTGTTGGTCTGGTTCCCTATAATGGTAAAAATGATTTTGCTATTTGGAAACAGAAAATGAAATATGTTTTGATTCAACAAAAAGTGTTCAAAGTTGTTGATGGTACTTTCCTTAAGGATACTACTCAGGATAAAATTGATGAAATGAATGATCTGGCTAGGGCTACTATTGTGTTAAATCTATCTGATTCAGTGATTAGGAAAGTTGATCATAAGGAATCTGCTGCTGAAATGTGGAAATTGCTTGATACTCTGTATACTGAAACCTCTATGTCTTCAAGAATGTATCTGCTTGAAAATTTATTTAAATTTAAGCTTGATCTTGCTAAATATATATATGACAATGTGGATAGGTTTCAGAAGCTAGTTGAGGACATTAAGAGATCAGGTGATAAAACTATAGATGAATACACTAGCATAGCTCTGATGAATGTCATACCTGATTCCTATAGTGATGTTAAGGCTGCCATTAAGTATGGTAGAGATTCTGCTCCTCTAGACCTTATAATTAGCTCCCTGAAATCTAAAGAACTTGAGCTTAGGGAGAGAGCTGCTGATAAGAATGCTTATAACAAAGTTTTAAATGTCAGAGAAAGATCTAAATCTAGAGGGGGCAATGAGCTCAGTAGTGGTTCTGGTAATACCTCAAACTCTAGGAAAAAGTTTAGGTCTAGGTCTAGAAGTAAGGATCCTAAAACCTATAGGAAGTGTTTCAACTGTGGTGAAGTTGGGCACTATAAGAAAGACTGCACCAAACCCAAGAAGAATAAGTTTCCCAACAACAATACCCAGGTTAAAACCCTTGTGAATGTTGCTACTTATGATAATGTGAATGATTCTGTCTTTATGGTGTATGATCTGCAATTTTTTAATGCTTCTCCTGCCTGTCCATTTACATCTAATGATTGGCTATGTGATTCTGGATGTACTTATCATGTGAGTCCTTTCAAGGAAGTGTTTTCTGAGCTGAAACATGTAACTAAAACTTTTGTGTCAATGGCTGATGACAAGAAATGTGAAATTCTTGGAATTGGCACTATGTGTTTAAAGTTTGAAAATGGTTATGTGCTCAACTTGAAGGATGTTAGATATGTTCCATATCTTTGCTATAAACTGATGTCTTGTACTGCTCTTGAAAATGAGGGTATGGGGGTTAAAGTGGGGGGAAGGCTGTATGAAAATTTGCAAAGGATCTATGTGCCTGTTCAAAGCTAAGAAGAAATGTGGTTTATATGTATGTACTGTTGTGCCTCTCTCATGTGAAAAAGCTTATGCTAATGTTGTTAAAATTGATAGAACCATGTTGTGGCATAATAGGCTAGGTCACATGAGTGCTAAAGGCCTGAGTATTCTAAAAAAGCATGACATCCTGTCTGATAATGATGTTCATAGTGAGTTGCCTTTTTGTGATTCTTGTGTGCTGGGTAAACAGCATAGGGTCTCATTCCCTTCTACTCCTGCACCTGCAAATGTGAGTACTTGTATTCTTGAATATTTGCATATGGATGTTTGGGGGCCAGCTTCTATGTCTTCTCACTCTGGATGTGTCAATTTCTTGTCTGTGATTGATGATTTTTCCAGAAAAGTGTGGTGTTTTTTGATGAGACATAAGTCTGAGGTGTTTGAAAAACTGAAAACCTGGAAAATTTTGATTGAAACTCAGACTGGCAAGAAAATTAAGGCTATTAGAACTGATAATGGCCTGTAGTTTTGTAACAATCAGATGGATGACTTGTGTGATGGTTTTGGAATAAAAAGACACAAAATTGTGCCTTATACCCCACAGCAAAATGGGGTTGCTGAGAGAATGAACAGAACTTTACTTGAAAAAGTGAGATGCATGCTTTCTAAGTCTTGATTGTCAAAAAAGTTTTGGGATGAGGCTTTATTAACTGCTACTTATTTGGTAAATAGGTCTCCTTCTGTGCCTCTGGTTGGTCAGTGTCCTGAATATGTGTTCTATGGAAAGCCTCTTACCTTTTCTCACCTGAGGATTTTTGGCTGTACTGCTTTTGTGTATACTAAGTCTGATAAACTTGAGCCTAGATCTAGGAAAAGTGTTTTTCTAGGGTATCCTGAAGGTGTCAAAGGTTATAGAGTCTAGCTAAGGGATGAACCTGGGTTCAAGGTCATAATAAGTAGGGATGTAGTCTTCAATGAAGATGAATTCCCCTGCTTAAGATTGACAAGTAGCCCAGATCCTATAGATGTGGACAATGAACCCCTCAACGAGGTGGAGTCCACAGATACACTCACTGGAGTGGAGCATCCCAATGATGCTCCAAGTGAGGTGGAGCAGCCATTCTGGAATACTTATCCAG
This sequence comes from Salvia hispanica, assembly GCF_029641045.1. NCBI lineage: Eukaryota > Viridiplantae > Streptophyta > Magnoliopsida > Lamiales > Lamiaceae > Salvia > Salvia hispanica. Next base: position 30,478,698 of record NC_142697.1, on the reverse strand, counting down.
TCTTTACACACCTGATGAAGGAAATCCAAATGTGATGCATGATAATGCTGCCCAAAATGTTGCTGGCAATGTGCCTAACGCATGATAGCCCTGTTAGAAATTCTCCTCCTGTTCCGGTCCAGAATGTGATACATAGCCCTAGTGGCATTCAAAATGCTATAGATAATACTAATTAGGATTATGTGTTATCCAGAGATAGAACTAGAAGGGTCAATGTCAATAGACCTTCTAGATTTGATGGCTTTGTTGGTATAGTTGCTCTTATAAATTTGGCTTTCAATGTGTATGAAACTGATGGGAATGAGCCCCAAACTTATAAGCAGGCTACTAAGTCTAAATTCTGGAGTCAGTGGCATAAAGCCATGTTGGAGGAGATGCACTCTCTGAAAATTAATCTTACTTGGATTCTTGTACCTTTGCCTCCTAGTGCATCTGTGGTTGATTGCATGTGGCTTTACGAACTAAAAAAATGAGGTGGAGGGCCTTAGGTACAAGGCTAGATTAGTGGAAAAGGGCTTTACTCAACAAGAGGGGGTGGATTACACAGAGATTTTTGCCCCTGTTGTTAAATTCACTACTGTCAGGATGATGTTGGCTTTGTGTGCTCATTTTAATTGGGAGTTAAAGCAAATGGATGTTAAAACTGCTTTCTTACATGGTGATCTTGATAAGCCCATTTTTATGAAACAGCCTGAGGGCTTTGTTGATCCCAAGTTTTCCAATCATGTATGCTTGTTGAAAAATGCCTTATATGATTTAAAACAGTCCCCTAGGCAGTGGAATATCAAGTTTAACACATGTACGTAGAAGTTAGGTTTTGTCAAAAGTACCTTTGATGCATGCTTATATGTTAAGAATCTTGATACAGTGCTTGTGTTCTTGCTTTTATATGTTGATGATATGCTTATAATGGGTCATTGTTTGAAAACCATTAAGGGTGTGCAAGCTGCCTTGAGTGAGAATTTTGACATGAAGGATCTGGGTGATACTCAGAAAATCTTAGGGATTAATATCTATAGAGATAGAAAAACATCTACCCTTGTGTTGCATCAAGAACCTTATGTGTACAAAATTCTAAAAAAGTTTAACATGTTTGATGCTAAGCCTACTTCTGTGCCTTTAGTTGCTCATTTTATGTTGAGTAAAGATATGTGCCCTAAGTCTCAGTCTGAAGTTGATGCTATGAAGAGAATACCCTATGCTAATGCTATTGGATCTGTTATGTACTTGATGGTTAGCACTAGGCCTGATATTGCCTATGTTGTGTCTTGCCTTAGTAGATATATGTCTAATCCTGGTCCTGTTCATTGGGAAGCTCTAAAATGACTTTTGAGATACTTGAAATTAACTGCCAAGTATAGGTTGTGCTATTTTAAGTGTGATGAAGGTGTTTCACTAACTGGTTTTGTGGATTCCAATTATGCTAATGACAGGGATAAGAGGAAGTCAACTACTTCCTATGTGTTTACAGTTTGTAAGTCTTGCATAAGTTGGAAATCCCAGCTGCTGCGCATTGTGGCTTTGCCTACTACTGAGTCAGAGTACATTGCCATTACTGAGGCAATGAAAGAGGCTGTTTGGTTAAAGGGAGTACTCTCTGAACTTAAGTTTGTGAAGTCTTCTCTTGTTGTGTTCTCTGATTCTCAATCTGCTATTCAGTTATGTAAAAACCCTGTTTTCCATGATCGGACAAAGCATATAGATGTAAGGTTTCATTACATTAGGGATATTGTAGAAAAAGGTGAAGTCTTTCTTCAAAAGGCGCATACAGATAAAAACCCAGCTGACATGGGAACTAATCCCTTACCATTAGAAAAACATCTTTTCTGCATTAAATATTTGCACTTTGATCTAGGATAGGTTGCATGTCCCGAGGGAAAAGACCTCAGCCACCTTATCAGTTGTGGTAAGGGTGGTAGGTGGCTGGAGGCATGAAGTCCTTTTAGACTAATGGGTGTCAACCCCTCTGGTGTAAAGGCAACCTGGTGGTTCCCAAAGTGCTTGTGGACTTAGTCCTTTGGTGCTGAGGGATCTGCCTTGTAGGCTGTGATGATCTTGACCTTAGCTTATAATCAGTTTGGTTTCCCGGAATAAAGTCCAAGGTGGAGTATGTTGGATATTGATGGACTTTCTATTTGGGCTGGTTATTTATTTGGCCCATGTGTTATTGATTTGGGCTAAGCCCAAATGACTTACCTCTTGCCCCAGATGCTGCCACGTGGTCTCTCACCCGGATCATGGCTCTGAGCCGTTGGATTGTGGAGTGTGTTAGTTATCTGAGTGGAGAGACTCTTGAGTCTCTCATTCAATCAAACTCTCTCTCTCTCTTCTCTCGGCAGACCTAAATCTCTCTCTCTCTTTTCCCTTTCTTCTCCGATGGATCTTTCACCGTTCTTGGGTGATCTCTTACGGTTTCTTCAGTGATTGAACAAGTGTGAGTGGTGGTGAAGACAACTGCTTCGATTGCTGAGTATTGTGAAGAACTAGGGTTTAGTGTGTGAGGTTTTCTGTGTGAGTTTGTGTTTGGTGCTTCCAGATCCTGTGAGGTTGAGTCGTGGGGTGTTGCTTTCTGTGGTGAGAGGTTGATCTCTAGTCAGATTCAACGGTGCTCCCTTGGACTGGTTTCTGGTTGAATAGATCTGGTTATTGGCGGGTTCCTGAGCCATCTTTTGATCTATTTCGTTCTCTCTTGTTCTTTGTTTTAACCTGCTCTTTTCCTTATAGATCCGAGAGGATCTTGTTTGTGTTACTGACTTGTGTGGTGAGAGTGTACAGGTTGTTAGGAGACTTGTTGATACATCAAGAACCCTAGATTAGCATATCGACTAATATTGTAATAGTTGATAGTTCTTTGGTTGTAATCCTGATAACTCAACAAAATCAGTCGCGTGATTAGAGTTTGACTAAGCTCTCCTAATGAAGAACAAAGAGGTCTTGGTAAATAGTGAATCCGCACCTAATCTGATCCCTACAACTTATTTGGATGAAAATAGTGAAATAGAGTTTATCAAAAACCAACCTAATAGTGAAAGTAGTAATAATTTGGTTTAGTATATCTTATTATTAAAAGTTAGTTTAGTGAATCACACAATAAACTGAATAGTAGAGATAGTCTGTATGAATAATTGTGGTTTAGTATATCTTATTATTAAAAGTTAGTTTAGTGAATCACACAATAAACTGAATAGCAGATAATAGTCTGTTTGATAATTGTAAAGGTGAGATTGTTTGACGCCAACCATATAATGGGAGCAATAATGATTTGATTTGGTCAATCTTATTAATATCAGTGCAGGAGAATCATATACACAAAATTGACTAGTATATTACAGTCTATCATTTATTTAGATGAAAATAATGAAAATGAGATTATAGCTTCTTTAGAAATAAATGTATGATGCACCAATATAAATAGTTGATTATAAAGCCATAGAAGAGGAAATTGGAACCTCAACGTGTCATCAAAATTTGGCTGTCTGAAATCACTATTGACCTCTTCCATTACATTAGAGAAGAATTTTCATTCAGATACCATGGAATGCACACTAAAGGTATTGTCTGTTCTCAACTATGTCACAATTTCTTTCTATACATGATTCTTATCAAATCAACAAATCAACTTTAACATTGTGCAGTATTGTCTAAAGAAGCATCAAGAGTCAAAAGAATGTAAAAAACATAGTGTTGGAGCAAATAGAAGAGAAATTCAACAAGATACAATAACAAAAAGCACCCATCCTCGCACTGTTGAGGAGATAGAGAGGGTGATTGTAAAAGTGGGACTTGAAGGACTTTACATACAATTTGAAATGTGTTACAAGTGTGGTGTGAATAAGATTTTTGAAAAAGTGGTCACGAAGTTTAGTCTGAGCTTGGGAACTTTCAGAATAAAATACACAGATGAAGAGAGGGATGATATATTATTAATAAATGATGCTGATTTACATCTTTGTCCAAAGTACCATTTTCATGTCAGCAATACTAGTACCTGCAACACTTATATCTTCCTTTTTATAGATTAGTAGTATATCTTTATTTATCATGGTTATCATTTATTAGTAGATAGAATTGAGTCCTCGCCATTTTCTGGTTTTCTTTATGGTTCTTTCGCGAATTGTAGAATCGTATAGTTAGAGCATCTTCATCCGTGCTCTTAACTTGGTCCCAGACCCACTTTTACTCTTTGTCCTTAGGCAAGAGTACAACACCTACATCCGTGCTCTTCCGCAAGTACAAGCTCAAGTGTCCCACCATTCTATTATTCAATTTAAATACTTCAATTACAAAAACATTTCTACAATATAAAAATACATTAAAAAATAAAAAAATACATAATTAAAATCCCAAAAAATAAAAATTACATAATTAAAATCCTAAAAAATAAAATACATAATTAAAATCCTAAAAAATAAAAATTACATAATTAAAATCCTACAAATTAAAAATTACATAATTTTTAATGTTGAAGTGGGAGTATTTATAGATGAAAATGTGAATTTTGGGGGAAAAAATTGAAAAATAAATTTAAAGTATGTAGAAAACGGATATAATTTATTGGGAAGTGGGAAAATATTTTTTTTATTTAAAAACAATTTTTTAAATTAAATTCGAATATAAAAAAAATAAAAAATAAAATAAAGAATTTCCAATAGCTAAGCCGTTGGTCAATCACAGCCTGTCACATCGACCTGCTCAGCGGCACGGACGTGCTCTTAGCTAAGAGCACCGTCCTACCGCTGGCAAGGACGGACAAGCTGTATTGGCGGACGAGCGGTGACCCCGCCGCTGGCACGGACAGACGGGGCACCACTGCTGATGCTCTTAGTAGTATTCAAAGTATCATTTTTCATCATTTTCTCATGGTTTATAAAAGTAATTCCTTAACAATTTCCTCTTCCCATCTCTATCTGCTACTCCATCTATCAACCATTTAAATAGTTATTTTTAACTTTACACGAGTTTTGATGTGAAGAAAAGTGAATGGAAAAAGTTAGCGAAATACGAGTCTCATTTTTAGTATTAATTTTTTAATGTAATGTGTGTGAAAAAGTTAGTGAAATATGAAGTTCGCATACTATAAGTAAGAAAAAGTAAATAGATCTTTAAATCATGGACATCTCAAAATGACAAAGTAGATCTTTAAATCGTGGACAGAGAGAGTATGTTTTCTCCCCATACCCTAACGTCGAGATCCTTTTTTCACAAAGATCATCCGGTGAAATGTATATTCTCCTAGGGGTGTGCATTCGGTTTCCGGTTCGGTTTTTTTCAAAATCGAATCGAACCGAAAACCGAACTTTTTAGAATTCGAAACCGAACCGAAAAATCGAAAAAAAAAAAAAAAAAAAGGGACCGAATTTTAAAATTCGGTTCTAATTTTCGGACTTCGGCTTTTTTGCTCACCCCTATTTTCTCCTCAAAATGACAAGTTTATTTGATATGTGAAATGTATTATCTATACTATTGTGGTTTAATATTAGTTAAGTTAATACTACTAATAATAATTTTAACATGGTGTGAAAGTTTGGTTTGTTACAAATAAAGAAAGCGTTGAGAATATGTTCAGAAACTTCATCAAAAACACTAAAGTGACAAAATGGCCTTGTTGTGAGGAACAATTGCAATATTGCAAGAGTCTATGTTTAGAGTCAACAGAGAACTAACAAAAACCGGATGGAAGAATATCTGCGGTCCATTGAAACCGTGCAACAAATTCGAAAGTATGCAAAGCTGCTAGAGAAGATCTCAAATTGTCCATATACTGCAATGAAATCATCCAAAAGCAAAGGACAGTCAAACAATGTGCAATTTATAAACAAAGAGGAGTACGGGTTTATGTTATCAAAACTTCATCTAGAAAATACAATGGTAGAAAGAAGTGACGGGCGGGCAAATGATGTCATTTGCCATATCGAAAATAAAGCGTGTTGATTGGGAGGCAATCCTAAGTTTATTTTCATTTTGCTTCTTAATTATAAAAAACATAATAAAAATTTTAAAATTGTAAAATTAAAATTTAAATCATCGGTCAGCTGACGTATTCTCAGTGGGCCACTGACGTTATCGCTGACCAGCGCCTATTCTCCTCCTACTCTCAACGCACGTATCTCGAACGTCAAGACATAACTCCTAATTCTACTCGTCCCTGCAGTTTTGTGGATAAGTCCTTTAACAGTTACCTTGTTGATTTGGGCAAAAAGGATTGGGTAGTGATACATACGTCAAAAAAAAAAAAAAAAAAAGAGGATTCCTTCGATGATTGATCATGGCGGACGAATAATACAAGAATGGTGGTCGGGAAAAAAGAAAATTACCCATTAATTTAGGAGTATAAATGTCTAACCTTATAACACTTTGCCACCAACATAAAAGTAATTTATCGGCATCTAATACTTGTACTCTCTTTGTTCCATAAATTTTGTCCCATTTTATTTGGGTATGGATTTAAAAAAAATAATAAAAAGTGAGTTGAAAGAGTTAGTGGAAGGAATAAGATGAATATGGAATCCACTATTAAAAATAATAAAAAGTTAAATATGACAAATTTTATGGAATAGGCTAAAATGGATAAATCAAATGTGACACTTTTTAGGATGGAGGGAGCACTAACAACAAAAACAAATCATAACCTTTTCAACTACTTTGTTGGTCAAAATCTCGTTTAGTTTCTTAGAAAACCTTTTCTATATAATAGTATCAAACTAAGTCTTAAATTGATTAGTACTAGTATATAGTATATTAAATTCATACATAAATAAATCCAAGAAGTGTGATCGAGTGGCAAGAGACTCTTCTATTCTTAATCAAATGATCAAAGGATCGATCCCTTGATGTATAGTCACTTGGCCTGAGATTGTCTAGCACCAACCTATAGTGAAAGTAGTAACGTTTAAGGGTGGAAAAAAATACAAAAATACCGCACGGTACGTATACCGAATCCTTAGTGCATACCGAAAAATCGGTATATATTGAAATATTATATTAATATCATATTATATTTATTTATAAAATAGAATTAAATAGAAAAAAATCACAGAAAATCCTACTTTTAAATATTTTGTGTATAAAATATATTTTTTCGTATAACAATATTATGGTATACCGTGTAGTAGAAGTGCGGTATACCGCAATAACGGTAAGGTATACCGAAAAATCGGTATATATTGAAATATTATATAAATATCATATTATATTTATTTATAAAATAGAATTAAATAGAAAAAATCACAGAAAATACTACTTTTAAATATTTTGTGTATAAAATATTTTTTTCCGTATAACGGTATTATGTATACCGTACCGTAAAAGTGCGGTATACCACAATAACGGTAAGGTAACGGTATCACAAATTAGTCATACCGAACTTTCAGTATACCACAATGTTCGGTATGGTATCGGTATAATATTTTGTCATACCGCAGTTTTCGATACGGTATAGCGTTCTCGCTGCGATATACCGTACCAACCAACCCCTATACGGTTTGATTAGTAAATCTTATTATCAAAAGTTAGTGCAAGTAATCATACAGTAAATTGATTCGGTTCAGTAAATCTTATTGTTGTGATTTTAGTAATAGTGAAAGTGAATCATAAATATACAATAAAATTTAGTCCTTATGAAAATTGTGAAGGTGAGATTGTTTGACACCAACCAAATAGTGGAAGCAATAATTAATGAATTGGTTTGGTCAATCATATTAATAAAAGTTAGTGCGAGAGAATCATACAATATATTACGATCTATAATTGATTTAGAAGAACATAGTGGAAATGAGATTATGGCTTCTTTCAAATTTAATGTATGATATATCAATATAAATAGTAGTAGATGTGTAGACGATAAAGCCATAGAAGAGGAACCCCGAGAGGAGTCAAATCAACGCTGAGCTCTCTTCCATTACATTAGAGAAGAATTTTCATTCAAATACTATGGAATACACATTAGAGGTATGTCATAAATTTTCTTCTACACAAGATTTTTTACCAAATCAATAAGTCAACTTTAAGATTATGCAGAATTGTCAAATGAAGCAACAACATACCGAAGAACCTAGCGTTGGAACTCCAGATTCAAAGTCAGCAGAGAATCCTTCACATTTGGAAGGAACAAGTAGCAAAGAACGTCAGCCAGAGAAGGTGATTGTAAAAGTGCGACATAAGGAAGATTTCATAAGATTTGAAATATGTCCCTACTGTGGTGTGAATAAGATTTTTGAAGAAGTGATCACAAAATTTGAACTGAACAGGGACACTTTCAAAATAAAATATACTGAAAACAATAAAGATGTATTGATAATAAATAATGATGATTTACAACTTTGTCCCAAGTTTAATATACCTACCTACGACACATGGGGATCTATCAACAACACTATTATCTACAGGACTTGTATCTACCTTTTTGTAGAATTGGATTAGTGTATGCTTATTTATCATAGTTATCTTTTATGTCTAGATAGAATTGATGAGTCCTTTTTCTTTTTTCTTTTTATGGTTCTTTCCCGACTCTTAGTCCGTGCAGAACTATATAGCTAGTGGTATTTAAGGCCTCTTTTTCTTTATTATTCTCAACATTTTATCAATGTAATCCTTTAAAATTTACTTTCCAAATCTCTATCGACTACTCCCTACTTCCATTTTTTAAACTGTCATTTTGACTCGGCCGAGTTTTAAGAAATTGTATAACTTTGTGAAGAAAAGTGGATGAAAAAAGTTATTGGAATACGAGTGGTCCCATTTTTTGTATTTATTTATAACAGTTAGTCTCTCTATCTCTCTAAACTACGGACAGTTACATGAATGCAACTTATGTACTCCCTTCGTCTCATAATAGATGTCACACTTTCTTTTTAGTTTGTCCCACAAAAGATATCATATTTCTTTTTTAGAAAAAACTCTCTCTCACGTTAAATAAATACTCCCTCCGTGTCACACCCCAACCCTTATGACTTATGCACTTACTATAAATAAATTCAGAAATTTTAAATAAATAATCCACGCGCCAAGTACATATAATGCACATATTATATAATTTCAAAACCCAACACTTATCAATTGAATATACCAAACCATTCTAAACTGCGGTGGGACCCTCTCACCACTCTATATACTATAAATTTATCTACAAGCAAAAATGATGAAGAGGAGAAGGTTGCCAAAATGCATCAGCCGCCGACCCTTATAATAACTGTAACTCACATCAACCCACACATCATTGATATCTTATTCCTGAAAAATGTTAGTGGTTTATATGAGCCACAACTCAGTGTATATAAATATTACCTTTAATTCCACATCTCAGATATCAATATATTCTTTAACCAATATATAAAACAATAATCAGCAAATATTAAAATTAATTCCATATACGTATGCATATGTCACTCTGTTCAGTTTATTATTCTGTGACAAATCAAGTCTGGCATCTGCCCGGGATTCCTCTATGACTTTAAGGTCCCTCTGTAATTGGACTCATAGGTCCCTCTGTATTTGACCCGAAGGTCCCTCTGTAATTGGACTCATAGGTCCCTCTGTATTTGACCTGAAGGTCCCTCTGTAATTGGACCCGAAGGTCCCTCTATGACCCGAAGGTCTCTCTATGTTTTTTTTTTTCAGATCCAGGACAAGACCGTCAGAGATCCTCTTTAATCACATGATTCATGTACTTTCAATACCACATCATATTCCACCATCAATATCAAATAACATATAACCATTTCAGGCTCATATCATATAACTAAAATATTTACTCCAATTTAACACATGACAATCAACCACATAAAATATGTAAAATTAAAAGTGTGATTTATACACACCTGGTCACGATAGATAAACTTATCGAACTCCCGATTCGACTCTTGATTTATAACACTCGGTACGAAACTTTTTTCTCAACTTCTGTTTTCCTTCTGAACCCTTTTTTTCAATAGGTATATGTATATATATTTGTACGTCGGCCATTTTGCCTGACTCATACCAATTAAATGAATGTTATAATTACAAGTGTCTTGCTCTTATCTAAAAATGCAGCACGTACGTCAACCACATAAATAATAATATAACAATGTAGTAATTATATTAACAAAACGTACATAGCAATTTATTTAATGCATGTAACCTTTTATCCAAAAGCATACATATATATATTATATTATAAGTACGTATAAGTACTAGTACTATATACACATGCACATATATTTAAATAATTATAGCATATACATTAATTTAATTACATACTATATACACACTTCTACTTAAAATTCTCCTGAATCAAAACTATCTATATATTCAACTATACCGAGTCAATCATAAAAATAAATATATTTTCTATGATACACTTCATATCTCTGTAGCATAAATGACAATATAATATGCAATATGATGATATGCAAAATAATGTAGATTTCGGGTTAGGGATGTCACACTCCGTCCCACATAATTTTATCAGTATTCCATTTTAGTCCGTCCCACATAATTTTATCCATTTCACTTTTACCATTTTTGGTAGTGGACCTCATATTCCACTAACTCATTCCTACTCACATTTTATTATAAAATCAATACTTTAAAAGTAGGACCCACATCCCACCAACTTTTTCAACTCACTTTCTATTATATTTCTTAAAACTCGTGCCCGGTCAAATTGTCCCAAATTATGTGGGACGGAGGGAGTATTCTATTTTCTTTCTCCATCTAACACAAAAAACTATATTTCCTAAAATCACGTGTCATTCCCCAAGTATGACATCTATTATTGGACGGAGGGAGTGAAGGTGCTGGCAGCGGAAGCGGGCGCGTAAATAACAATCACATAATAATCAGATCTATTTAGCAGATTATTTAGACAAAACCTATTCGCGTAATTTTCACATGTATCATGCTCATAACTTGAATTAATCATGCTTTAAGAATATTGAAACCTAAAACATGCTTTTCTACGGAGCAAAAAAATACCTAAATAATTCTCCAAAGAATTGAAGATGGCTAGCTTCTTCTCCACGTGATGCTTTGAGTACTAGACCACAAATCTTCTCTCTGGTTCCCGAACTGTATCCCAATATCAGTGTGGGCTGATCTTACTAGAATACTAGGACTTAAATAAAGAAGACAGAAGAAATCCTTTTTGAAACAGGAGAGGAATTCGAAAATTCCTTCAGCTTAGGGGCTGAAAATTTTCGAAAATTTTAAAGATAAAATTGTGATGTTTTTGTCTCCTTTATTCTCCTATTTATATTAAGTTCTTTTTGGGCCCAGACAGGGATGTTTTGGATATGGGCTCATCCAATTTACTTTTTACTAATTAAATTGAACCCACAATTTAATATAAGTTATAATTGGAATATTACGAGCAGCCACTACAGAAGTAATATTGAACTCTCCCCATCCAAATCCGAAATTACAAGTAATCCGGGTTTCCGTTTAACTTTTATTTCCTGCCACTGATAAGTAGTCCAAAAACTCGGCACTTAGGTATTCGCCTCCGCGATCACATCGTAGGCATTTGAAAGAGAGAGTCTAGGTGTGAAAATGAGTACTTCCTTGGCCCTATTCCCCTTTGACCTAAAAGGTCTCTTAGTCATCTTGCCTTCGAGACAGGACTCACACTTCGAAAACGGTTCCTTCTCAAGACCTTTAATAAGATCTTGATCAACCATCGCATGAATCCTTCTTTCGTTGGCATGACCAAGTCTAAGGTGCCATAAGTACGTTTCATTCATTGAAGTCGAAGGTTCTTTTCTTTTCTTAGAAATTTTCGATGTAGCATTGAGTTCTGATTTACGTTGATTAAATTGTGTAGAAGTGATTGTGTACAGATTGTTTTCCATGATACCACGACAGATATAAGAAGCATCTTTCTTAATAACGCAATTGTCATTAAAAGAAATCGAATATCCATCAAAAGACAATTTAGAAACCGAAATTAAATTTCTTCTAAAATAAGGTATCAACAAAACATTCTTCAAAATCAAAAATCTATCACTAGAAAAATGCAAATAAACGTCTCCCACCGCAACGGCCGCCACTTTCGTAGCGTCGCCCAGCTGGACTTCGATCTCACGATCATGTAGCCGTCTTGTCACCTTCATTAAGTCAGGATCAAAACATATATGATCAGTTGCTCCAGTATCAATAACCCAAGTATGAGTAGATGTCGAAGCCAAACATGACTCGACTACTAGAGCATGGTGCATACCTGTAGCCTTGCCCTTCTTAGGACAATCTGGCTTCCAATGACCCTTCTCTCCGCATTTGAAGCACTTTCCAGTAGGCTTCTTGTCACCCCGCTGTTTCTTCTTTCCCTTAGCATTTTTAGCTGCCACTGGGTTCGGCGCCTTTTTCTTTCCTTTTCTAGGCTTAGAGCCAGAGGAATTAGGCGCCAAACTCATCATAGCTACCTTAGCTTGAACCATGAGGTCCTCCGCCGACTGAAGTTCAGTCAGCAGCTCTGCCAAAGTGTAATTCCGCTTGTTCATCTCAAAATTGAGCTTGAACTGTCGGAAGCTAGGGAGAAGACTTTGAAGGATTATAGTAACCTGGGACTCGGGATCGATCGTCCCTCCCAATACCTCAATCTGGTTGAGGTGACTCATCATCTCGAGGACGTGTTGCCTCACAGACGAGCCTTCCTTCATAGACTTCGTCATGATACTCCGAAAGGCTTGAGACTTAGCTGTTCGATTCTGAGTACCAAAAAGATTTGCGAGATTCGTCATGATCTCGGCGGCAGTTTCCATGGCAGAATGCTGATGCTTGAGTACTGATGACATAGAAGCCAACATATAGCACTTAGCCATCTCATTCGCCTTATGCCACCGTCTATGCGCATCTCGCAGTGCTTGCGCGGCATTAGCTGCCGGCACAGCTGGGCGTGGAGTTGTGAGCACAAACTTGTACTCTTCGGCTGTGAGAACGATATCCAAGTTTTGTTTCCATTCGATGTAATTTTGGCCCTCGAGTTTGTTTTCTTTGAGAATGGCAGAAAGAGGATTAAAAGACATCTCGACGGATTTTATTGCACTGCAAACAGAAGATTTTACTATTTGTCATCAACTTATGTAAGGAAATTGAGTAGATTAACCATAGAACTTTTCAAAATCTTACAACAGCAAAATTAATAAATTGTATCCTCCTTTGGAGGTTAATACGCATCAAAACTTTGGCAATTTTACTGGTCACAACACCGACGCATCAATATCTTCCTCCTTTGGAGGTCAACACGCCTAATGCTGCCTAAGCACGACCATTAGATTTAGCATTACAGAATTTTATTTCTACAACACACTCCCATAACAATGTTCTATCTCATAAATTCTGATTGAACCCTGAAAATTGCAGTTCCTTAGGATTATTGTCCCCACTTTGCATGTGGCAATAATATTGGGAACCACTTTCTAGTTCATTCTATTTATTATGTGAGAAGTCCGCCCTTATGAACTTACTGTTTTCGTAGGATTATTGTCCCTACTTTGTAGGTGGCGATAATATTCGAAAATCAGCTTCACAAAATTTGGCAGTCCAACCGATGGAGACCATATATAAACTTATAGTTCATAATTATCGCTTAGATATTTTAGTTATGGTTTTTCATTAATTATCCTTTAGCCTAAGACAGATTAAGACTAATTAAATTCTGTTGGTATTTAATTGACTGGATAATTATATCTTTTATTATCTTTAGTATCTTAGTTCAGGAATTATTAATCTAGAATTTAATTCTTATTCATGTCATATTATAAGATATATCTAAAATAAAGTACATTATTTATAATCTTAATTAGACATGAAATATTAAATTCATATAATTTCCAAGTTCAAGATTAGGAAGAAAATTAAATTATATCATTTAATGTAATCTTATATATATCTATCTTATTATAGATTCTAGATATATTATATTTAGGAAACTATTAAATTATTCTTATCTATATCATCTAGGATATAAAATATTCATAGATATAGAAAATAATCCAAATATTCCTAAAATCTAGGGAAATCTTCCCAAAATATTTTATTTCATTAAATAATATTATTTTTAATGATTTCTATTAATTAATCAATTAAATAATCATTAAAAAAATCTTTTGTCAATATCTTGCGATTCGAGGTTGGCACGAATCTACACGACGAAGATTTGAAAATATCCTCCGGAGACGCTCGCCGGGGCGGCGAATTCGCCGCCCTACCGGCGCCGGTAGGCGCGCCGCTTCCTCCCTTCTACTTCCCGGCGGTAAACCGCCGAGTCTCCGTGCCTCCACCGAATTCAGCCAGCCATGCAGCGAAGGCCGCACAGCTCCGGTGTACTCCCACTGCTCCGGCGGTCTCGCGCTAACCAGCAACCGCTGCACTTGGCGCGGCTGCTCTCGGACGTGCGCCGCTAGTAGTGGGCGAAGGGTTTAGGGTTTCTAGGGTTAGGGTTAGGGTTTCCGGCGAAGAAGACAGCCGCTGCTCTCGGACGAGCAGCGCGCTCCGCCTCCCTCCACCACCGACGCAGCAGACTCCGGCTTGGGCGTGTGGTCTCGACCGGCGGCGCGCACGAGCCCATGCTCGTCAGCGCGTCGCCGCGTGATCACTTCCCTCGGCTCCCACTCGACGTCGGATATCGTCGAAATTGATCGGGACCGGCTAGGGTTACGACGAATTTTGGCCGGCGGCGCGCGCGAGCCCTTGCTCGCCGGCGCGTCGCCCCATAGCCGTTGACCCTCGGCTCCCACTCTCTCGACTACCCTACTTCGATCGCACGTAGTGCGATTCATCCCGGAGCAAGCGCCGACTAATAGCACATCTCGTTCGTTCGAATCATTCAAGTTCTATGATTCGAATGTTCTTGAGTTCAACATGCATAAACCATAATAACAAAAACACAAGAACATGCTCCGTAATCAAATAAGACATGCATACATGAATTTCACGAAATTTAAATCCAAATAATCAGAGCCAAAGACTGGCTCTGATACCAATTGAAGGTGCTGGCAGCGGAAGCGGGCGCGTAAATAACAATCACATAATAATCAGATCTATTTAGCAGATTATTTAGACAAAACCTATTCGCGTAATTTTCACATGTATCATGCTCATAACTTAAATTAATCATGCTTTAAGAATATTGAAACCTAAAACATACTTTTCTACGGAGCAAAAAAATACCTAAATAATTCTCCAAAGAATTGAAGATGGCTAGCTTCTTCTCCACGTGATGCTTTGAGTACTAGACCACAAATCTTCTCTCTGGTTCCCGAACTGTATCCTAATATCAGTGTGGACTGATCTTACTAGAATACTAGGACTTAAATAAAGAAGACAGAAGAAATCCTTTTTGGAATAGGAGAGGAATTCGAAATTCTCTTCAGCTTAGGGCCGAAAATTTTGAAAATTTCAATAATGAAAAATGCGTTATTTCTGTCTCCTTTATTCTCCTATTTATATTAAGTTCCTTTTGGGCCCAGACAGGGATCTATGGAAGGTTTTGGATATGAGCTCATCCAATTTACTTTTCACTAATTAAATTGAACCCACAATTTAATATAAGTTATAATTGGAATATTACGAGCAGCCACTACAGAAGTAATATTGAACTCTCCCCATCCAAATCCGAAATTACAAGTAATCCGGGTTTCCGTTTAACTTTTATTTCCTGCGCTTAAGATTAAAATGTCCATTAATTAATTAATGTCTGCTATTGACTTAATTAATTAACTTCTTATTAATTCCAAGAGTGGACTTAGCATGAAACGCTTATTTATTATTCATAGAGTAATCACACTCCAACTAGCTAGGTTCCGAATAATAAAACATTGTTTCGCGCTCCTCTTGAGGACATTATCAAACGAGACTCAGCTCGCGCACGATTCAATATAATAGCAATCCTAGCACCGCTAGATATTGATCACCACTACCCAATATATCAGGATAATTGGGTTACGAAAAACTCGCACCATTTGATAAGTCAAAGCAGTGCATAATCAATACCGTATGCTCAATGCTAACCTACATTGATTAAGAAATAAATATTTATCAAGACCTCGCCTTTCAGTAGATAGCCTAAGGCAAGTCTTGCTGTTAGATCCGTTCAGTGCTATACCACACCAATGTCATCTTATTTCAGTAAGGCTTAGAAATATGCGGACTGACATTGCAACCTTTCTCGTTGGATAGTCAAATTCCAACTAGGTTGTGAAATTCATCTTTTTCTTTGTTTAGAACTGACCGTATTACCTTAAAGTGGACGACGCCCACAACCGGTCTACTAAAACAAAGACTTAGACTTTGTTAAGTTAACTTATACATTTAAACATGCATTAACATCCATTAAATGTAAAACATAACAACATTATGACAAAAAATAATCTGTTTTATTTATTGGAAAATAAAATAAGAGTTTTACAGTATTCAATCACTCGAAACGTGATTTCTAGTATACAAACTCTAACAATCTCCCACTTATACTCAAAACACTTTCGAGTATACAAAAAAAATGTGCTAACGTCAAAAAAAATCTCCCACTTATACTGAAAGCGGATTGAGGTCTTGAATTAGTCGAACTCTCATTCCTTCAACATGGCTTTCATACGGCTTTACCGCTAATGCCTTCGTGAAAGGATCTGTCAGGTTGTTCTCTGACTCAATCTTGACCACTTGTATGTCTCATCTCTGCACTATATCTCGAATTATATGATACTTCCTCTCTATGTGCTTGCTCGCCTTATGAGCTCGTGGTTCCCTCGAATTTGCCACAGCACCAGAATTATCGCAATAATGTGTGATGCTCTTGGGCATATTCGCAACCACACCTAAGTCCAGAAGGAAGTTCTTAAGCCATACAGCCTCTTTTGCAGCCTCCGAAGCGGCCACATATTCGGCTTCCATGGTAGAGTCCGCAATGCATTTCTGCTTTACACTCTTCCAAATTACAGCTCCACCTCCTAAGGTAAACACATATCCGGAAGTTGATTTTCTTGAATCTACATCAGATTGAAAATCTGAATCTGTATATCCTAAAGGACAGAGCTCGGCTGCATTGTAAACTAGAACATAGTCCTTAGTCCGATTAAGGTACTTGAGTATGTTCTTTACGGCAGTCCAATGTCCTTGGCCGGGATTGGATTGATATCTTGCTACCATGCCAACAACAAAGCAGATATCGGGTCTAGTACAAAGCATAGCATACATGAGACTACCAACTGCCGAGGCATATGGTATTCTTCTCATTTCTGCTATCTCAGATGCTGTCTTAGGACACATCTCTTGAGATAAATGGATGCCATGTCTAAAAGGTAGGAAACCTTTCTTGGCATCTTGCATGCTAAAGCGTCTAAGTACTGTATCGATGTAAGATTCTTGGGATAAGCACAACATTCTCTTAGCTCGGTTCCTAAGAACCTTGATACCGAGAATGTGTCCCGCATCACCCATATCTTTCATCTCGAATTGGCTGGACAACCAAGTTCGCACTGATGACAACTTCTTTTTATTGTTTCCAATTAGAAGAATGTCATCTACATATAAAACTAAGAACACAACATTTCTCTTTTCAACCTTCTTATACACACAGCTTTCATTGGGACATTTTTCGAATCTAAACTTTTGAACTGTTTGATCGAAACACTGGTTCCATGATCTAGATGCTTGCTTGAGGCCATAAATGGTCTTCTTAAGCTTCCAAACCATGTGTTCCTTGCCATTTACCACATAGCCTTCGGGTTGTTCCATGTAGATGGTCTCCTCAAGACTCCCGTTTAAAAACGCAGTCTTGACGTCCATCTGCCATACTTCCAAATCCATGTAAGCTGCTATAGACAAAAGTATACGGATCGATTTGAGCATGGCCACTGGGGAGAAGGTCTCATCGTAATCGATGCCTTCCTTTTGGGTATACCCCTTAGCCACTAGTCTTGCCTTAAAGACTTTAACTCGTCCATCGGGTCCACGTTTACGTTTGTATATCCACTTGCTCCCAATGGCAGTACAGCCTTCGGGTAGGACAAACAAATCGTAGACGTCTTTGTCTACCATTGATTGTAGTTCCGAATTCATTGCTTTCACCCATTCGCAATGATCGATATCTGCCTGCGCCTCTGCAAAATTCTCCAGGGATCAAGTACATTGCTGTCCGAGGAGTGATCCATGCACTCACCCAAACCAATGTATCTATCGGGCTCATGAGAGACCCTCCCACTGCGGCGCGGCACTACAATATCTGGAGTATTAGTTGAAATTTCTGGAATTGTTGTTACACTAGGTAGTTGTTCTTGGTTAATGGAAGTTGTGACTTGAGTGAACTCTTCAAGAGCTATCTCACTGCTGGGCTTATGATTCATTACATAGTCTTCCTCTAAGAATGTGGCATGAGTGCTCACAATCACTTTCTGATCTCTGAGACTATAGAATTCATAAGCTTTCGTTCCTCTAGGGTATTATATAAACACACAAACCTCCGTCCTAGATTCCAGCTTAGTTGGATCCTTTTCCAATACATGAGCCGGGCATCCCCATACTCTGAGATGTTCTAGATTGGGCTTTCGCCCATTCCACAACTCATATGGGGTAGTAGGAACTGATTTAGAAGGTAAGTGGTCTAAGAGATAGGTTGGATCCTTTTCCAATACATGAGCCGGGCATCCCCATACTCTGAGATGTTCTAGATTGGGCTTTCGCCCATTCCACAACTCATATGGGGTAGTAGGAACTGATTTAAAGGTAAGTGGTCTAAGAGATAGGTTGCCGAAAGCAACGCATGCCCCCAAAACGAAGTAGGTAACCGTGCATAACTCATCATCGAGCGGACCATGTTTAATAAGGTCATATTCCTTCTTTCAGCTACGTCATTCTGCTGGGGTGTGCCCGGCGCAGTCGTTTGGGATTGAATTCCCGCCACTGATAAGTAGTCCAAAAACTCGGCACTTAGGTATTCGCCTCCGCGATCACATCGCAGGCATTTGAAAGAGAGAGTCTAGGTGTGAAAATGAGTACTACCTCCATCCCAACTAAGTTGAGTTAAAATTTTGGGCATAGAAATTAAGAAATTATGTTGAAAAGTATGAGAAAGGAATAAAGTAGGACAGATAAAGAAAGAGTAAAATAGGTAATAAAATAAAGTAAGAGTGATTGGATGTTTTTTATTTTTTTCTAAAGAGGAAACAACTCAACTTGGTTGAGATATCCCAAAAAGAAATACGGCTCAACTTAGTTGGGGCGGAGGGAGTATACGAGAGAAGCCAAACCGACTCACCATGTAAGTACTCACACAACAAACACCGGGTATAATCCAATTTGAATTAAAGCTCGTGTTTGTGTCATAATTTTGGAAACCCGTTTAACCCACAAATCCTAATTGGCTAAAAGTACAAGAAAAACCCTAAAACATAGATTTCTTTTAGTTAAAAATTGCAACCCATCGGGCCAATCCACAAACCAGCCGAGCTAACCCATTTTACCCACAAACCCTAATGGGCCAACCCGTTAAGTCCATGTGTTTGGGTTGCAAAATTACAATACTAACCTACTAATTTTATTGGACTATTCAGGCCGATCCACGAGTTTTGGCTTTGATTGGCATACTTATCAGTATCAACCAAATAATGGAAGCAATAATGATTCTCTTTGGTCAATCCTATAATTAGAAGTTAACATGAGAGAATCGTTTACTAAATTAAAGTAGAGGTCTGTTATTGATTAGGGTGAAAATAGTGAATGAGAGATTATCAAACACAAACCAAATAGTGAAAGTAGTATGATTTTGTATCTTTTTGATAAAAGTTAATCCAAGTGAGTCATACACTAAATTGAATAGTAGATTACAGTCATTATGAAATTAGTGAAAGGGAGATTTTTTACACCAATCAAATAGTGGAACCAATAACGATTTGGTTTTGTCAATCTTATTGTTATAACCTATCGAGGGGAATCGTAGGCAAAATTCAATACACCCGAGTCGTATTAAAAATGAAATGTTTTCCTTTTATTAAAAACCGAAATAATTTGGTTTAATAAATCTTATTGATAAAAGTAAGTGCAGTGAATCATACAATAAATTGAATAGTAGATTATTGTGTGTGTGAAAATAATGAAGGTGAAATTGTTTGACACCAATCAAATAGTGGAAGCAATAATGATAAGGTTTGGTCAATCTTATTAATAAAAGTTAATACATGACAATAATACACTAAATACAAATAGAATTGTATTTTACGGTATATCATTAATTCAGGAGTATGATATACTCCTATCACTATAAATAGACACAAAAGAGGCCCAAATAGAGAGAAAACAATAAATAAATTCTCATATTTGAAAGGAACAAGTACCCTCAAGATATACGCATAGAAAGCACTCATCCCTGCATTGTTGAGAAGTTTGAGATGGAGGAGGTTCCAATGTTTAATATGAGGGGCAGGGTGCCCGGTGATGTATTAATGAAAATGCATTATGGATCTGAGGTATATTTATTTATAATTCCATTTTTAAATGGTGCAAAGGAGCTATATAAAAATGTTTGTTCCAAATTGAATAAGGAACCAGACTCTATCAAAATTAAATACCTAGATCATGAAGAGGATGAAATATGGCTTCAACATAATGATTCTTTCAACTTATGTACTCAACTGCCCAAAACACCTGATGGACTTCCTCAATATGATTTTAATGTTTATGATATTGTTGATAATGATGTTTAGTTGGTAATAATAGTATTTATATTTTATGTCTTGGTACCGTTCGAGTTTTCTTCACTTGATTCTTTCCCGAACTATTAGTAGTCGAACGAGTAGTGGTATCTTGTAATGGTGGTAATTTATTTTAATGGATCAATTTTTTTCTAGTATCTATTGTTCTTCTTTATATGTATACAAATCGAATGTTAGTTTTAATCATATGCATTGCTTGCACTATATCTAGCTTTAAATTGGGATTTTGTGCCTCAAATTTGAAAACAAGAATTGAGAGCAATTTTTTTGTTTACTTACACTCATATAATAACCGGTGTTTTACGCAATCAGTTTTGGTCGATTTAATATAGAGTGAATTACATATTTAGGACCTATACTTATCACGACGAATGTTTGCGGTCCCTATACTTATAGAATATCATTTGCGGTCCTTATACTTGTACTTATGCACGTTTTAAGGTTCTTTTCACTTTTTGATATTTTTTTGGACAAAAATACCCCCAAAGAAAAAATTTGTACACTATTTTCTCTCTTTCATCCTCCTTCTTTCTTTTTCCTTTGTCTATAATAAAATTAGAACTAAAATTATGGGTTTGTTAATCTTATTTCCTTGTATTCTGTTAAATTTTTTGAGAAATTTAATCATATGATGATAAAGTTTATATTTTCACGTCATTTTCCTTCATCACACTAGAGTATTTGTGATCATGCTTCAAATGTGGAGTATTATAATTAATGATCTCGTAAATAAAAGATTAAATTTGAACGACAAATTTCAACAAGTGAATATTTGAATCTAATCAATCGTAAAGTGAGGAATAATAAGCAATAAATGGAATGTATCAAATTATGGTAATTTTGGTTGTGTGTATTTAGCAAGTGGGCAGCGCCCGTGACTTATGTGGGTTCTCACATCAGAAATTTCTCTTCGCAATTCTAACAAAATAATGTAAAATAAACTTCTTAGCTGAACATTTGATTTGTCTAATTTCCTTCTTCAAATATGTCTCATCTCAATTTTTGTTGTAATTATACAAGTCGTTTACAAAAAAAAGAAAGAGAAAATATGAAGAAGAAAGAAAAAGGAGAGAAAATAGAAATATATAAATTTGCCCTTCATTTATTGGGGGTATTTTAGTCCTAAAAAATGTCAAAAAAAAAAAAAAAAAACCTTAAAACGTGCATAAATACAAGTATAGAGACCGCAAATGATGTTTTGCAAGTATAGAGACCGCAAACGTACGTTGCAAGTATAAGTCCTAAATATGTAATTTACTCTTTAATACATGTCCATTACTAAATTCAATGCCACATCAGCAATAGTGGTGCTTTTCAATACATGTCCATTACTAAATTCAATGCCACATCAGCAATAGTGGTGCTTTTCGCGTGTCTGCTAAATTATGAGAGCCACCTCAACTATATCAATAAGTTTTTTTATTAAATTTCTGACTATATTTTTATGCATAAAAATAGTATAATGACATTGTAATTAACATGTTCTGCTAATTTGATATGTTAGTATTATTTCTAGAGAGTAAAGATTAAAATTGGTTCTAAACATATGATCAGCAAACAATGTTAATTTAAAATTTTCACTTTTTAAAAATCGGGTCCGTAACAAACAAAATCATTGTCGATTCGGTCCTTTTTTACCGAATTAGCCGATTTTGATCACTCTAGCTAATTTTTAAAAAAAATATAAAATTATGAAACACTAGAAAATGCAAAATCAAAAATCAGAAATTAGTAAGTACAAAAACCAAAGAATTATAAAATGTTTAGGACCTATTTGATCTTGTTTATGAATATGTTTTTTGTTTCATCTTCGACGAAGTCCCATAATGCTATGTAGCAGATTCAAAATCCAAATTCAAAACATACATATATAGAATTTTTTCCAGATTCTGGAGCTAGATTGAAATTTCAAAATTCAAAACTCAAAATTCAACAAAAATTAGGATTTTCATTTAAATCTATCAAATTACTTGAATATACAAACAAGTGTTACAATGTCCATGATGTTTATTTGTTGGTGAGTAGTAGTATTTTAATTTTTTTCTAAGTACCGTTCGCGTTTTCTTCGCTTGATTCTTTCTCGAAATTTAGTAGTCGAACCAAGTACGGTTTGAGTTTTGTTTGTTTGCTCCTTCATGAATTTTAGTAGTTGAACCAAGTACTGTTCAGGTTTTCTTCATTTGGTACTTTCCCGAACTTTTAGTAGTCAAACAAAGTATGGTTCGGGTATTCTTCGATTGGTTCTTTCCCAAACTTTAATAGTCGAACCAAGTAATGTTCGGATTTTCTTCGCTTGGTTCTTTCCTGAACTTTAGTATCGAACCAAGTACAATTCGGATTTTCTTCACTTAGTTCTTCCCGAACTGTAGTAGTCGAACCAAGTAGTGGTATCTTACAATGGTGGAAATTTATTATAATGGATCGATTTTATTTTCTAGTAGCTATTCTTCATTTGCATACTACAGTTGGAATGTTTGTTTTAATAGTCGACGCCGCCTCTTCTAAATCTGGCCTCAAATGATATTAACAATGTAATAACTAGTATAATTGATATGTTGGCCTTATTTCTGAATATATTAATTAATGTAAGTAACATGTTCTTGCAATTGGATATGTCAGTATTACTTCTAAATGTATCTAAAATTGTATTCATAATTCCTGGGCCTAAGGGAAGCCCAATGTTAGTATTATTGCTAATTATATGTAAAAAGGTATCCATAAGTTTTGGGCCAATTGGGCCGAAGAGAATCCTAATGTGTAATAACATAAACTGTGGCGCCAGTGCAAAAACTAATAATAAAATAATATGAATATTAAATAAAATGAAAAAGAATAAAAAAGAGAAAATTATCTATTCAACTTTTCCCAAAA
Source organism: Salvia hispanica (assembly GCF_029641045.1). Lineage (NCBI taxonomy): Eukaryota > Viridiplantae > Streptophyta > Magnoliopsida > Lamiales > Lamiaceae > Salvia > Salvia hispanica. The sequence continues at coordinate 30,455,149 of NC_142697.1, read as the reverse complement.
TTATATCATTGAAAACAATTTATCCACGTAAAAAGCTGAAACTTGAAGCCTGACAAAGTGACAATATAAAATCCCGACTATTTAAAGCCAAAAGAGATTGCGTTATTGCACAACTAATTACACATTGATAATTGTGATTTATAGCCGAGATTGGATGAATACTTCCAAGGAAATTTAATTAATTAATGATGGTGTTTGTGGGTAATTATGTAACTTGGGCTTTGAGTTTTAATATTCAAGTTGTGGTCCATGTTGTGTGATTTATTAGGTGATTTATTATTAGATTGACCTATTTTATGATAAAATGGGAGGACGAGAAGAACTATATTGATAAGAAACAAGATTTGTAAAATAAGATAAGAAATGCGGACTTTGTGTTAAGATAAATTCAGATGAAGGTTTTTTTCGTTGTTGTTTGGTAGACAAGAAATTATCTAGATTTTGTATTAATAAATCAAATTAAGTAGTACTCCAATTAATTAACTTTGATATAAAAGACCTATATTTCACAAAGAACAAAACAATTCCACCCCAAAAATTGAGAATTTGGAATCATTTCAACAAAAGTACTTATTGTACCATCCACTAATTCAAGCAAAATTTACGGAAAATCAAATAAGCCTAGATCAACCAAAGGATCATTATTGCCTTACAGATTCAAAATGAAAAATTGGTTGAACTTTCAAATAGAGAAAATTAAAGAGAAAAATTAAAAAATCACAATATCATCTCTGCATATTCTAGAACCTATATTCATCTAAGTGTAGAAATCAAGGAGAAACCCACCCCAAATTTCAACGACAATAGAGTGAATCACACTTCACACTCTATGTGAGTTGATCAATCAGTCAAGCACAGGAAAGCTAGGTAATGAATCAGCGTCTGCTAGTGAAACACACTCAAAAAATGAAAGCTGGGTAATGAATCAGCGTCTGCTAGTGAAACACACTCAAAAAATGAAAGCTGGGTAATGAATCAGCGTCTGCTAGTGAAACACACTCAAAAAATTGAAGGGTAACCGACTCGCCGAGATTGAAAACGCTAACGCCGTGATTAATGTCGCCCTGCAGAATCCGGACAGACGCCATGATAGAGGAAGGGGTGGGGTTGCTGGTGGTACGAAATTAGGCAACCTGAAGGCGAAGAAATAGGGGAGAAGGGTTCGTCAGTGGAAGATTGATGCAGGGTATGAAACATAATTTTTTTTTCTTGGTAAATAAATAAGATAGGAATACTATCCGACCAAATTTGTGAGATACATATCCTTGTATTTTAAGGAAAAATTTGCGGGCTCGGATGAGCCATAGAAAAAAACACGGGCTGACATAATAGGTTAACTATGATATCAAACGCTTAGAAATAATCGTATTAGTATCTATATCTAGGCATTACTAACTTATCAAACGGCCCCTGATAATTGTGATTTATAGCCGAGATTGGATGAATACTTCAAGGAAATTTAATTAATTAATGAAGGTGTTTGTGGGTAATTATGTAACTTGGGCTTTGAGTTTTAATATTCAAGTTGTGGTCCATGTTGTGTGATTTATTAGGTGATTTATTATTAGATTGACCTATTTTATGATAAAATGGGAGGATGAAAAGAACTATATTGATTTATATCAAAAATGGTGTTGGTTAGATTTCCGCTTACAAATTAATATTGCAATATTCCAAGGTTTGATCATATAATAATTATCATTATAGAATAAATCTAGCTTATAAATTTTGATTGATGGTTGGTTGCGATTTTTTTCAAATAAAATATTTCTTACGCATGCATAATGTGTTTTCTATGGTAATGTAATTTTTGTCGAATCCGACCTCCATATAGAAAATAATAATTCTTTAATAATAATCTAGTTTTACGCATACTATAATAATTTTTTATATTGTATTAATATTTTGTTCGAATATAATTAGCAAAATATAATTGGTTTCACCATATTCTAACCCACATGTGTTTGGATATTCTTAGGCTCAATTAAACTGAACTTGAATCAGTTATGTTCTTATTAGGTTCAAAGGCACAATTTTCATATAAACATACTCCTTTCATTCTTTAACACATGTCACTAGTATATTTAATTAGTACTACTAAATCTCCTTATATTGAGGCAATTTTACCAATCCTAATTATAAGCTACTTTTCCTTTCACATTCTTTATAAATGAGTTACTAAAGATTTAATGTCAAATGTCAATGCAGTTTATGCAACTTTATTTAAAGTACTCTTCTCCAATACTAGATAAATTATAACAAAAATATCATAGAACCAAGTTTTGAACATGAACAAAATGGATTTGAAATTGTCTAGAATTAAAACAATTATAACTAAAATAGGCTTGTGTTCGTTGGTTTTTTTGTGGAGCTATATATTTAAAAGTCATATCTACAAGTAAATTAAGTATACAATTCATTACTCCGTATTTTATTTCATTACCATATAACGCTGTATTAAGTGAATTAATGGTGAATCCATGCAGAGGCACGTCATTTTTGATGAATTTGTGCATATTTGCCACATTCAAAAACTTGTTGGTGAAAAACATGTTGGGGTGTTGTCAAATCATCAAACTTGTTGGTGAAAAATTTGTTGGCGTTATCAAATCATCAAACTTGTTGGTGTTGTCCAGTGACGGAGTTAGCAATTTTATGTTGGGGCCCAAAATTTGGAGTTATTTTTTGCGTCACTATTTTCAAGTCATGATTTAATAATAAAAAATAATTATCCTATGAATAAAGAGCAAAATATTAACTTAATTTGGTTATTATTTGGTATGTTACACATATACTATTAACCAAGTCTACTAATATTTGTTTGATTAATTATATACTTGTTTCACCACAACCAAGTGATCCATAACCAAGAAATTTATGAATAATAATAATTCTAAAAAATATAAATATTTGTAATAAAATTTAAGAAATAATAAGAATTCTAAAGAAATATTGTATCATAGAAACTAGAAAAAAAATATTGAAAAAAGAGAGAAAACCAAAACAGATATTATTGAAGAAAAAAGTATAAAATACAAGGAAATACTGTATACAATATAATATTGGATAAAAATACTTAATAAATATATAAAAAATGTTAATGAATAAGGATAAAAGCATCATAATATATTATGCTTTTATATTATGCTTTTATCCTTATTCCTTAACATTTTTCATATATGTAAAAGGAATAAGTTTGGGAGCAGAGAGGTACTCGTTACCTCATGGAGTTAAAAGCGCCAATTAAACCAACTATTTCATTACAAGGATGTAAGCATTTCATAGGTACACATACAGTCCCGAATTCAGAAATATTATACTGAGAGTGCGATAAATAACTTGGAGATTTAAAATTCAATCTATCTTTCGATCCGGAACTAATGCCGTAGTTGTGATTACCTGAAGCTGCCTTTAATTTGTTCTCTCGGTTTTCTGGAATTGCTTGTCAAATGCAAGTGCAATTTAAATACTATGATTTAATTGCAATTGATTTGATTCAAATGCTCTTAGTTGGAAAATAACGGCTGTAGCTGCAGGGAGTGGAAATTGGGCTCAAGATAGATTGAAATTAACTTTTAATTTCTTAGGCCTAATTTCTTTCTAATTTGTTTTAATTGTATTAGGCCTAAAAGACTGTAAATTCGTTTTAAATAATTTTTGTACTTGTAAACAAGGATTATAATTCATTTATTTAGACGTTATTATATTTGTCATTAAATCTTTTAATTTACTTATGAAGGATGGCCTCAAATGTATACAGTATACTTAATTTCTTTAACGTAAATTCCTTTACACTTGACAAACCTAAAGATTGTGCTTGCTTTAATTTCTTCGATTATGGCCAAAGAGATTATACTTTGATTATGCTTTATTACATTTGTATGCCTTAGGCCCAAGAATATTATTTATTTACATTGTTTAGCAGGGCCCAAAGATTGTTCTTTAATTTATTATCTTGGGCTATAAAAATTATGACAGGCCCAAAACAATTTATGCCAGAATTAGAAATCGAATGAACCAATGCTGAAATTTAACGATAAATATGCCAAAATTTAACGATAAATACACACATACAGTAATATTTTGATATTTTGAAAATCAGATCCATAACAAACAAAATCGTTCTCGATTTGATCCCTTTCTTACGGTTTCATCAATTTTTGACACTCAATCGTGAATTAGTGATTTTTTTTAATGAATTAGCCGATTTTGATTACTATAGCTAATTTTATAAAAAAATTAATTTTTGAAATATTAAAAAATACAAAATATAAAATAGAAATTAGTAAGTATAAAAACCGGAGAAGTATAAAATGTTTAGGACCTATTTGATCTTGTTTATGAATATGATGGACTAGTTTGACGTTTATTTTGTTGTATGTTTTCTGCTTCGTCTACGACAAAATCCCATAAATCTATGTAGCATATTCATCCAAAAATTAGATTCAAAATCCAAATTCAAAGTGCATTTCAACATACATCGTACATAATTTTTTTCAGATTCTGAAGATATATTGAAATTTCAAAATTCAACAAAAATTAGAATTTTCATTTAAATCTATCAAATTACTTAAATACACGAACAAGTGTAATAATGTCCATGATGTTTAGTTGTTGGTATAGTAGTAGTATATTTATTTTTGTCTAAATATTGTTTGCGTTTTCTTTGCTTGGTTCTTTCCCAAAATTTAGTAGTCGAACCAAGTACAGTTTGAGTTTTCTTCATTTGCACCTTCCCGAATTTTAGTAGTCGAACCAAGTACTGTTTGGGTTTTCTTCGTTTGGTACCTTCCCGAACTTTTATTAGTCCAACCAAGTACTGTTCGGGTTTCCTTCGCTTTGTTTTTTTCCGAACTTTAGTATCGAACCAAGTACAATTCGGGTTTTCTTCACTTAGTTCTTTCCGAACTACTCCCTTCGTCCCTGAAAATTTGTCACTTATTTCCATTTCGTCTGTCCCAAAAAATTTGTCACTTTTTCACTTTTACTCCCTCCGTCCCACAAGAATATGCACTCTTTCCTTTTTAGTCCGTCCTACAAGAATATGCACTTTCTAATTTTGAAAATTATTTTCTCTCTAATGAAGTGAGATCATTCTCCACTAACAATACTTTAATTAGTTTTTCTCTCTACATCTTTCGTACTTTATCAATTTTGTATTAAAACTCGTGCCGAACCCAAAATGCATATTCTTTGAGGACGGAAGGAGTACTATTTTTGGTAGTGGACTCCTCATTCCACAAACTCATTCTTATTCATATTTTATTATAAAACTAATATATAAAAATATGACTTGCCACTAACTTTTTTAACTCATTTTCTATTATATTATTAGAATTTGTGCCGAAACAAATGGTACAAATTATTAGGGATGGATGAAGTACAATGGATCGATTTTATTTTCTAGTATCTGTTCTTCATTTGTATACTACAATTGGAATGTTTGTTTTAATAGTCGACGCCGCCTCCTCCTCTAAATCTAACCTCAAATGATATTAACAATGTAATAACTAGTAATTGGATATGTAGGCATTATTTTAGAATATATTAACAATGTAATTAACATGGTCTAACAATTGGATATGTTAGTATAACTTCTAAATGTGTTTAAAATTGAATTCATAATTCCTGGGCCTATGGGAAGCCCAATGTTAGAATTATTTGTAATTATATGTAAAAAGGTAACCATAAGTTTTGGGCCTATTGGGCCGAAGAGTGTGTAATAACATAAACTGTGGCGCCAGTGCAAAAACTAATAATAAAATAATATGAATAATTAAATATAATGAAAAAGAATAAAAAAAATCATCTATTCAATATTTCCCAAAAAATGTCATTGAAAACAACTTATTCCACGCAAACGCTGAAATCTTGAAGCCTGACAATATAAGATCCCGACTATTTAAAGTCGAAAGGGACTTGCGTTATAGCACCACTAATTACACATTGATAATTGTGATTTATAGACGAGATTGGATAAATACTTCAAGGATATTAAATTAATTAATGATGGTGTTTGTGGGTAATATTCAAGTTGTGGTCCATGTTGTCTGATTTATTAGGTGATTTATTTATTAGTGGTTTATTATTAGATTGACCAATTTTATTAAAAAAAATGAGATGATGAGAAGAAGAACTAGATTGATTTATGTCAAAAATGGTGTTGGTTAGATTTGAGCTTACAAATTAATATTGGAATATACCAAGGTTTGATCATATAATAATTGTTATCATTATAAAATATAGCTTATAAATTTTGAGTGATGGTCGGTTGCGATATTTTTTCCAATAAAATGTATCTTGCGCATGCATAATGTGTTTTCTATGGTAATGTATTTTTGAACAAGGACATAGTTTTGAGGGGTTAAAATAAAAAATTATTCCAAAATAATAAGAAGTCATATAATGTTCATTTAAAAAACTTTTTCCTTGGTTCCGTTGGATCCGAACCCCATATACATATTAATAATTCTTTTACAATAACCTTGTTTTAAGTATATATACTACAATAATTTTTATATTTTAGTAATATTTTGTTCTAATATAATTAGCAAAATATAATTGGTTTCTCCAGATTCTAACCCACATGTGTTTGGATCTTCCTAGGCTCAATTAAACTGAACTTGAACCAGTTATGTTCTTATTAGGTTCAAAGGCACAATTTTCATTTGGAACATACTCCGTTCATTTCTTTACGTACGTGATTAGTTTATTTTGACTTGTAAATTAATAAAAAGTTGAACTAGTATATTTACATAGTACTAAATCTCCTTATATTGGGATAATTTTACCAATCCTAATTACTCCCTCTGTTCGCTATTAGAAGTCTCATTTATGGACAGTACGGATTTTAAGAAATGTTAAGAAAAGTGAGTGAAAAAAAGTTAGTGGAATAGAAGTCCCATTTGTATATATTAGTGGAAGGTAAGACCCTATTACCATTTATGTTAAAAGTGAACCGGGACTCTTATTCGCGGGAATGAGTTAGTGGAAGGTAAGACCCTATTACCATTTATGTTAAAAGTGAACTGGGACTCTTATTCACGGACTGACTAAAATGGAAAAACAGGACTCCTATTCGCGGACGGAGGGAGTATAAGCTATTTTTCCGTTTAATTTTTATATAAATCTCCTCAAATTGTTATGAGCCACGTATGAAAGCAGATAGATGGAATTATCTTTTTTATTTAACAGGATTTAATGTTACAAGTCAATGCAGTTTATGCAACTTTAATTAATGTACTCCACTACACTGGAAAAATTATAACAAAAATAACATAGAACCAAATTTTGAACATGAATAAAATTGATTTGAAATTGTCCAGAATTAAAACAATTATAAACTATATAAGATTGTGTTCGTTGGTTTTTTGTGGAGCTATATATTTAAAAGTCAAATTTACAAGTAAATTAAGTCTACAATTCATTATTTTATTTCAATGCTTTATTAAATGAATGGACGGTGCATCCATGTAGAGGCACGTCATTTTTTTTTTATGAATTTGTGCATATTTGCCACATTCAAAAACTTGGTGGTAAAAAGGTTGTTGGTGAAAACTTGTTGAATATAATTGTCAAATCAAATCATGTTGTGTTGTTAAATGATACTCCTTCCCTCTCATAAAAATATATACTATTTTTTTTTAATTTGTTCTACAAAAATATACACTTTTTTAATTTTGAAAACTTTTTCTTTCTAATGTGGTGGTACCCATTCCCCACTAACAATGCCAAATTCAAAAACTTGGTGGTAAAAAGGTTGTTGGTGAAAACTTGTTGAATATAATTGTCAAATCAAATCATGTTGTGTTGTTAAATGATACTCCTTCCGTCTCATAAAAATATACACTCTTTCTTTTTTAATTCGTTCCACAAGAATATACACTTTTTAATTTTGAAAATTTTTTCTTTCTAATGTAGTGGTACCCATTCCCCAATAACAATGTCAAATTCAAAAACTTGGTGGTAAAAAGGTTGTTGGTGAAAACTTGTTGAATATAATTGTCAAATCAAATCATGTTGTGTTGTTAAATGATACTCCTTTCGTCTCATAAAATATACGCTCTTTCTTTTTTAATTCGTTCCACAAGAATATACACTTTTTAATTTTGAAAACTTTTTCTTTCTAATGTGGTGGTACCCATTCCCCACTAACAATACTTTAATTACTTTTTGTCTCTACCTCTTTTTTACTTTACCAATTTTGCATTAAAACTCGTGCCGTCCCCAGAGTGTATATTCTTTAAGGACCGAGGGAGTATGATTGATAATGGAGAGAAATGTTTCATGTGACTACATTGTACTCCTTCATTTACACGATAATACATCTAACAAAGGGAATAAATGTTGATGTGATCTGAATTGTAAATCATTCATAAAGTTAAGAAATGTCACATGTGACTAAATTGTACTCCCTTCATTATATTTCCTCTGTCCGTGAATAGATCTCGTTTTTTATCATTTTGGTCCATTCATGAATATGAGTCCCGGTTCATAATGACCATAAATGGTAAAAAGGCTCCACATTCCATTAACTCATTCCACTCACATATCATTTAAAACTAATATATATAAGTGGGACTGCTATTCCACTAACTTTCTTTCACCCATTTTTCTTAATATTTTTAAAAATTCGTGCCATAAACAAATGAGGCTCTTATTCACGGACGGAAGGAGTTTGATTGATTAAGATAAGAAATGATAGTTGCATGTGATTGTGGTGGCCCAATCAAGCCATCATTCCTATTTATAGGAGTAAGTATTTGGTATAACAAAAAGGCGTAGCAACAATTTCACTTTGATTTTAGCCTGCAGGGAAAGGGATGAGTAAGTGCTGCAGCCATGGCCGCCAACTTCGGATCCATCCCCTTGATTGGTATCTCTTGAAATGCTCTTACAAAATCAAAGTGTAGCAAAAGTTGTTCAACAGTTGGACAAAGCTTGCAGAGATGCTGGCTTCTTTTACGTGGTAAGAATAATGTCTTTCTCTTCCTTATTCTATCAATATTTTTGTCATCTGAGACTGAAATGAAATAATTCTAAATACTACTATGTGTGTGTGAGAGGGGGGGACTTATTAGCGTGTGTGATGTTGCAGAATCACCACAAGTTGAAAAGATATGTGCTTTTCGTCTTCTTATTCTATGGAATTTTATAGATATTTTTGTATCTTAAGTTTTAAGATTCAACTCATGCTGATTTGTGTGAGAAAAAAAATCAGAGTTTCTTCCTTGTTCCTTAGCATTTTGATGAACTTAGTAGTGTTTATGCAGACGGGCCATGGGATTCCGGTTTCAGCAAGGCAAACACCAACAAAAATTGTTGTATGATTAGGAATATTGAGGAGTTCATTATCAACAAAATGATGGTAAAGAGCATTTCAAGAGATACCAATCAAGGGGATGGATCCGAAGTTGGTGGCCATGGCTGCAACACTCACTCAGCTCTTTCCCTGGAGGCTAAAATCAAAGTGAAATTGTTGCTGCACTTTTTGTTCTACCAAATAGTTAATCCTATGAATGTTTAATTGCTTGATTGCACCACCACATCCACGTGCAACTATCATTTCTTGCCTTAATAAATCATAATAATGGAGGGAGTACAATTTAGTCACATGTATCATTTCAAGATTACTTAGAAACATACTCCCTCCGTTTCACTATAGTTGAGTCATTTTACTATTTCGGAAAGTTTCTTCATAATTGAGTCATTTCCTTATATGGTAACTTTTTTGTTTTTCTTACTTTACCTCTTACTTTATTCTCTCTACTTTATTCACTTTATACTTTATTTTCTCTGCCTTTTCATTTCTCTTACTTTTTTATCTATTTATTTAACGCATCCAATATTCATTTCTAAGTGCCGAAAAATTTCACCTCAACCATGACAAAACGGAGAACAAATCAGCCGACATGTTACTTGCATTCGCATCTTCGTGCCACTACCATCCTCGATCTCCATATATACCTTGAGTAAAACTTTTACTTGAATTTACTTATTTAATTATTATAGTGTTGATATTTATCTCTTATTTTAATTTCATATATTTGAGATGCAACTGAATTAATGCGATTTAATAAGTTTATGTTTGATGCAATAAATGTAACAAGTTCATAAATTTGAAAAGATGTACTTCCAATTAAATTTCAAATTAACATGCCAAATTCAAATTAGAGATAAATACTTATAATAATAAAAAAAATCATAGTAACACCCCTCCATCCACCATAAGTGAAGAGTTTCATCTGGGAATGGGATTTAAGTAAATTGTTGTCCGCGAATAGAAGTCCCATTCATTTCCAGTACGGATTTTAATAAATGCTAAGAAAAGTGGATGGAAGAAAGTTAGTGAAATATGGACTCCCCCCCTATTTATTTTAGTTTTAAATGATATGTGAGTGGAATGTAAGACATCTTTACCATTTATGGTAATTATGAACCGACTCCTATTTGCGGATGAAGGGAGTAATATTTATTGAGTTAAGTGAGAATAAAGTATGCGAGAGGAAAAAGTAAAAGAGAATAAAGTAAGAAAAAGTGAATAAAATAACATAAATTTTTTTTGGCTTTTTGCCAAAAAAAGAAGAAATCAATCTTTTATAATAGAACAACCAAGAATGAAAAGTTGATTGATTATAATGGAACGAAGGGAGTACTATAACAAGTAGGGATGTCAATGTAGCCCGCAACTCGTGGGTCGGCCCGAATAGCCCGCCAAATTTTCAGGGTTAGGGCTGAAAATTTCTAGCCCGATAAAATTACAGCCCGATTAGCCCGCACCCGATTAACCCGCAACCCGTTAGGGCCAGACCCGAAAACCCGATGGGCTGGCCCGAAAACCCGATAAAATTTCTATCGTTCTATTTGTTTGACTATAATTCGACACTTCATTGATTATTTTATAATATAGATTACTAAACAATAACTTTTATTTTTATATATTAAATATATAAATTATATGTTAAATTTTTATTAACATAATAATAGATATATAAATTAGAAACTTCAAATTCACTAAAAAATATATTTAAATTTCTAAAACATGCTTTAAAATTTCTTGATGTTTATGTTTTATTGTACATAAATCTCAAATATTAGTATTTGATCATGTTTATGTTTGAGTTTAAGCATATATATATCAAATTTATCATAATTAAATATTTTACATTCTATAAATATAACTAATTTTCACTATTATTTATAGGATTGAACGCATGTTAATTTTATCGGTAGCAACCCGATTAGCCCGTTGGGCTAGCCCGAAACCCGACCTTTTAGGGTTAGGGTTGAACTTTTGTAACCCGAATAAATTACAGCCCGATTAGCCCGCACCCGATTGACCCGCAACCCGAATAGGGTTGGCCCGAAACCCAGTGGGCTGGCCCGATTGACATCCCTAATAACAAGGAGTAATTGAGAGTATAAAGATAGTTTACACCCAAGTCCACTGCTAAAATTTAAATTAGAAAATATAACTGTAGTCAACTATACTTGAATAAATAAATAAAATTATCTCTTGTTATTACTATAGTAAAATCTTGTTTGCCTCCACGTTTTCTTGCTTTTACTCTTAAAAATTTGTTGAAACTATCTTTTAAGCTTATATTATATGCACATGTGCATAAAATTTTGGCAAATTACAGATTAGATTGCAGATGATGAGATAGACCTATCTTTTTTTTGGCCTCTCATTCCTTATCAAATTAAAGAAAAAATAGACATCTTAAACAAGACGGAAGACATATTATAAAAAAAATAATCTCAACTATTATAATTTAAATATAAAATTAAATACATAATGTTAAATTGAAAAAACCCTTACAATAAAAACCTTATAAATAAAAATATATTGAAAGGATAACTCAAAAACTAATGTTAGTAGTCCCTCATCCGTCCCGGATATTCGTCTTAGTTTTTCATTTCGGTCCGTCCCACATAATTTGTCATATTTTACTTTTATCATTTTTAGTAGTGAACCTCATATTCCACTAACTCATTCCTACTCACATTCTATTATAAAACTAATATATAAAAGTAGAACTCACATTCCACTAACTTTTTCAACCCACATTTCATTATAATTCTTAAAACCAGTGTCCGATCAAAGTGACCCGAATTATACGACGGAGGACGTACAATTTTAAAAGATGCTGAAAAGACTCTCCCATGTGATATTGCTAGCCTATAGGTTATAGATGACTTGACAGCTAGCAGCTACCATTGTTTTTAGAGCTTCCGTATGCAACTTTAATTTTCAGCCGCTCCTTCCCACTATGTACTTCTTCATCGTTCAACAGTACTAATATTGGAGTACAATTTTTTGCATTTTGGTTTGTCACTAATAAAAATTACATTTTATTTTTAATATATATAATAAGTAGATTTCATATTTTATTAATTTAATATACTCACATTTTATTATAAAATAATAGGTACAAAACCATCAAAATAATTTAAAAATACTCTTTCCATCACATAGTAAATGTCACACTTGGAAAATGACACGAAAATTAAAGAGATTTATTTTGTATATTAAGTGGTGAGAGAAAATATAATTTTATAATAAATGTGAGAGGGAACTTTTTCTAAAAGAGAAAATATGACATATTTTATGGGACAAACTAAAAAGGAAAATGTAACATCTATTATGAAACAGATGGATTACTATTATTGATAGAAAATAAATTGAACATGATCTGTATGTGACTCTTTACATCAAACAGTTTATACTCAATAAAAATAATAATTGACCAAACCCGTTATGCGATTAGGATGCGCAAGTATCTTGAACTGGTTGATTAGCTTGGACAAGACTAGACATATAAAACTTTTTAGAGGTTTTTTTATTTTTGGTTTTATATAATTGTATGATTCAACGTCTTCCTAAATTCCTAAATGGTAGAATATGTTTAGAGTGTGCCTAATGAAAGAGTACAATTTATTATAACAACTTCAACATAATGGTGAACTCGGACTAGTCATAGACTTAATATTTGTTTCTACACTAATTCTAATGTATATTTGAGAAATAAATTATGCTACTGGCTTAATGGCAAAAAAATTTATTCACGGTAAAAATAACTTTATAGTTAATATGTAGTATTACTATTTTTTACTTTAAAAATAACAACTATTTTTATTTTAGTTAGAAAAGAGAGAGAGCAATTTATTTGTAAATATAGATACTGGACATCTTGAATGAGACAAATTAAAAAAAAAAGGACATCTTCTATGGGACGGGAAATATAAAATATACTCTCTCCGTCCCAACTAAGTTAGGTCAAAACTTTTGGGCATGAAGATTAAGAAATTGCGTTGAAAAATAAGTTATTGAAATAAAGTAGGATAGATAAAGAGAGAGTAAAGTAAGTGATAGAATAAAATAAAAGTGATTGAATATTTTAATATTTTTTATCAAAAAAGGAAATTACTCGACTTAGTTGGGTCATCCCAAAAAAAATACAACTATCCCTGCTAAGGGAGTAGATATAATGAATCATTATAAAGCTATTACTGCAATAAATTTTCAATTGGTAATTGAAAAAATATAAATATAGGACACTTTGTTAAGAAAGAAAATAAAAATTTTAATAAAAATATCCCATGCTCTCAATCAGATTAAAGTATAAAACTTTAAAGGATTCCCCCTATAAAAATACCCCCACTCCATAACATTAATAAAGTAATGTTACTACCTACTCCTCTATCTGCACCAATCACCCTTCTCTTTCTCTTCCATTTTGAAGCTTTTCTGTAAAAATGGCGGACACTGCTCTTGACCTATTATGCTGGTTCCGTTGGTAGCTATTTCTTAATGTCTCTTAAAATAGACCAATTCAATTTAGAAAATCCTTTTTTTTTATTGAATTTTTTTTTCATTCTCCACTTACATTGCTCCAATCAATTTTTTTTTCTATCTCTTTCTTATTTTACCAATTGTGTATTTAAAACCCGTAACTCTTCAAATATTGTACCCAAACCTTGGCATAGGTTTTTATTTTAAACTTAATATGGAAGTCAAGGCCGGCTTGGGGTCTTCTTCTTCAACATCAAAGCCAAGAGCTCATACTAGAAGAAGGGGCATGAGGCCACAGGTCAATCTTTATTTAAAATGCTCTATGGGAACGATGCTTTTTCATTTGAGTTTATTGTACAATTTGATAGTAGAGTATACAGAATTATATAATAAAGTTGGTTCCAAATTGAATAAGGAATTAACCACCTTTAAAATCAAGTACCTAGATCATGATGGGGATGAAATATGGTTGCCTTTTTCCTTTCTATTTAACATGCCCACTTCCCCTGTGCAGGAGCTGTATAATGTTTTGCTTCCAAACTAGGAAAAGATTCAACAACTTTCAAAATTGTTTAAGATTATGCTCAAGCGCGTGATGTATGGCTCAAACCTACCGATAATTTTAGATGGTAGTCGCAGTAATAGTACTAGTATTTATTTTTTCGCCTAAATATATATGGTTCGGGTTTTCTTTACTTGGTTCTTTCCCGAATCTTATTGTCGAACCAAGTATATACAGTTCGAGAAAGCTTCTTTCCCGGACTGTACTAGTCGAACTTATCTTGTAATTGTCGTCATTTATCTATTGGATGGTTCGAGTTTTCTTTAATTGGTTCTTTCCCGAACCTTAATGTCGAACCATGGTTCGACAACAAGGTTCGGAGCATGGTTTGACAATAAGGTTCAGGAAAGAACCAAGTAAAGAAAACCCGAACCATCCAATAGATAAATGGCGACAATTACAAGATAAGTTCGACTAGTACAATCCCGAAAAGAAGCTTTCCCGAACTTATCTTGTAATTGTCGTCGTTTCTCTATTGGATCAGATCAATTTGTTTTCTTGTATTTGTACTATTTCATTTCCTTTTTTTAGTAAAAACTTTATCATCTCTCATATTTTACTTTTTCTTTATCTTTTTTACGTTGTTTTATCCCTTACTTTACTCTATCTATTTTAACCCCATCAATTTCTTAAATCTCGTGCCAAAAAAAATGCCCAACTACCCAGAGAGTATAATGGATCGATTTTATTTTCTAGTATATGCACTTGTTTTGCAAAATACAATTTTAGTGTTTGTTTTAACAGTCGACGCCGCCTCCTCTAAACTTGCCCTCAAATGATATGTTAACAATGTAATAACATGTTCTAGTAATTGGATATGTTGGTACTATTTTATAATATAGTAACAATGTAATTAAAATGTTTTAGTAATTGGACATGTTAGTATTACTTGTAAATGTATTTAAAACTGCATTCATAATCTTGGGCCTATGCGAAGCCCACTGAGTATTATTTCTAATTATAAGTGAAAAGAAAGGTATGCATAGTATTTGGGCCTAAGAGAAGCCCAACGTGCAATAACATAAATTGTGGCGTCAGTGCAAAAACAAAATTAAAATAATCTGAATAATTAAATAATACTATGAATAAAAAGATAAAATAATTAATTCAAGTTTTGAATTTAACTCACGCAAAAAGCTGAAATGGCTGATTCAGTGGAATCGAGAAAAAGATATTAAGCAAAGAGAAACTAAAATTGCACTCAATAAATCAAATAAAAATTTCTGCACAAAGTGACTTGTACCTAATTCAACCAAACGTCCTAACCCTCTTGTGTTCCTCCACAGAGAAATAGTGGTTATTTTCTCGCTTCTTTCTTTAGAATTTTGGGTACTTTGTTAAATCTCTAAATTGTTTATGATAATAATAAATCCATAAATTTTTAATTCGATCTTTTCCCAAATTTTAATCAACCATTTCTTAAAATATTGTGCAGTAGACGGGTATATATATGTACTCTCATCGATCCTTGTTTTCTTTTTGGTATATAGATTGAGGAAAAAAAAAGTTAGTGTGTTAGAGTGAAATTAGAATAAAGTAAAAGAAATGACAATACATAAAAAGAAAAAATATACTCCTTTTTGATAAATATATAAATAATTTAATTATATTAGAACGTGCTAAAATAGAAAATTTATCTAGTTAACAGAGAATAAAGAGAGTACTTAATCCATACCAAATTACTAATTAATAATCAAGAATCAATATCTAAATTTTTAATATCTAAAAAAATCTAATTATTGCATTTATCACTACTCTTATAAGTTATAACAAAGATATTATATCTCTAAATTATACAAATTACTAATTGGATTGAAAAGGAAAGATTTGGGTTACTTTTAATAAAAATCGAGTTTTTGTTGTTCAGTAAATATAGTCAAATTATAAGAAAGTCTAATTAATTCTTAATGAACATTGGAAAATTAATGGTATCATTTATCAAATAAATAGGAGTGACAAGTAAAACTGCAAGCTCAATAGAAAGTATTTGAAGTGTAATTGAGGTGAATTAGTCATTGAAATTTTTTTGTTTTTCGATTTTTGGATCCCAGTTATTTATAGTAGTAGAATTACATTAATATCATTTACATACAGATATTATATAACATGGTACTCCAAATTCCATGCTTTTACCATTGCAACAAATGGTCAATGATAGTAATATTAATAATTATGTAAGACCAATTTCAATTCCAGCAAAACGACTATTATTAGTATTTTTTTTTATCATAATTCGGTTCAATGTCACCTGATCTCTGTCGCTTTATCCCCCTCAAAAAATATTCTCGATGTGCGTCATTATCTCACCACTATTATTTACTCTGTTTTCCCTTTTCGCATTTCTTCTTTTTCTTCGAACACAACTCTTTCCTCATTACTTCTTTTCCCCACTCCAGAGTTCCATGTTCTTCAATTATCTTTCTTAATACCACCAATTACATAATACACTCATAATTTTTCACTTACAAAAGTAACTAATTAACCACTTGAGTTGTCAATGTAATTAAAATAAGTTTAATATTTTGTATACTTTCTTTTAGACCGATAGTCATTTAAATAACGAAATATGATTAGTTTCGGATCAATTAGTAAATTTTGAAAACATAACATTAAATCTCTGTTTTTCTTTTTATCTCAATTTTCTCATCCGTGTGAATTTAGATAAAATTGATGGTGATGACAATCTTATATAATTGCGTAAATCAATATCTTCCTAGCTAAGACCTAAATGGTAGAATGTGTTTTGGGTGTGCCTAATGAAGGTACAATTTATGATAACAACTTCAATATAATGGTGAACTCGGAATAATCATAGACTTTGTATTTGTTTCTACACTAATTCTGATCATGTATATTTAAAATCTCGTATTTTGAGCATTAAGAAATTGCTGGGATTTGTATTGAAAACACACACTTTCAGGTATGGTTTGTAAAGGTTCTTATTGTGTAAACTATGTTTTCCAAAAGAGACAAGATAGTTAAGCTAACCGCATAGCCTTTTGTTATTTACTTTGGAAATGGATAACATATTTGTTAATTATTGCAGTATCTCGATCAAGTCACATAACTGTAACATGAGTGTGGTTATCACTGAAAAAGGTTCAAAGCGAGATACATATCTCTTGTAGATTATTGAATGATAAAGTCACAACAATTAATTAATTAATTATTTCTCAATATTTAAATATTTCACCAAGTATGTATTATTGTCGTGCACTAATTTCATGACTTTCAATATTTATTAGCTAGAGGTGTTGATAGTGGTATTATATTGAATTGTGTCTCGGCAAAATCCAGATTCATAATTTATCGATAATGGTACTGCTAAATCATGTGTCAATGAAACGTATGAACGTATCTTCCTGAATTTTATCAATATATGTAAGAGAGGTTACTTTGCAAAAGTCCTTTTCTCATTACGATCTCCAAGTAAAAGTAATTATAAAGTATGCAAATTTTGTTAAACTGACGGAAATTGAAAAATGTGACCACAATACTTAGACTGGAGTTGAGCACTTTCACATTGAAATATAAGGACGAAGGCAGTGATGATATCTTGTGATGATACTGATTTACAACTTAGAGTCCGACCACAACAAGCGACTAGAGTTGTATCCACTTTTTAGTATGTTTGGTGGAATAGTATTTCCTTATTTTTTAAGCCATTATTTTCTGGTTTTCTTTATGGTTTTTTTCCAAATCCTAGTATGAGTCCAACCATATAGTTACTAGTATTAAAGTGTGTTTTGTGATTGTTATTCTCGACAGTTTATCAATGTAATTCATTTACTCTTGTATTTGTCTCTATGTTCTATCTTTTCTCCTCAAACCCTGATGTCAAGATCTTCTTCTCCTAATGTTCATCTCTTGTTTCGTTCACTCCGACTATATATTACTCGTATCAATTTGCTCTTAGTGACCAATCCTAGTTAATCACATTTCTCATAAGTGCACTTTTTAGTTTAGTTTTAACAACAATTGTAATAATCATATACTACAATATAAGTTGCACATAAACTTTTCCAAAATGTTAACTAGCTTGTAAGTAATGAAAAAAGATATATATACACACAACAATTATGTGGGTCGACCGTAAGGGTCCACGGAGAGAATACCGATTGTTATTATTGCCTAATGAGGAATACATGATACAATGTGCAAAGTCAGGATTTTAATACATTATGGGAAATTATTCCAAAAAGAAAAAGCTATGACAAGTGAGATTAAATTTATATACTACAATATATAAAATGGGCGACGTATATAATCACTAAATGCTTGAAAAATTGACTCAAAACAGTTGCCGGGACTTGAACCCAGGTCTCTCGGGTGAGAGACGAGTATCCTTAAACAACTAGACTACAACGGATTGTTGCTTATGAGCATGTTAAATAATTAGTAGTTGAAACGTTCGATTGATTTCATTTAACGTCTTGGCAAATATGCCATTTCATGTTTACTACTCCCTCCGTCCGTCATTAGGAATCCCATTCAATGGCGGCACGGGTTTTAAGAAAAGTTAAGAAAAGTGGATAGAAAAAAGTTAGTGGAATATGAGTCTCACTTGTATGTATTAGTTTTAAATGAAATGTAAGTGGAATGAGTTAGGTGGAGGTGGGACCTTAGTACCATTTATGGTAAAAGTGAACCGGGACTCCTATTCGCGGACGAACTAAAATGGAAAAAAGGGACTCCTATTCACGGACGGAAGGAGTAGAAAGTATTGAAAATAGGTATGATATGTATATCAACTTTAACTAATGATTAGTTTCATTGCCTTAATCATCTCTTGTTTTATCTTCAAAGCAAGGTCTTTCATATATTTCTAATTGAGAATGTTAGATAGCCACGACTTTGTTTTGCAGAAGTGCCTGGTCACATGACTCACAAAATCAAATATAACATATTTTTGAATTAGCTTATAGGCTGAATGGATGATATCAGCCTTGAAATCCATAATAGACATTCACATTCAACAATCTCGAAACCAAATTGCTATCTCATACGGCTTATAAGGTTTTCATGCCATCCAGTGTAGAAATATGCTTATTTTTCAGAACAGAAGAAGTTATGTGTTGAAAAGACCAAAGGGATGGTGCAGAAGGTAGATAGATCGTATGTGTTGGTGAGCATGATGATTTCTGAACTATATAACACTCAATCATGTGACAACATTTTAAAGCAACTAGAATATGAAATTCATTTCCCTGACATGTTTGAGCAACAAAAACAAACAAGTTGCTTGATTAAAAATCTGTTTGGTTTGGTTGATAATGCTAAATATAAGAATTAACAAGCACAGTCCCATTGCAAGTTACAACACTTTCTCCATCTTCCTCTATAACCTTCTGCGATCCTTATAGATCACGTTATATCATGGTAGCTGAGAAAAAATCATGGGTGAGCAGTTAGTTTGGGGGTCACCTCAGTTTATATTTACTTTCTGAAGAGATTATATATAGTATAGGCATCTTGGCTCACCACAAACTGGCACTACTGTTTAACTTCTAGTGAAGCTTCTATGCGTTCAATAAGCTTGTCTTTGCCCATTGCACCTTCCTGAAAACAGATATGTGAATTAGGTAATACAAGAAATAATTAGCAATGCAACAAGAAGGAATCAATAATCTAAATCATCCTCAAGCTTGAGGATTCACATTTCTAACAAGATACCAACTTTGGTCTCTGACTGATGCCCATACCAGCTATATTAGTGAAACAGTTGTTTTATTTTTATATTTTTGTTGGGGGGGGGGGGGGGGGATGCCTTCATCTAGCACCGGCCCTATTTCTATATATACATACACATATATGTCCTTGGATGCCTGCAAACCAAGTCCATCTAAGCAAAGATAGAAGGGATACTAAAAAAGACTTTCTCCACAGTTGATGTCCATTTCAGGTTTTATATGCACCATTCTCCAGCTGAACCAAATAGTAATAGAATTTCAAATAACAACATATCACAACTAAACTAGTGGATCCATACAATTCTCAGTCCAGAATCTCTAATCTAAATTCATGTAGGCCTTCCTCTATACATACCACCAAAAGGTTAGGGGATTATATTTGGTGTTTGGTGTGCCCAAACTATTGTATTAATTTACACTTGCAGATATTTGCTTAAAGCAATCATTCACTCATCTTCTCCTGCTAAGCACCAAACTATAACATGAATTCACAAATTTGACCAGCATTAAACAAATGCAATTAAACACAATTACTTACAAAGCGATCAAATGGTTCCCCATCCTTAAACAAAATGAATGTTGGCAATGCTTGTATTTTGTATTTGTCTGCAATGCTGGGATACTTCTCTGTATCAATTTTTACAATCTGGAGCCTATCATTCATTGAAGTACCTACTTGATCCAGAATAGGAACCATAAACTGACAAGGACCACACCTGGAAAAGGCAAAAAGGAATAGCATAACTGTATTAAGGCATCTCCAACTTAAGTGTATAAATGCAGCGCCAGAGAACTAAACTTCAGACTCTAGTGGGGATCCAGAGATTATGGGGAGAGTCACTGAAGGGGGAAATGTCCATTTAGTTAAGACAACAGCATTTATATATTACTAAAATCCAAGAGTAAATCAACACCAAACCCCTTGGATAAAGATATACAGATAGATGAAAGTAAACAAGTACAAGAGGCACTACCAAGTAGCATAGAAGTCAACCAGAATTGGCTTATCAGAATTCTCCAACAACTCCTCAAATGAAGTGAATGACTGCTTCTTTGATGCAACCTTAGAGAGTAAAATCCAAAGTATTAGTGAGGAAGCCGGATAGAGTCTAGTTACCATGCACAGGTGGAAGAACTTTAAGAAGAAGAATTCACAATAACTTAAGGACACTAGAAAGTACAGTGAGAGTGATGAGTGATGTGTACACTTTGTATCAGTTATACATTTCTAACTTTCTATTCCACATATTTTCCTTTACCTCCTTTGAAGAGAACAGCCTTTAGGTGAAAAGAGAAAAAACAACAACCAAAGGTACTCGAAGTCTAGAATGACACGAGAAAGATAACCCACACGCACAAAGGTCCTCATTTTTCTGAACTTGCAGATTAGTTGCCCACACACAATTTACTACATGTTGTATGAGCAATAAAAGCTGAAAGATAGCGAGCTTATCTTATAATTTAAGCTCATAAAACAGATCAAACTGTCACCAACATTTTTATTTCACTATCATTTTAATTTCATACAGAGTATATTGCTCACATTGAGTGAATGAGGTGCAGCTATGGTATGCACGTATCCTTAGCTAAATATATCAAGGCCATCAAGCTATATACCACAAGAACTGAACATAAACCGCAGCATTAAAATGCTCCACAAGTGAAACTCCAGATCCCCCAAAAGCCTTCTTTTAGTAGTATGCTCTAATTACAAAAACTCACATCTATTCAATTTTCTAATAACGACAACTAAAACCAGAATCTACAGAAATTCACGTGCAACTTGGAAACTCTGCATATCACCTTCTTGTTTGCCAAGAGTCAAATCATTCCACTAAAAACAGTAAACAAGTATGGAAAAATAAATCAAACATCAACGTGATTCTGAGAAACGACGAAATAATGGAGGCTAAACTCGAAACAGAATTAAACTGAGGCTAAACTCGAAACAGAATTAAACTCAAATCATTCCACAGATGCACAAATTCGCAATCAACGTTTCTCAACAATTCAAACGGAGGCTAAACTCGAAACAGAATTAAACTGACATCTAACTAATTTACTTCCTTCAAACAAACAAACACACACACGAGACTAATTACCGGCGTAAGCGTTGAATGGCGGGGCTTAGATTTGAGGCAACGGCTTGAAAATTGAGAAATGCGGAGCTCACTGGGGAACTGAAGAGAGGAGAAGTGAGCGAGCTTGGAATTGGAAAACGGCGACGTTTCAGCGACGATCGGAACTGCCGCAGTTGTGGAAATCGCCATTTTTCTTTGCTTTCTTGTGTTTGGGAGAATTGGAATCAATTAACAAATAATGTAGTGTGATTTGCTGGTGATTAAAACAATGCTAATTATAACACGCATATATATTAAAAAATGGCATGTGAAATGGCGTGTTGGTTAGCCTATTGTTTTGAATCTATGATGAAGCAACACCTCTTTCATAAGAGAAAGCAATCTAATTATATTATTTTAATTTCGTCAATACAAACAAAGTCCACAAAAAAATAATCATGTTATAAGTTTTACAAATTAAAAAATAAAGGATATCAAAATAATCAAAATGTTTTTAATACAAAAAGACATAAAAAAATGACTAAAGATATTACTCTTCACAAATAAAAATGAGAAATTGTGCAGATAATGAGACTACAGTCTCTTTATACTTATATTATCGAAATAGTACTACATACGATGGATAAAAATTTGAATATTATTGAAATTTCAAAAAAAAAAAAAAAACAGCCATGTATAAACTATTTTCACAAGTATTCCGTCTTGTCCTAATCTACTAGATAAACATAAATATGTTTATATAATTATTAGTTATATAGTACTACTAGTTTTAAACGTCACCATGGACCATGGCCATGAGTCATTTAATGATGAAGAGTAACAGAAATGTTTTTAGATAAAAGAAATGTTATTAGTTTGATTGAAAAAATAGCATTTCAGAATATTGTTTTAATATTAGTTGAGGGGTCAGCAAAAGTAAAATTGGTAATAAATAAATAATTTAGGGCGAAAACTAAAACCCTCTTTCCTCCAAACCTAGCTAAAACCCAGACTTGGGGCTTCGACGGAACTCAGCGAGCGGCGTTCAATTTCAGGCATTCCGGCCGCCAGAATAATTCAATCATGGCGACTTCTTCCGAAGCTCGGGCAGTAAAGTCTCTCAATAAATCCACCGGCCGCCGCCGCTTCGTCGTAAGTCTACACCAACACAATTCTGTGTTTTTGTTTGTTTTATTGCTGTTTTTGAATGATTTAAGTGATACGACTTGCTGGAAAAGGTTATTGTGTTTTTCTGTGTGATTTGTGATTACATTTGTGATTCATTGTTGCAGAATGAATACTATACTAGAATTTTCAAGTCATGAGATTTTTTATTATTGCGTGTTTATAATTGTATGCGAATTGATTAATGATGTTACTGCTCGATGCAGTTCAAGACGTTTTCACAAAGAGTTGAGGAAATTGACATAGATGTGTACCGAAGTCTGGACCCAATGAAAGCTGAACCCTCGGGAGGCTCGTCCTTTTTCCGTGATTGCCTTATAGAATACAGAGTACGTTGCTTTATCTCTTCATATGTTTCATTTAATTGTCATTTTTGGGTCTTTTTTTGCCACAATGTTTCGCTTTTGGAATACTCTTATTGATGCCGAAAGTGATGTGCGTTGAAAAAGAAATATGAGCACTTGCAACTGGCTTTAACCGTTTGGGTTGAGAAATTGCGTTGAGAATGAGACTACAGACTCTTTAGATCAAACAAACTTTAGCTTTTTTGTGCACTTGCTGGCATGCATTAAAGTTTACGTATATGCTTTGAAGTCAGTTCTATGGCGTGCTTTGCCTCGCCTCTTGTAAAATTTAATTGCTGTTTTTTTTTGTTTACAATTGCGTTGTCTTTCTTGCTTGCTGTGTTTTACTACATCATTTAGCAAAATGTGACTACTCTAAATCCTGCTAAGATTTAAGCAATTCTTTCTTCATTTAGAGTCCAAACTGCAGTCTTTTTATTTCTGGAACCATATAGCCACTTCATTGTTTTCACCATGAAATATATCTAGTCTACTTCCATACTTGGGTGTCTAGTACCTCTTAGACTAATCTGCAGGCTGATTATGGGAGATACTTTCTAAAAAAAATCAGTTGATATTAATCTTTTTTTCATATGCCTTTAGTGTTTGATATCCTCATTCTGCAACTTTTGTAATACAGGAGCTGAACACTGCTGAGGGTTTTATATCATTTTATGAGGAGATTTTTCCTCTGGTACAGACACTTCCTCAAATTATCTTGCAGAAGGATTTTATTAAATCACGTCTTCTGTCTCGATTAATAATGGAAGGGAGGCTATCACTTGAGCCAATACTGAGGTATACATATTCATTGAAGTTATTACATGAGGTATACATATTTGTTTTCTTATATGCAATGATGATGGTAAATAAGGACTTCATTGTCTCTTATAATCTACTTTAAGCCAGTCCTTCCATTTTCTGTAATTGCTTGTAGTGTATTTAATATTAGAGCAGTGCTGCTAACCTTTTTTATGCTTATGTTAGTTGTAGTAATTGATCTAAATTCTTGTGGTTGAAGTTTGTATCTTGATCATATTCACGTCTTTATAATTTGGTGCAGCATTATTCTTGATAGTTTAGGGTCCTTATATTTTAGTCATATCTAATGATCTTACTTTTCTTGGTGGGATTTATTTTGTGTGTGCCAGACTGATTTCTGCTTTATCTAGAGATCTCCTGGAGGATTTTACACCGTAAGTTCCCCTTCACTTTTATTTTCTGTTTTCCAGTCATTCAAATGTCTTGATCTTATTATAATGTTTTCTAGATACAATTTTTTATAAATAGTGTGTGCATGCCGGAAGCATGTTTTGCACCTAGATAAGAATAGTACTCCCTCCGTCCACCATTAGGAGTCCCATTCGAGTTCGACACGGAATTTAAGAAATACTATAAAGGAAAGTGGGTGGGAAAAGATAGTGGAATGTGAGACCCATTTTTATATATTGGTTTTATAATAGAATGTGAGTGGAATGACTTAATGAGTTAGTGGAAAGTGAGGTCTACCTACCATTTATAGTAAAAGTGAACCGGGACTCCTAAATGCAGATGGACTAAAATGGTAAACCAGGACTTCTAATGGCGGACGGAGAGAGTAAGATATACTTTTTGATGATGAAAATTATATATGTTGAGTAATATTTACTGGAAACTCGAGAGAGCATGGGCTGGGGTGTGTGTGGAGGCTGGGAAACAACTCATGTTCCTGGCCTTCTATGTCTACAATTGTAGAATGGATAGTCCAACTGCATGTTAAGTGTTTGACTTTGTTTCCCTCCATTGACACTGTCTTCCAATATGTTCACATTAATTGAATCTTGCCTTCTTTGCAGATTTCTTTCAGAAATTATTGATTCTTTAGAATCGCTTCTTCAAAGTGGTGCTGATAAGGACCCAGATTTAATTGAGCAGGTCTAAGAGTTTTTCATGTACCTACGGTACATTTTTTTTTTGGGGGGGGGAACATTTGATGCGAGATTTCTGTTGTTGCTGCAGATATTCACATCATGGTCATGCATAATGATGTACCTGCAGAAGTATCTTATAAAAGACGTTGGCCATATTCTAAGGTAGCATTGTTTGTAGTGGTTTTAAAAGTTGATTTGGTTTAATTACTCATCCACCTCTGAATTCTTTGTCTAAAGTAAAACATAACTGGTGGTCCTTAAATTTGATTTTATTTAAATTATTCATTGAGCTCTGAATTGTCTGAAGTAACATAAGTTATCACTGAATATGAAAACCAAATAAAAGTCTTGTATGTCCAATTGTCCATGGATTTCTATGTTTATGGGTTGCCTATAGATGTCATATGCATGATATTTTATTCTTTTTGATCTATTTTCTCCAAACACTGACCAAGCTATCTCCCATTCTTAAAATACCATATCCAAAGTTAAATGGTTTTAGTTGGTTTTTATAGATGCATAACGTTTCATTTCTTCTCTTGATTTTCTCCTCTTCCTGTTGTACTCTTGCAGAATCACGAAAAAGTTAAGATACCACCCTAAAGATTATGTTCGAGAATTTATGGCTGAGTCGGTGTCATTTTTGCTTAGGAAAGCACCAATTGAGCAACTAAAGAGAGGTATGATATCTTTTCCAGGTGAAGTTGTCCTTTACTTTTCTCTTAAGAATGCTTTAACAGTGAGCTTCTTGTATATGCCAATGACTATTGAATAGTCCCTGGTGCATATGCCTTGCATAAAGCATCCATTTATCTGATTTCCTAGTCAACATTACAATTAAGTTCTTTTATATTTCCCATGTGCTATGCATGCTAGTGACATTTCTGATAACTGAGTATGCAAGAACTTCTTTTGAGATGGATGTAGATTATGTTTACCCATTTTGTTTTGATAAATCATTTAATATATAAGTGTCACCTATTATATGTGCTCTTTAGTACTTCTATGTTTAGTCTATTCTCATATTCTTCTGAAGAGATAATTTCTTATCTAATGTTGGCAGGTATTGAGACACTTATGACTGAAGTTGTTGAGGAACCATCAGAAATTAGGAAATCTGGTGTTAGTGTTCTACTATCTCATGTTATGAGAATCACCTCGTCAAGATTGCACTCAAGGACCGAGACAGTGTTGCCACTTCTGGTTGATGAATCTTCCTTCAATATTGATGGGCAAAACTTTAAAGGTCTGTACTTGTTTTGCATGCCCTTATTCAGTTATACTGCTTGGTTTTGGATATTGCTGTGTAAGAAATTCATTAGAAATTAGCATAACATTTCACTACTATTTGTAGTTTCAGTTATTTGGTTGAGTAAGTTGCTATTTGAATCAGAGTTCCTTGAAAGTTAATTAGCCTTTAATTACTGAACATTACTAGTAAATGCTCATTAGTTATGCAAATTTGGTCTTTCGCCATCCTTTTATAAGTATAGTGGAATTTTCTCATAATTATGATGTAAAGTTTTCCAGTGCACAAATATAAATGAAAACAAGCACATTGTATAACTCCGTATGTTCTGATTGTCAAACAATCTAGATACACAGTTTGATCTCCTGTGTCTGGGGTCTTGGTATTACGTTTTCTCATCACATCCTATGCATTTACCATTTCTTTTCCCCTGACTTTGTAATTGTAATCTATTCATTTGTTCCTAAATATATTACGGACATCCAGATTCGGGACCAGTTCTTGAAGCTCTTATTCTGACCTTTGAGAGACTGCATGTGGAGCTAGATCCAGATGAATTTTCTTTCATATGGGAATGCTTGCTGGAAAAGATAACAGAATCTATGATGAAGGAGAACTCTATACACCTGACTCGTCTTTTGGCCCTGCTTATTTCTACCTTGCAAAATGATAAACTTGGGAAAGTGACAGGTGGGCTTCAAGTGGCTAGCATTGTTTCTGGATTCCTCTACTGATTCTGTTATTAATGAAGTTTTATTCTGTACAGCTTCTGAACCCTTGGTCAAACTCGTTGACCAGCTTGTGGAAACTTTTGTTGTTCGCTCTCTTGCCATGAATAACATAGATCCACACTCCGAAGTTATTGAAAAAGTTCTGCAATTAATGCTTTGTGTAATTGGTGGTCTCTCTGATACTAAGAATATGCCGGCCTTGCTGCGGGTTTCTGTAAAGTGGGAGTCGGTGTTTGATATAAGAAGTCGAACGTATGCTTTCTAATTATTTTAATAATTCAACAATTTTGTTGTCTTCTCTTTGTGGGCCTCACATGGATGTTTCCTTACAGTCTACTGACTTTCCTTGGAGATCTTCTCTTGAAGGACCCCAGTATTTACCATGTCTTTGGAGCAAATATAATGCGGTAATTTAGCAGCTACCTGTTATTTTATAATTCATTAGTTTTACATTCTTTATCTTATTTATTTTTCTGTACTGCAGTGCTTTCACTAATTTAATAAAAATATATGTTGAAGAAGTCATGTATTTGATGATGAAGTTCTGTGATAAACTGGAAGTGAATAGCTCTAGCTTTTGGGAAGGGAAATCCAAGGAGAAGTTCTCAAGGACTTCTGTGTTTTTTGAAGAGACTCTTCGTTACTGGATTGGACAAATCAGTAATTCTGTGGAAGGGAAATTATGTCCTGCTCAACAGGATAAATTGGCTGTCTTATGGGCTGTTATTGGTTGCTATTCTCATTTAGCAGATGTCCAAGAAAATCCTTCTGTACTAATGGAGTTGATAAATGCAATCGACAGGCTTCTAATAGTTGAATCCAGTAAGTCAATAACTGATGCTTAGTAGTCCTTAATACCCAGCAATTCGTATTACGCATTGTACTCATTTCGCTTCAAGAACTTCGTATTCTGCTTCAACAACTTTGTATTCTGCTTCAACTTGAGTAGACTATAGAAAGATATTCTGTCGATCAGTTCTATCTTTCTATTTGCTTTTTTCACATATATTTGTGGTATTTTTGTAGAGGCAGGCTTGCAGCAAGATACTTGGTATTGCTTACTCGGGGCTGCCTTGCGTTCTTATGACAAGTTGTTATCCAGGAGGGGTATTCCTTATGAAGAGTCTGCAATGACAAAGTTCTTGGATCTTGCTAAAAGATATAAGTTGTCACCTCACATATTATCTGCTGTAGCAGATATATTGGATTCAGTCTCCAAGTAAGCTGTTATTTTCCTCATAATTATATATTTCGTGTTTGTGTTTGTTTTCTCCTATTTCTATGACACCTTATCATGACATGGCAATGTATTCTGGTCTTTCAGTGCATCACATGGGAGAAGCCAATTTTATCTTTCGGAGTCTATAACTGGAAAGTCATTGGCTGCTCTAGACATATTTTCTGAAAATCTGAGCCATGCAAACAGAGAAATCCGCCTTTCTACCCTGCGCATACTGTGTCATTATGAATCTGTACATGATCGGGATTCAGCTAAGAACCATCCTGTCGAAAATAATTCAGGAATTGATGGTGTTGAGACTAGTCTAGTAGATGACTTCCATAACAATGTACTATTTCTTTTACATAATTTGTGCCTTACTATACAATATCTTGTGCCAGGTGTGATATTATCAGTTTTTTTTTAATCCTAGGTTCTCAACCTACTCAGATCTATTGAAGAGACAACTCTTTCAATCGCAACAAGCCGTAAAGTTATTCTCCTGATTTCTAAATTACAGACGATTCTGAGTGGTCACAGAGTTGCTGATCAATATATCGTTGCCGCTTTAAATGGAATTTTTGGCATACTTCATAACCGATTTAGCTATTTGTGGAATCCAGCTTTAGAGTGCCTCACTGCCCTCGTTGGCAAATATTTCGGGATCGTGTGGAACAGATATATTAATTATCTTGAACAGTGTCAGTCTGATTTTCTAGCATCTCATGGTCAACATGATAGAAAGGATAATGACACTATGGAAGACGCTGGTAATTGTTTTCCGGAAACATAAATTTATATTCTTGTGTTTCTTACTCCTCTCTTTTCTCTTATGGACGTATTGTCTCTTCAATACCTGCTAACCTCTGTGCTTACAACACCATAACTATTGACTTTTTGGTGACTATGTAGGTTTGGTTGGATGCTTCAACTCTGATATCATTTGTGTATTTGACAGTACTCCCTGCGTAACAATCTTGTCCCTCTTGATTCAGTCTTTACAGAAAGTACCTTCAATAGCTGAATCTCACTCTCGACAAATAGTACCTCTGTTTCTTGAATATCTGGGTTACAGTGTTGAAGAAGTCACTAGGTGCTTTAATGCTTATTATTTTCTCATATATTTGCTTATTCTTCTTGTCTGTATGAAATTATCATAGTTGACCACTGACCATCTGTAACTTTATGTTTCAAATTCGCAGTGTTGAATCATATACACTGGATCATAAAGGGAAAGAGTGGAAGGGTGCTCTTAAAGAGTGGTTGAGTTTGTTCAGAGTGTTGCGGAATCCTAGGTCTTTTTATCAAGGCCTATTTCTGAGAGATGTTCTTCTATATAGGTTGGTTTGACAAGTGCCTGCAGTTACAATTTAGTATTTAATTTATTTCACCTGTTCCTTTTTCCCCACATTTTATTTCGCCTGTTCCCTTATTCCCACATTCCTTTTATCTTACTTTTTTGTGTTTGGGTTGGGCTTGTTTGTCATATTGGTGTTACAGGCTTCTCGACCAAAATGATGCTGATATACAGAGTAAAGTTCTCGACTGCCTGTTGAACTGGAAGGATGACTTTCTACTTCCATACAATGAGAATCTGAAAAATCTAATAAATGCACAAAATCTGCGGGATGAGCTTGCCAGGTGGAGCTTATCCAGGACCTCGATGGATTCTGTTGATGAGCGACATAGAGCTTATCTTGTGCCTATAGTCGTACGGATACTGATACCAAAAGTTAGAAACTTAAAGATGCTTGGTACCCAGAAGGTATTGTATTTAGAACTTGGATGATGGATGCTCTTGACTCCAGTTTGTAACATGCTCTCTTATTATGTGTTGTTTTCATTTTAAATTGTCGCTAATCTGATCTAATTCTCAATGAGACGTCTTACCTTTTCAGAATGCAAGTGTACATCATCGAAGGGCAGTTCTAGGATTTTTAGCTGAGCTTGATCTTGATGAGCTTCCTCTTTTCTTCTGGCTATTAGTTAAGCCCCTGCTTCCCGTCTCTCAAGGTGGTGATGAAATGAGCAAAATTTGTTGGGCGTCATCCAAAAGTCAACAGTTTGAGGTTGACGCACCTGATATCCTGAATATTTTATCATCAAATACCATAGAAACCCTATCTTTGAAGAAGAAATATGGTTTCCTGCACGTTGTTGAAGATATTTTGGCAGTTTTTGATGCATCGCGCCTTAAACCCTTCCTTAATCTACTGATGAACTGTGTTGTCCTCATCTCATCGAGCTGCACATCAGCTCTTGGCAGTAAAACAAGTGAGTTATCTCCTGTAGAGAACTCTTCTATAGATACGGAGGTGCATGACAATGATGAAATGGATAATCAGAACAAGGTAATTATTTGAAGTCAAATTGGACTGATTAACTTTTCTTGTTCATAACACTACACTTTTCTAGGATGGAGAAGATTTAAGGACTGATCCGCTTAATGTCAGCCTTCCCCACTTTCCTGTCTGCATTTACATGTTTATCAGGAATTGTTTTATATTGATGAGAAAGATAGAAGCTGTAGAAATGTTTTTTCCACATTTTATACTTAATGATTAAATATATGCATTTCTCGTATAAATCAAAAGCGACCCAGTCAACATGGAAATGAGACATCAGAGCCATTTAAAAATTCTTTTACGTTATATCAGGGATTAAGGAGTTATTTTATGCCATCTTGCTCTTGTGTAAAACTCTAGTGTGTTCCATGTGTAACCAGTAGATAGACCTGTATGCTTTCTGGAGTCAGAAGGGTGAAAAATTCCTTTATGGGTTATGAATCTGTTATTTTTGTAAATTTCCAGTTGTTTTCAAGACTTCCTTAAAATCCAGCAAAGTACTTTCTCTGCAGTTGGATTCAAATATTTTATCCAACTGCTAGCGCAATTACTTTCTGTTGGATATGACTCATTCTATAAATTTTTTTTATTTGCAGGATAGGAAGCAAATCAGGGAGTTGAGGTCCTTAAGCCTTAAGGTCATATATATTGTTCTTGGCAAATACGATGATCATAATTTTGGAGGTGCATTTTGGGACATGTTCTTTACATCAGTAAAACCTTTGGTTGCTAAATTTAAGAAGGAATGTCTTGAAAGCCAAAAGCCAAGTTCACTGTTTTATTGTTTTATTGCAATGAGTAAAAGCTACAAACTTGTTCCACTATTATCAAAGGAAGAGAATCTGGTACCTGACATTTTCTCCATGCTTAGTGTTCCTCCAGCTTCAGAATCCATTTTGTCTTGTATCTTGAAGTTCACTAAGAACTTGTTGAAGCTTGACAATGCACTGGATACTGAAGATGCAACAGTCAAAAGAGTTTTTCTTCCTCATCTCGATAAGCTCATCTGTGGCTTACATTGTATTTTCACCAAAAACAATGTGACTAAAAGGTATTCATTTCCCCATCGCTGTCACTTGATTGTGGAAGTGCCCCCTCAACCCACCCACTTGCACCAAAATTTTTTTGTGTTGGTTTGCATTGATATTGACTTGTGATTGGCTTCAGCTTGAAGCTATGCCTTGATGTTTTCTTTCCAATATATATTTTTGTCTACATGTGCTCCATATTTTCTCTTCTTGTGGAATATGTTTCTGCACCCAATAGTATTCTCACAACAGAAATTTGAATGTCTCCAGATATATAGGAGAAATTTCTATGTGTATTTGAAATTTCTGTTGAAATTCTATATTTGGGGACCTTTGACCTCTTTTCTCTGTAGGCCTTTGATTAAATACCCAGGAAAAAGAGAGATAACCATCTTCAACTTATTATCGGTGTATGTGAAGGAACCATCAGATGCTAAATCATTTGTTGAAATATTGCTCATATTTCTTGCAAAGAAACGCCTCAATTTTGGTTAGCTTCTTGAACATTTCAATCTTTTGAGGCATTATTTGAATTTATTACCAACCAATGTTTTTTCTCTTGCAGATACTTGTGACCATGTATTGAAAATCATTGGCCGGGTGGTGACGGTCCTGGGCGGTGGAATCAGTAAAAAGATTTTGAGTTCACTTTCCCCACTCCTCATTTCAGCTGACTTGGGCATTCGTAGCTCTATATGTGATGTTCTTGACATTGTTGCCTCCAGTGATTGTTCTTTGTTAACATTGGTAATGCAATCCTCTTGATAATTATCGTAAATAAAATATATTCTTATCCCTGGATGAAAAAAGAAGAATAAGCCTCTCCAATGTGTTGTGCAGGCAAATATTCTTCGAGGGCTAAATGCAACCTCTGCAATGGAGATGGGTGGTCTTGACCATGACACTGTACTGTCTACTTATGAGAAAGTTAATGTGAAATTCTTTTATACTATTGGGGAAAAGCATGCATTGCCAATCCTGGCTCATGCAGTACATGATATGTCATCTGAAGAAATGATATTACGTCAAAGTGCATTCAGATTACTCCTATCCTTTGTTGAATTTTCTGGCGAGATCCTAAATGCATATCCAGAGCCTGACCGAATGTGGTCTAGAGCAATAGTGAACAGTTTTTTGTTGAAACATATGGGAAATGCAATGAACAAGGAAGGCACTGGTAAAAAGGTACTGATGTTTATATTTTCACTGTTTCGTTTACTTCTATGCCTTTTCAGATGCTTCCTGCCAATTGCAACTTTTAGTTATTGATCTGCTTCCTGCCAGATGCTTTCTGCTACATTGATATGTCAGGCTGTTTGTTGATAATTACTGGAAGCAACAGTTTTTTTTATCTAATCTAACACATATTTGTTGGTTTTAGGTATGGATTGATCTGCTTAAGGAAATGGTGCTGAAGCTTCCCAATGAAGCAAACCTTGATTCATATAGGGCCTTATGTAGTGATGATGCTGAACAAGATTTCTTCAATAACATAGTACACTTGCAGGTAACACCTCTTCTTAGTTCTTTGAAAAATTATGTATTTAACTTAGAGCAATACTTATGTGGTCTGTGCTTTATGTCATTCTCCTCAATGCAGAAACACAGGAGAGCGAGAGCGCTGTCTCGCTTTAGCAACATTGTCAGTTCAGGGAATCTGTCGAAGGTAAGCTTATCAAACATGTTTTAGATATGCTGACTAGTAGTGCAATTTTTATGTTATATCCCTAATCTTTAGAAACTTACAAATTTCTAGGTCATCACCTATGAAGTGATTGTCCCACTGCTCTTTAGCATGCTATTTGATGCACAAGATGGGAAGGATGAGAATATAAGAAGTGCATGTATTGATGCTTTGGCATCAATATCTGGTTGCATGGAGTGGCATCAGTACTATGCCCTGCTAGTCAGATGTTTCCGCAATTTGGCACTAAAACCAGATAGGCAAAAACTTTTGTTGCGACTTATCTGTGCCATCCTTGATCGTTTCCATTTTCAGGGGTCCTCTTTGATACAGGAGAGTTTGCACAAAAATATTTTCCCCAAGGTTCAGAAGTTGTTGGCCTCTGATTCTGACAGTATCAATGTTAACATCAGCCTGGTTGCACTAAAACTTCTAAAATTGCTCCCCAGTGATATCATGGACTCTCAACTTCCTACTGTCATTCACCGTATTTCAAACTTCCTGAAAAACCGGCTCGAAAGTGTTCGTGATGAGGCTAGATCTGCGCTGTCTGCTTGCTTAAAGGAACTAGGATTGGAGTATTTGCAGTTTATTGTAAAAGTCTTGAAGGGCATACTGAAGAGAGGCTATGAATTACATGTACTAGGATACACACTCAATTTCTTGCTGTCTAAGTTCCTCATGAGTCCCATTTGCGGGAAATTGGATTACTGCTTAGATGACCTCCTTTTTGTTGCACAGAATGATATACTTGGGGGTGTTTCTGATGAGAAAGAGGTTGAAAAGATTGCTTCTAAAATGAAAGAGACAAGAAAGCAGAAATCGTATGAAACTCTAAAATTGATTGCCCAGAGTGTCACTTTCAAAACTCATGCTTTGAAACTTCTTTCCCCTGTTACAGTTCATCTGCATAAGCAGCTCAACCAAAAGCTTAAGTTGAAATTGGAGAATATGCTAAAACACATAGCTGCTGGCATTGAAAACAATCCATCTGTGGAGCAGACTGAACTATTCATATTTGTGAATTGCCTCATTAAAGATGGTATTTGTGATGAAGGTAATGAACATGGAAATGGTTCTATTTGCCGGGTAGATAATAGAGATGCTGAGAGTATACAAACAAATGGAACGAACAGACTAGTGACTGTGGATCGGCAATTTTCTCATTTGATAACAGCATTTGCTCTTGGAGTTCTGCATAACTACTTGAAGAAATTGAAGCTTAGCGCAGATGATGGACAACTTTTATCATTACTTGACCCTTTTGTCAGTTTATTGGGTCAATGTTTGAGCTCCAAGTACGAAAACATTATAACATCTGCATTTAGGTGCTTTTCTCTGATAGTGCGGTTGCCTTTGCCATCCCTGCAGTGGCAAGCTGATAAGATAAAGAATTCTTTGTTGGTTATAGCACAGGGATCAGTTAAAATTAACAGTCAGTTGACTGAGTCATGTATGAAGTTGTTAACAACTCTTCTGCGAAGTGAGAGAGTCACACTTTCTAGTGATCAGTTGCATATGCTGATCCAGTTTCCATTGTTCGTTGATTTTGCAAAAAGCCCCTCATTTGTCGCCCTTTCACTGTTGAAGGCTATCATACACCGAAAGCTGGTAGTTCCCGAGATATATGATCTTGTCCAGATTGTTGCAGAGATGATGGTACAAAGTCAAGATGAGCCCATTCGTAAAAAGTGTAGTAAAATCCTTCTTCAGTTTCTACTCGGTTACCAGCTTTCTCAGAAACGCTTGCTACAACATCTTGATTTCTTACTTGCTAATTTGAGGTGAAAATACTTAATTCCAAATTCTTGGTAATTTTGCACCCAATATTTTAATATAATCATAATTTGTATAACCAATATTTCCTACAGTTACGAGCATCCCAGTGGAAGGGAAGCTGTCCTAGAGATGCTCCATGCTATTATAGTAAAATTTCCACGGAATGTTTTGGATGCACAGTTCCAAACTTTGTTTTTGCATTTGGTCGGAACATTGGCGAATGATGACGACAAAAATGTTAGAAAGATGTCTGCTGGTGCAATAAAGTGTCTCATTGGGCATGTTAGCTCTCATTCCCTTCACTCAGCACTCGAGTATAGCCTGTCTTGGTACCTTGGTGGTAAACAGAATCTATGGGGTGCTGCAGCACAGGTAAAATCAGTGAAACAATTTTTTTAGCTACATTTTTTCATCTCTCAGACTCTCACCTTGTACCACCCTGTAGTTTGGAACCATTGGGGACCTCATGTGGGAGTTTTTTTTATAATCATTGGCCATGTGGAATGAGTTTTGTACAACTATCTGTAGTCGTTAACAACTGCATAATATTTGATGGAGAAAGAAAATTTTTCCTTTTTCCATGATCATGTTATATGTTCTGATTTTTGTGGAGTGAGGAGCTTGGGGTCAAATACCTAAAACTAGCTGGTTGCATTGGATAACAAGTTAGAAGACTACTGCTTCTGGAATTCTTAGCAACCATGAGTTATTTTATAGGGATTAAGATTTAGGTTTAAATCAAAATAGGATATTTAGGTCTCGAGTGGTAGTTGAGATGAACTGCTGTTAATTCTTAATATAAAATATAAACAAAGGTGGTTGTGATAAACAGAAGTTTGCATCACATTGTTTGGTTAAATTGCTATTGTCTGATGCATTGCCTTGTACTCGTCAATAAGGAAAGTGACGTAAAATTTTCTAATATTATCTGGTCTGTTTATCCAGCATGCTTCTTGTGCTTGCTTTCCCTGTGGAGAGTAGCAACAAAAACAAAGCATTTCTTAAGCTTGTGTTATTTTCTGAAAGCTTCTGAGATGTAATTGTGTCTATCAGACAGGTTACTCGGTGAACCCTAAACCCTATCAGACAGGTTACTCATGAACTTTGATTACGATAGGGAGAAAACACATGAACTAGTATTAAGATATGTTTTCATGGAACTAAGTTTGATGTTTATGCTTATCATGCATATTATAAGATCCTTGTGTAGATAACCATTCATGATTTATGTATAGTTCTAGCTATTCTTGAACATGTGAATTTTTGTTTTTGATGTTATTACTGGATTACTACTTATTAAACTTAATCCCGAGACCAGTGATTCCTGATTTTGGAGCACTTAAGCATCCTAATGATGCCCTTCATGGTTTTCAATTTGGGTCATGGTATGATCTTTCATCTTATAATTAGTTATAGTTCTTTGCTAACAGAGAAGTTTTATTGGACAGTATTCCTTGGTCTTGTGGTTTTGCACTTCCTTCTGTTCTTGCCTTAGGATTATCTCTGAATAAAATTTTGCTTGACAGGTTTTGGGTTTACTAGTGGAAGTTATGGGAATGACTTTTCAAAGTCACCTCGTTAGAGTACTACCAGCAATGAGAAACATTCTTCAGTCTGCTGCCAATGCTCTTGCATCAACTCAACAAGATTCTTCAGATGTTTCAGTGATTCCATTCTGGAAGGAGGCATATTATTCTCTTGTTATGTTAGGGAAGATCCTAAATCAATTTCATTATTTGTTCCTTGATAGGGAGCTAGAGGTACAACTCACTAATCTATCTGTCGTACTAAATAAATTATTCTTGTTTATTTCTGTTTTAGAAGGTTATGGGTGTAGGTTTCTCCTAGATCTTCAGATCATAAGCATGACTTTTATACATCATTTGTTAAATTATTCATTTATACCTGTGTTCGGTGCTTTGACAATTTTTGTTTGCTCCAAATTCATTTTACTATTACTTATTTCAACGAATAAGGATATTTGCTGTCCGAACATTACTATGAGCCTCTCATGGACTTACTCTTTGAAGCTTTCAGTGAACTTTTCACTAAAATTT
Organism: Salvia hispanica; assembly: GCF_029641045.1. Lineage (NCBI taxonomy): Eukaryota > Viridiplantae > Streptophyta > Magnoliopsida > Lamiales > Lamiaceae > Salvia > Salvia hispanica. The sequence goes on along the minus strand of NC_142697.1, from coordinate 30,417,511 downwards.
GACACCATTCTTTTTACATCTTCAGTCTTTGTATTATGCAATATTTGATCACTGATTCTGTTTTTACTTTTAGCTTCTCATTCCTGTTTCAATAACATCTCACAGGCTATTTGGGAAACCATCTGTGAATTGCTCTTGCATCCTCACATGTGGTTGCGAAACATATCATGCCAGATTCTGTCTTCTTACTTCACAGCAGTGGATAACAGCAAAACCTCAGCAGACACATTCTATCTCATGAAACCGAGTATACTCTTCCACCTAGCTGTTTCTTTATGTTGTCAGCTGAAGGTGCCACTGAGTGATGATGCAATCGGCAAAGTTATCATGCAAAACCTCGTGTTCTCAATTTCCCATCTTCATTCTTTCTTAGAGAAGAATGAACACATGGATGTTTCTAGTTTCTGGTCAAGCCTTGACAGTGCCGAGCAAGACCGTTTCCTAAAGGCTTTTGGTATTCTTGATCCAAGAAAAGGGAAGAGAACCCTTAAATTGTATATTTCTGACGCCAGTGACCAACATGATAAATATCAGCATCCATTCATTTCCTATTTTCTCCAGAGAATGGGGAAGCTTACCTTTCAGATGGAGGCCAATCAGGTTTGTTTATATATACAGAAAATAACACTCTTGATAGCTATTGAGATTATCCAGCATACAATTGATTCCATTTTTTTGCAAAATAAACAATTTCTTCATTTTATGGATTTATTATACTTCAAGATTCATGATTTATGAGTGAGCACTCTTGATGGCCTATTTGTTGTTTTTCTGCAGATGAAAATTGTATTTGCCTTTTACCAATCAATATCACCAAAACTCCTCCATTTCTATAAAGAATCGCCGCCTACAAACTTTGATGATGTCCGCAGTTTTGCATATCAACTACTGCTGCCATTGTACAGAGTCTGCGAAGGTTTCACCGGGCAAGTCATTTCAGGTAACTACTACTCTCTCTTTCCGCCCTTACTACAAAATGCTAAACGAAAGATATGCTATTCTGTGTACTACACAAGCAGAGAGTAGACACTAGGTTACAGTCAGAACCTAAAATAAACATACCTTACTGCGATACAATGTCTATCTAAATAAGTGGAGACATACAAGAATACACAAATAACAAATTAAACCCTTATAATCAGGTGTATTGTTGTTCAAGTTTTATTTCCAAGATTTCGTGTGTAGTAGAATTAACTGTGACTTTTGCTTACCCATTTCAAATTATTTGAAACCACCTTTTATGCATCAAAATCTGACATTCTCAATCATTCCAGATGACCTGAAACAACTAGCGCAAGAAGTAAGTGAAAGCATAAGAGACCGCATTGAAGTGCAGAATTTCGTCCAATTTTACAGCCAAATACGCAAAAACATTAAGGCGAAGCGTGACAAAAGGAAACAAGCAGAGAAGGTGATGGCTGTTGTGAATCCGATACGAAATGCCAAGAGAAAGCGCAAGATTGCTGACAAGCATCAAGCTCACAAGAAGAGGAAAATGATGACAATGAAAATGGGTAGATGGATGCATTAGGATAGCAGCCAAATCTGTGATTTTAGTCTGTAGATGGAATTAGTGATCGTTCCATTTTTTTGGGAATGCTAGTTTCATATACTACTACTATATTGCTATCGTTATGATTTAAACAAGTTGAAAATTGTTTTTACCATTCTACTCCTTCCGTTCCGTGTTCATAGAGTCGTTTTTCTGTATCAGGAAGCTCCACATTGATAGAGTCATTCCAAATAATGGAATAATTAGGCGTTTTATGGTCATTAACCAAAATTAATTAAAATCCCATATTACACTTTATTATTCGTAAAAACAAATCTTAACCCTATCTCTCTTCACTCCACTCATTCCACTACCTCCCACTTCTCTTCTCTCTAAATTGTGATTGACAAATTCAACACTAAATCGAAGCCCATCTAAAATTCTAACCCTAATTTGGGTAAATCGGTGTCGCCAGCCTCCCCTAGAGATGTCAAGTGGGCCGGGCCGGGCCCGGTGAGGCTCGGTGCTGGCCCAGGCCCACATCTGGAACAGGTTGGGCCGGGCCTGAGTTTTGGTTTACATAGATGGGCCCAACCCAGCTTGAGCCCAGTTAGCAAATGGGCCGGACCGGGCCAGACTAGATTTACATAATTTTTATGAGAAAAGAGATGACATTGTATGTATATGGAAAACAAATGATGCCTTCACAATTTCATACTCAATGTGCATACTCATGAAACACAAAGTACAAAAATAGTAAAGAAAGAGGTACGAAGACTCCCTCAAATCATGTTAAGTCCGGGTGGGTGGGTCGGGTATATCTTTCCTTCGGCTTGGCTCCTCATAAGTAGCACGTCCTCATTCCTTCAAAACAAAACTAGACAAAGAACTATTTACAATACCCGGTTAAAGATCAAAAACAAGGGAAAGAACCGAGTTAAGAAAAACCCTCGCGATCAAAATAAAAACTAAACAAAAAAACATAAAACAATCTCACCACAAACTGTTGGGTTGCCTCCCAACAAACTCCTTTCTTTAACGTCTTTGGCAAGACAATCTCACCAACTCTGTGTTTTCACCCGTGGGATTACCAAACTCCCCGGATCCCTCCTTCTTAGCAGTTGAATCCCCATCATAGACTCAAAGAAGGGATTCAAGACCACCATCCCCCAATCATGAAATTTAATCTTCAGTTTCTTCTTCTTGCGAGTTGGGGGTGGTGTGGATGACCGGTGATCATGGATGCTATATTCGGCAACAAGCCAAGTGTTTGGTAAAACTCATGCTCAACAAATGGAGTCTATATACTCTCTGCAGCTCTCGTCTCATCCTTATTTACTGCTTCCACAATCAATGTGACCCGCTCCTCTTCTTTTTCTTCACAAACATGTTGAATAGGTGGATCATCTAGCGTCTCGATGCACATAGGAGGGTAGACTTCATCTTCAGTCGCGAGAGAGGTCGCTAGGTCTATCAACTCCTTCATTTTATCACATAATTCAAACCATGTAAAATCCTGATCATCTTCAAGCGTCTTATCTTTGAGAGTCTTAAATCTTTCACTTCTAGCATTTTGAAGATCGCTCAAGGCTTTTTCTAATGCAAGTCCTTCTCCAAATGTGAAATCGGGATCATGTTGCCTTTTTCTCAAAATCAAATATCCTCCTCTTGTGCAGATCAATTGGATCAAATGAGAACTCCTCATCTTCTTCTTGGACGTAACCAAAGTGTAAGCTCAAATGGGCTTGTTGCATCCATAGACATCACATTCAGATGTCTCCCACATCTCACACTTACATATCTCTAGATGCTTACAAAAATTGAACATCTCTGCTACCTAGAACACAATCCAAACAAAAAATACCAAGCACACACAATAATATCTATCAAAGCAAGTAAGGAGTTAAGTTAGCACGAGTCATCCCTCTACCGGAAGCGAGAACCTCGACAACTCCGGGATTAGTCCTAATAATCGTGTGTGTGGTAAGGAAAGTATTCTAGCAAAAAATACTAAGAGTGAGAGTCAAGCCATCGGTTACCCAACCGTTGAGAAACGGTCAAAACCTCTTTAGAACTTGATGACTACTAACCACCAGGGGCGAATCTACATGGAGGTGGGGAGGGGCAATTGCCCCACCTCATATTTTCCACCCCATGTATATATTATATATTTTAAAGTTTATTTCTTTTAATCTCTCACTAAATGCCCCTCCTCAAATTCTTAAAATTTATTCATATGTAAATTTGCCCCTCTTCCTACAAATTTCTAGCTCCGCCCCTGCTAACCACACGCTTTCCACACAAGCTTCATCCTCCTTCCACAATATAATATCTGCACAAGAAACACACGGATTACGAGCATCCTGTGGAAAACAAAATAAAAACTAAAAGAAATTCACTAAGCTAAACTACCTATAAAGCTAAGAAAAACAAAAAGTAAAACATATAAAGTTCAAACAACTAACGCCTCCCCGGCAACGGCGCCATAAACTTGTTACGATTTTTAGGGTGCAATATGAGTACACAAAACAAGTAATAAATCCCTAAAAATACTACCTCTGCAAGTATACAAACGTGCAATACAGTATAAAAGGTGTCGAACCCACAATGAGGAGATTAATTGTTAAAACTAGTAAACCTAACTAAAAAGCAGTAAAATAGTTTAGTTTTGAGTTTATTTGATCAAGAGACGAGTGAAGGACAAAACGAGAAGGAAAAATATAAGGGAATCACGATAAAGAGAGAAGACTACTCCTAGTTTGTTTCGGGTTGCTTGTTCACATGAATCCTAAAGTCTAATTACTTTCCAATATTTATCCGGATCGTGTTGATTTTACGCTCTCACGCAGCTGAGCACTGATCGTAGAATTTAACACCTAGGATAAGCTGATTACGTCTCCTAGGCTCTACTCACCAACCCCTAAATCCTATAGTCGCATAGTAAGCTCGGGATTGACTTTTACGAACGTTCAACACATAAGATCCACCCAAAACTATCCCCTGATCAGTATCATCATAAGATATCATCATTGTCTTCATCCTTGTATTTCAATGTGAAAGTGCTCAACTCCAGTTTAAGTTTTTTGGCCACCTCTTCAAAAAGTTTAATCATTCCCCACGTGAGACATATTTTTCAGAATTTACGATATCTTCTTCAAGTTTCAGTTTTATAATCACCTTCTCTGTCTCCCCAGCAATGCGAGAATGAATGCTTTCTGTGTTTATATCTGCCCGAGGTTCCCCAACACTTGTTCCTTCTATAAGGGGAGGATTTTTTATTTGTTCCACTCTATTTGGCATTCTAACTAGACGGCCTCCCTTACCTATACGAAGAAAACTTTTTAGTTTGTTGGCATTATGATCTACAACTCCAACCACCAATTCTTCTCCTAGTTGTTTCCCACATGCCATTTTGAACGATTTGAGATTACGTTTCATTTTACACAGTAAGAAGTTCAAGAAGTGAACGGTGTCAATAATCCAGTCATTGTTTTTGAGATAGAACTCCATAACATAAACAAGGTCACTAGTGTGTGAACTTTGCATACAAATTGCAAAACAAGCAATACTACCTGAATCCAAGTAAGATGATTCAATATTTGGGCAAAAACAAGATTTGCTTTCAGATACCAATGCAATCCCAACAATCCATTTTCTGCCATTTACGTGAATCGTGAGAATATTTTCATCTCTGGGCACAATATTTGTAGATAAATATATGCCGACGTAATCAGTAGACAGTGCGAGCTCCATGCAAGTCATATTAGTATTTGTAGTGCTAACACATTCTCCATTAATGACCCAAACATTTGCCCCAACAATTCGGCGATGGTTCCCATATGAGATTACAAATTTCAATCAAAACTTCTTCTTTGCCAGTGAGAATCTTGTCAAATAGAACACATGTTATGTCAGCATGCAGCAGATTGACAGTATAATACCGATAAGCATTTTTATATGAAATAACATGGTTTACATCTCATTGATTTGGAAAGAAATTGCTGCGGAAGTCATTGTTAGTCGACAAAGTTTCCCAATCTGCATGGAAATAAATGGAGATAATTAATGTAATCACTAATCACAATGTCAGAATTAAGAATTACTAAGAAGAGACGGTACCTCTCTAGTGTTCTTGCAATGCGTCTAAGGTGACAGTGAGGAAATCCGACGAACTCCAGCACACCATCACACTGGTGATTGTTTTCATCATCAAATATTGGGAAAGCAAAATATCCTCCTTCATTACAGCAATACATTGCATCACTCCTAATTGGATATTCTTTTGTAGTGTACTGGAAGAGGTCACTAGTTATTTCAGGCTGCCTATTTCTGAAGACTCGTCCGGGGGGTCCGAGTTCCTCCTCTTTGGCTTCGTCATCTACCAAATAATAATGTTCCATGCATTTCTTCCTAAAAGAATCTATGTCTTTTGTAAGACTACCAACCGCATAAGGCTGATGTGTAGTTGCTAAGCACAACCGATTCAACACCATTTTAGGTGCCCAGAACTGTACTATCAAATTGTCCGATTTCCAATCATCTTCTGATGTCTTCTTCAGAAATATTTCTATTTTGTCCTTCATACTTGTACAACTCTTATTTCGCGACATAAGTCAACACCAACGTTGCGAAAAAGCAATGGAGCCAATGGAGTCAACACCAACGTTGCGAAGGTCCTTCATCCTTTTTTATACGTATCACATTCTCTATGATCAAAAATATTATCACATTAATAATCAGTAAAAATATATGCTCTCCACGCGAGATCTCTTACGGCATTTAAGATCATTCAATGTCGATTTCTATGAAATTATATATTGCATACCATAAAGGAAAAATAAAAAGCCAGTGAGTATAAAAATAGAATATTGCCCAATACTGTCTACATCTAGAAGTCCAATATTGCCCAATACCTTAAAAATTTCAATAATTTTTTACCGGATTAATCTATCATTGTTTGTTTAAACTTCAATACTGTCTACATCTAGAAGTCAATTAAAAGTATAGTATTACGAAGGTAATTTTGTAGGTTTAAGAAAGGAAAAAAGTAAATCTAATATTATAATTTTTAACAAAGATTCAAGTGAATTATTGAGGATTTTTATGTGGAATCAGCAGCAGATTGTTTTAGGTGAATCAGGTTTAATATGTTGGAATTTTTCATATTTAGAATTGATACCAATGTTTTAAACACATTATTTTACCAGCATAACCAATTAACTAATAAACTTAATTCCAATAAAATAATTTGTATACAGACGTTTTTTTAAAATCAAAATAAATAAAACCAAAATATGTACGGATGAACTTTTCTAAAGAATATATAGTAAACTATAAACTGTAATGGGTGCACTTTTTGGAAAATATTTAAATGGTAAAGGAATCATTATTAATATTATTAGAAGATAATGGGTGAATTTCAAAAGAGTAAATATTACTCCCTCCGTCCCACAAAGATTGTCCCATTTTTCCATTTCCGTCCGTCCCATAAAGTTTGTCCATTTCACTTTTACCATTTTTGGTAGTGGACCTCATATTCCACTAACTCATTCATACTCACATTTTATTATAAAACTAATACTTTAAAAGTAGGACCCACATCCCATCAACTTTTTCAACTCACTTTTCATTACATTTCTTAAAACCCGTGCCGGGTCAAAGTGGGACTATCTTTGTGGGACGGAGGGAGTACTAATAGGGTAAACGATTAATTATCAATATTGTTATAGGCACAAAATTACGGCTGACAATTTTGGATATGATACGATAATCCTACAAGAACACGCACAAAGTTCAACAGACGTGAACACACATGTTTTGGATTTGGGTCCTTTTAGGGTCGACCCAACAATAATCCGATGATTTCGGGCTGTGTTGAGCTGCGTCGAGTTAAGTTCGGGTTCGGGTTCGGGTTATCAGTTAAGAAATAATATACTCTGTAATTATTTCTGAAATGATTTTAATTGATGCAATTTTGTAATTTTAAACTTAATAAATTGTTTGGTTTAGTACTAAAAATATGACATAAAGTTAAGCTTAATAAATTAAGACAAATAAATAAGTCATAAATTGCAATAATTAAAATATAAATAATCTTGAGGAGATTGAAATTTTGGGGATCAGAGAATATGTCATTCTCATTACCGACGGTGAATAATTAAAAAAATGAGAAATTGTAGAGTAGAAGAAATATTATTTGTAGAGAAAAATAGAGATTTTTTATGAATAAAACTATATCAAATGTGATTTCTATTTGTGGAGAATGAAGAAATATAAATTTTGGTATGATTTACCCAATGATCATAGCGTGATCTTCTCATGTAACATCCCGACTTTTCCTATCTTCTTAGTCGATCTCAAAAGGACATTGAATGGATAGCCGATCAAAAGTATTGAATGCTCACAGTCAATTAAGAGGAATCTTAAATTATGCATCAAAGTATTAATTATCAAATTTGACGAAAAAAATTTAAATCTGAGCAATAAAGTATAGTGGGCTCAAATTAAGAAGAAGAAAAAATACTTCAGTTTTCACTAAAGTAATTCCTTCCTTGGAAGTATCCAACGCCAAATCTCTTCAAATCTCCTGCTTAATTACCGCAAATTTAATCCCAAAGTTTCCACCACAAGTACAATCTACAATCACTTTCGCATACAACCACCTTGAGCAACAAAGCAAGCAATGTATTGAGTGAAAATTAGTTTGGGCTGAAGTATTTAAATACTTGTGTTGGTCTGGAACTAAATAAAAACTGATTGGATTAATTGAATAATTACCAAACAATTAAATATTTCGCGATGTGATTCTTTTCCGAAATAAATAGTTGGAATGGATAGCGAGCTTAATTAAATCCCAAGATGTAATTAATTGCGACTTTAGCCGTGGGTGTAGGGTTTGGGGGACGTGCGATGTTGGGCGGCTGCGTAAATGAAGAAGAAGAAAGTAAGTGCTTAACGCAGCTCTGATTTAATTACTACTATATAAGAATTTTTGAACGACTCTAAGAAAGAACAAGGAACAAAACGGAAACACATGCATCTTGAGTGAGATTAAGTATATGTTATTGTTTTCAAAAGGCTATCTCTATGAGCAAGTTAAGGTTAGAGTACGCAAATCTGAGTTAAATAATTTAAACGCACAAGGTGAATTTTTCTATCCTACATGCTGGGATAAAAATAACAAATTATTTTCGAGATAATATTTATTTATGCAAATAATATTGTCTTGCCAAATATTATTTGTATTATGTCAAATTTTCATACCTAGAGCTTATTTTTATATTTTAGTTTTGTATAGGTTAACCAGGTTTAATATGTTGGAATTTTTCATATTTTGAATTTATACCAATGTTTTAGACCCATTATCTACCAGCAATCCAATAACCAAATAACAATTTAAGAGAATTTTCATCGTATCCATTGGGTAATACAAGTGTGATTTGACAGATCTACAACTCGTTATGATATATATCCATATTAATCTTGTGTTAATATAATATATATGCTAATGAAATTTTACAATAAAGTGAACAATTTGTTCATGAAACTGGACGCGAAAATGCACTCCTGAAGACTTGGATTTTGTATATGTATAGATAGATGGATCTATAAATGTATAGATATCCTTTTTGAACTACAAGCTACTATCTATCTTGGGTTCCAAACTAATATCTTTTCCTTTTAACAATAAGGACTAGATTATCTATAGGAATAAATGATAAGTAAAAAAAATAATTAGGATAGACTAATATAAACATACTAAAAAGTAGATACAAGTGATGCCGGTAGTTGTTTTGACTCTTTGGACAAAGTTGCAAATCAGCATCACCAGATATCAAGATATGATTATTGTCTTCATCTTTGCATTTCAATCTTTAGGTTAAGTTGTGTGGCAACTTCTTCTAAAAGATTACTCACTCCCAACTTGAGACATGATTCAAATTTTATAAATTGCTAGTAGTATTTTTCATATTTCACTTTTGTAATCAATTATCAACTCCTTTGTCTCCTCATCGATGCGAGGATGTCTGCTATCTATATTTGGCCATCTTGGAATGCCAATTTTTCTGCATGCACGCTTTGTTGATCTCTTAGCTATATATAAGAACACAAGTAAATTTACTATAATTATCAACAAAACTGAGAGAATAAATTAAATGAATATATATATACTCACAACCAAGCTCTTTTCCATCATCATCTGGAATCTTGGAAAAACTGGATAGAATACTGTTACATTATGGCCGAAGAAATCAGTTGTGTTGGTTGACGTGGCACATAATTGATGAGCTGGAAAAGTGAGCTCATCAGGCGGTTGAGTGAGAAGAGTAGAGTCCAGCTCACGCGCACTCATACTTAAGCTGTGGTGCACACACACACAGAGTAGATTCATAATTGTACAACCAAGATCAAGAAACAGAGAGATAGAGAGATTGAGTCAAGAGAGGGTTTTCACTTGAGTTCATAGCTTTATTCATTCGTCTTGATAGATCAGTAGCTAGCTGCGTTTCTAGCTTGTATTTTGTAATCTTGTTCCGATTAGTTTCAGCAATAGAATCGACTCACCTTCGTCCGTGGATGTAGACTTACGTCGAACCACGTAAACCGTTTGTTCGTGTTCTTTTCGCTTTGCTTTCATCATTCACAACGTGGCGCCGTCTGTGGGAAAGGAGGAATCCGTAGTGAATTTTTGATTTCAATGGCGATCTCGCGGTATGAGGCAGAAAAGTTTTCGGGAAAAAATGATTTCGGTTTATGGAGATTGAAGATGAGGGCAATGTTAGTCCAACAGGGATTAGCAGAGGCGCTGAAGGCAGATCCTAAAGAAAAAAAGTGAGGAGACGGATCCCAAGGAAGTTGCCAAGAAAGCGGAGCAGGCAGAGCGCGCTCATAGCGCAATCATTCTGAATCTCGGGGATAAAGTTCTGCGGGAAGTGGCCAAAGAAACCACCGCGGCTGGTGTCTGGGCGAAGCTTGAGTCGCTCTACATGACAAAATCCTTGGCCAACAGATTATACATGAAGCAAAGGTTGTATTCATATCGAATTGTGGAAGAAAGAGGGATTAGCGAGCAGATCGAAGAATTCAACAAAGTCATCGATGACCTTGAAAACATAGATGTGAAAATGGTTGATGAAGACAAGGCCATTATTTTGTTGAATGCACTACCGAGGGCTTTTGATCAATTAAAGGATGCAATGCTTTATGGTAGGCAAACCACCATTTCTCTGGAGGAGGTCCAATCGGCTTTGAAATGCAAGGAGTTGCAGAGGTCAAATCTGAAGAATGGGCCTCATGATCAGCAGGCTGAAAGCTTGAATTTGAAATCATTCAAAGGCAAGAAGTTCTCAAAGAAGAAGGATGGAGTGCAAAAGTTCCAAGATCATCATGGGAAGTCAGCTGCTGATTCGAAGGAAAAAGAAACCAGATCATGTCACTACTGCAAGAAGCCCGGGCACATCAAGAAAAATTGCTTTTCGTGGAAGAAGAAGCTAGCTGAGGAAGAAAAGGAACAACACAGCTCTGATTGTGTAGAGGCGATTGAAATCCCTCACATCTTGAATATCATGGACAGAGATGATAAGAGTTCATGGATAGTGGATTCTGGTTGTACTTTTCACTTATGTCCAGTGAAAGATTGGTTTGAGGAGCTGACAGAGATGGATGGATCTGTATTACTTGGCAACAATCAGACATGCAGGATTCGGGGCATAGGTAAAATCAGATTGAGGCTTGCTGATGGCAGTGTAAGCATTCTAACAGAAGTCAGGTACATCCCAGAAATTAAGAGAAATATAATCTCTCTGGGAATGTTGGAGGCAAAGGGATGTTCTACAAGCTCCAGTGGAGGAATGATGAAGATTGCAAAGAATGGTGTAACCATCATGACAGCAGCAAGAAGAAGCAATCTATATTATCTTGTGGCTCAAGTAATCAGTGAGTCTCTGAATGCAGTTCAATCTGCAGATATAAAGCAGTGGCATTCAAGACTTGGTCATCTAAGTGAAGGAGGCATCAGAGAGCTCATGAAGAAAGGCCTTATCAGTCTCAGCAATGATCAAGAAAAATTGCAATTGTGTGAAGAGTGTGTGCTGAGCAAAAGCAAGAAGTTGCCATATCCAAAGGGACAACACTGCTCAACAGCTCCCTTGGATTATGCCCATGCTGATCTCTGGGGACCAGCAAGTCCTTCAACAATAGGAGGTGGCAGGTACTTCTTGTCAATAATAGATGATTTCTCTAGGAAGCTGTGGGTATATGTTCTTAGAGAAAAGTCTGATGCCTTCAAGAATTTCAAACTATGGCATACTGAAGTAGAGACAGAGAAGGGAAGTTCATTGAAGTATCTGAGGACTGACAATGGGCTAGAGTTTCTGAGTCATGAGTTTGAGAATTATTGTAGAGATAAGGGAATAAGAAGGCATAAGACGGTTCCAAGCAACCCCCAACAAAATGGGGTTGCGGAACGAATGAATAGGACTATCTTGGAGAGGGTAAGGTGTATGTTGTTCAGCTCCGGGATGCCAAAGTTTTTTTGGGGTGAAGCAGCTGCTACAGCAGCAAAATTGATAAATAAAAGTCCATCTGCTGCTATAGGATATGAAACACCAGATTCAAAGTGGTATGGCAGAAAGAGTGATTATTCCAGACTTAGACCTTTTGGATGTATGGCCTATGCTCATGTTAGGCAAAGCAAGTTGGAGCCAAGGGCTTTGAGATGTGCTATGTTGGGATACCAAAAGGGTGTGAAGGGCTTCAGATTATGGTGTCTTGAATCAGGAAAGCAGAAGGTAATAGTGAGCAGAGATGTCATATTTGAAGAAGATAAAATGCCTTTTCTTGAAAAACAGAAACAAAAAGATTGTATTGGAAGCAACACTGATGGTGCAAGGGTCCAGGTGGAGCTAGAGGAAGCAGGTCCAGGAGCTGAGAATGATGATGATCTAAGTCATCAAGGAGAGCATGAGACATCAAGGGTTCCGGATGTCACTAGTACTGGAGGTGAAGGAATTGGTGCTGCATCAAGCAGCACTACAGTCAATGATGGATATCAGCTAGTCAGAGACAGAGTCAGGAGGATCCCTAAGCCTTCTACAAAGTACAGTGAATCTGAATATGTTCTATATGCTCTGTGTGTGGCGGAAAATATTGAATATTCTGAGCCAGCAAATTATCGGGAAGCAGTGCTCAGTAAAGAGAGAGTGCAGTGGTTGACAGCCATGAGGGATGAGATAGATTCTCTTGTCAGAAATGGCACTTGGATTCTGGTTGATGCACCAGCTGGGCAGAAAGCTATCACTTGTAAATGGGTTTTCAAGAAAAAGGTGGAGACAACATCAGAAGGAACAAAGATAAGGTTTAAAGCGAGGTTGGTGGCAAGAGGTTTTAATCAGCAGGAAGGGGTTGATTATAACGAGGTTTTTTCACCAGTGGTTAAGCACAGCTCCATCCGAATTCTCCTAGCAGTTGCGAATCAGAATGAATGGGAGTTACAGCAGCTAGATGTTAAAACTGCTTTTCTACATGGGGACCTAGAAGAGAGGATCTATATGCACCAGCCCGAAGGTTTTGTGGATAAAAGGCAAAGTCAGAAAGTGTGTCTGCTGAAAAAGAGCATATATGGATTGAAACAAAGTAGCTGGCAATGGTACAAGAAGTTTGATCAAAATATGGAAAGAATTGGATTCAGCAGGTGCCTATATGATAACTGTGTTTATGTCAGAGGAAAAGGAACTGATGCAGTCACTTATCTACTCCTATATGTCGACGATATGCTTTTGGCTGGACCCAAGAGATCAGAGGTTGAAAAGGTGAAGTTAGAGTTGAAAAAGGCCTTTGAAATGAAAGATCTTGGGGATGCAAAACGTATACTCGGCATGGATATTGTGAGAGATAGAAAGAAGAGACTTTTGTGGCTACATCAGCAAGACTACGTTGGCAGAGTTATCAAGAAATTTCAGATGGATAAGGGGAAGGAGACCTCAACACCGATGCCCCAAAACATCAAACTCTCTAAGGATCAGTGTCCCAAAAATGCTGAAGAAGAGAAGGAGATGAGCTTGATTCCCTATGCAAACATAGTAGGGAGCATAATGTACACGATGGTTTGCACTCGACCTGATGTAGCTCATGCAATTAGCGTGGCTAGCAGGTACATGTCTTACCCAGGAAGAGATCATTGGTTAGCTCTAAGATGGATCTTGAGATATTTAAAGGGTTCTGGGCAATGTGGGATTCTTTACAGAGCAAAGAAGTCAGAAAAGGAAGATGCTCTGATTGGATACTGCGATTCAGATTTTGCAGCTAATCTGGATAATCGGAAGTCACAGACTGGTTATGTCTTCAACCTATTTGGCTCGGCTGTGAGCTGGAAGTCGACATTACAGCCGGTGGTTGCTCTATCAACCACTGAGGCTGAATATATGGCTCTGACTGAGGCTATTAAGGAGAGCTATTGGCTAAAGGGAATGATTGAGGAGTTCGGTGTGAAGCAAGAATGTGTTAATGTGTTGTGTGATAGCAACAGCGCTATCTGCCTGACTAAACATCAAGTCTTCCACGAAAGAACAAAGCATATTGATGTGTTGCACGCTTTGTTGATCTCTTAGCTATATATAAGAACACAAGTAAATTTACTATAATTATCAACAAAACTGAGAGAATAAATTAAATGAATATATATATACTCACAACCAAGCTCTTTTCCATCATCATCTGGAATCTTGGAAAAACTGGATAGAATACTGTTACATTATGGCCAAAGAAATCAGTTGTGTTGGTTGACGTGGCACATAATTGATGAGCTGGAAAAGTGAGCTCATCAGGCGGTTGAGTGAGAAGAGTAGAGTCCAGCTCACGCGCACTCATACTTAAGCTGTGGTGCACACACACACAGAGTAGATTCATAATTGTACAACCAAGATCAAGAAACAGAGAGATAGAGAGATTGAGTCAAGAGAGGGTTTTCACTTGAGTTCATAGCTTTATTCATTCGTCTTGATAGATCAGTAGCTAGCTGCGTTTCTAGCTTGTATTTTGTAATCTTGTTCCGATTAGTTTCAGCAATAGAATCGACTCACCTTCGTCCGTGGATGTAGACTTACGTCGAACCACGTAAACCGTTTGTTCGTGTTCTTTTCGCTTTGCTTTCATCATTCACAAATACTTTAATACTACTCATTTTCCTTTTTTGTAGTAGGAGTATTTCTTTTGTCTCTGCACTAGGTCCTTCCAATGATGCTTCTTTAGCAAATATAAATGGAATTAGTTAGTAGTATTGTAGTAGTTCACATAAAATTGTTTTTTTTTAGATAATATTACCACAGTAAAAAATTTATCTCTCTCAATTTTGTTCTTTTCTTGGGTGCAACTTCCATCTTCAATTTTTACATTTTTTACATCTTCAACCACCAATTCTTCACCTAGTTGTTTCCACATGCCATTATAAAAGTTTTTTGAGTTAACACCAACCCCTTACTTGTGGCCCTCCTTTTATATATCATGTTCTCTAACAAGAAAAATATTACGAAATTAATACTCCATATTGATATTATAAATTTGAGTAAAAATAGGAGAAAATAAATGTTTTCCACGCGAGATCTGTTATTGTATCATTTATTGTCAATTTGTATGATACTATTGTCAATTATGTATGAGATTAGGTCAATGAGTAGTGATATAGGGCAAGTGCCTATTGAAGGCATAACTAGAGAATAATAGCAGCCACAAGATCAAGAAATCAAGGGCTGATATTAACCTGTGTGATTTTTTTAAATTGGAGGAGAAATCAGTTCACTATATTAAACATTTACTTCACTATAAGAAGGCGGAGGTATAATAGACATTTAACAAATAAAATAAGGGTTCTTTGAATTACTCTCTCATTTGCTTAATTCATCTCCCGCTATTGCTCCTCTTTTCCTCTTCTCTACTTCTCGAAATTTCAGATTTTTCACTCCGTCGCCGTCGCCTCATTCCGTCGTTGTCAACATCCAGCTCTTTCATTCTGTCGCCTCATTCCGTCATCGAACAAATGGATTCAATCAGAAAGATTTTTCAAAATGTAAGTTGTTCTACTAGTTTCTTCAACTGATTTAGATTTCTCATTCCGATTTCTCTCATTCCGTCGTCAAACTCATTTTTGATTAACATTTCTTCAACCGATTTAGATTTGAACATTTAATTAGGTTTAGAATTAACAGTTAATTAGGCTTAAAATCGTTTTGACATTAAGATTGTAATAGACTCCAATCGTGAGTAATTCCTTCTGTTTTTTTTTTATGCAGGTTTTGATCGACAAATAAAAAAATGCAACCAAAGACTCCAATCGTGAGTAATTCCTACCTTATATTACTCTATTTTTTTCATTTTAGTGGAGTAAAACGTGCTTAGAGTGAAATATTTCATGGTTAGAGTGAAGTGTTTGTGATGCATGTTATTAGTGACCTGATTTTTAAACTCAGTGAAGTAAAATATGCTTAAAGTGAAGTATTTCATGGTTAGAGTGAAGTGTTTGTGATACATGTATTAGTGATCTGTTTTTTCATATCAGTGAAGTAAAACATGCTTAAAGTGAAGTATTTCATGGTTAGAGTGAATTGTTGGTGATACATGTATTAGTGATCTGTTTTTTCATCTCAGTGAAGTAAAACATGCTTAAAGTGAAGTATTCCATATTTAGAGTGAAGTGTTTGTGATACATGCTTATAGTGCACTGTTTTTTTGTCTCAGTGAAGTAAAACACGCTTAGAGTGAAGTGTTTGTGATGCATATTATTAGTGATCTGTTTTTTAAACTCAGTGAAGTAAAATGTTCTTAAAGTGAAGTATTTCATGGTTAGAGTGAATTGTTTGTGATGCATTACTGATCTGTTTTTAAACTCAATGAAGTAAAATGTGCATAAAGTGATGTATTTCATGGTTAGAATGAAGTGTTTGTGATCCAAGTTACTAATGATCTGTTTTTTCATCTCAATGAAGTAAAATGTGTTTAAAGTGAAGTATTTCATGGTTAGAGTAAAGTGTTTGTGATGCATGTTATCAGTGATATGTTTTTTAAACTCGGTGAAGTAAAATGTTCTTAAAGTGAAGTATTTCATGGTTAGAGTGAAGTGTTTGTGATTCATGTTATTAGTGATCTGTTTTATCACTTTAGTGAAGTAAAATGTGCTTAGAGTGAAGTATTCCATGGTTAAAGTGAAGTGTTTGTAATCCATGCTTATAGTGATCTATTTTATCACTTTAGTGAAGTAAAATGTGCTTAGAGTGAATTATTTCATGGTTAGAGTGAAGTGTTTGTGATCCATGTTGTAACAACCCGGATTTCTAGGGTATAATAAATACGGCGACTGCTACCAAAACGGACTTAAAGGCAATAAAAACATAGGCTAGGGTTTCATTTAAAGAGATTTGACCAAAGTATTAAAGGAACTATCAAAGCAATAATTCAACGGCTTAACCTAGAAAGAAATCATTGAAGAATAGATACCATAACTATGATCAAAAGTCAAGGGTCCGACATAAATCCAAATCAAAACCACAACAAGTCTCAATCTTCTAAATCAAAGGAACAAGTGCAAAATATCCAAATAATACTAAAGTGTTTCAAAAATTCAGCGGAAACGACCAAGAGAAAGTGAAGCCATGTATGAAGACACAACTACACTCGAAGTTCAAAACATCCATCTTATTTAATTAATGTGCTCAACACCCGCCACCGGTCGTCGTCGTTCAACCTGCACATAAGGAAAACATATGCAGGGCTGAGTATTTTGAAATACTCAGTGAACTCGTTGCCAAAACATTTTATAAGTTATGCCACCCTTACCATAGTGAACTCGAGTTTTACAATTATAAAAATAAAGATCATCGAGTATCACAAAAATATTTTCATAGACTGGCCAGTCAAACAACTCCCACTTTTCTAATCAATTTCCACAATCACAACATTTCCATGGTGCGACGAAAGTGTGGCCACACTTTTCGCCCACGAGATCGGCCGACTTGCAAGGACGGCTCCCGATCCCACCGTGTACACAGCCTGGTAGGGTTTGCGGCCCTACTCAGACCCGAATTCGTTTATACATATCCATAGCCCTATAGCCCAATGGAGCGAACTCACAAACTAGGCATCAGGTGCACAATATCATAACAAAACAAACATAGGCATGGCATAACAGTTAAACCACCTTTATCTCTCCACATTCATAAATTTGCACATAAAAGAGTTTAAGAATAAAGCCCACCTCGACTGCTTAGATTTCAAGTACGTTTCTCTCTTTCGTTATTCGGCTTCGCAACCGAGGTTTCACCTTTTAATCACATAGGCACATATCACAAATCAGTTTCAACATCAACTCCTTAAAACATGCATGTCTCAACGTTTCCCCTTTTTCCCACCGATCCGGTTTACATTTATCATTCAAAACCAAGGCATGTTCATCATATAAGTTTATACACTCAACAATCTTAGATCTAACATCAACTTATGTCATACATGAGGGTCATTCACGTGTCACACCCACACACACGCGCACGCGCACACACACACATACATACACGCACACATATTTTTCTTATACCATTTAACCCACTTTCTCTCAATCTAGATGCATGGGGGGTTCAAGAATACCGATTAATCGGTTAGAAAGAAGAAGATTAATATGTAGATACCTTTTCTTGTCAAAACGAACGGTAGAAACGAAGTAGAGACTTGATTCTTCAAAAATCTTGAGGCTCAAACTCTAACTCTTCTCCAAAGATGAAGGATTGTTGGAGAAAAGTAGAAGAAAATTGAGAGAGAGAAAAGGGAGGGAGGCGTGTGCAATGGGGTGGGGGGCGATTTTTTTGATGGCTAGGGTTAGATGTTTCTCTTATTTATAGGGTTAAATAAAATCTTTAGGTAATTAGATAGAATATTTGGGAAGATTTGATTCTACACAATTAAATAAAATAAATATTGTGAAGTAGAGAAGAAGAAACAAAATGGCGTGAACTAGGGTTGGAGAATATGAAATTTTCGAAAATCTTGGCTACTTATTTAGCCAAGATTTTGTTTGGTATATTTTTCGGAGTAGAATAAAATATCACGGAGCAAAATAAAAATGAAAATCCTCCCAATAAATAGGAAAATAGGCGTGTAGAAGGGGTTCTTCATAAGGAATGGATTTTGAATATTAACTAAAATAAGATATGGCAAGATCTCTTGAGGTATGGTAAGATTTGGTAGAATATTTAAATTCTAGGTATGGAAGGAAATTAAATAAAGGATCAATTAAACAAATAAAATAATTCTTCCTTCCCAAAAATAGGTGATTTTCGAAAATCACCTTAAAACAATCATGGGTGTCGATTTCTCTCATTAGGAAATAGAGAATAATTGGGTTTTGGATTTAATTTAGATAAATATCCCAAGAATTAAATTAAATCCGGAAAAATAGGATTTCTCCCCAATAAGGTCAAGGGGTTCGAAAATTTCAAATAGAAAAATGTGGTTATAGTATTTATGGAAATATCCTAATAATCTCACTCACCCTTAAACAATTAAATCACCACATAATTCCACTTTTAATTCAAATATTCACAAGCCACGTCATATACTCATCAAGTTTGACTTTTCAAACTCCAACGCAACCCTAGACACAACTTGGTCATAAGAACTCATGCAATAAATTCATTCATCACTTAATTCACGTCTCCCACGTCATCAATAAAATTTTACGGCTCTAAAATTAGGGTTCGAATTTTCGGGGCGTTACACATGTTATCAGTGCATCTCAGTGAAGTAAAATGTGCTTAGAGTGAAGTATTTCATGGTTAGAGTTCTGTGATGCATGTTATTAGTGATCTGTTTTTTTTTAACTCAGTGAAGTAAAATGGGTTTAGAGTGAAGTATTTCATTGTAAGAGTGAAGTGTTTATGTGATGCATGTTATTAGTGATCTGTTTTTTTAACTCAGTGATGTAAAATGGGTTTAGAGTGAAGTATTTCATGGTTAGAGTTAAGTGTTTGTGATTCATGCTTTTAGTATGTTTTTTCATCTCAGTGAAGTAAAACATGTTTAGAGTGAAGTATTTCATGGTTAGAGTGAAGTGTTTGTGATGCATGTTATTAGTGATTCTATATGCATATGGTAAATACTGGATACAACAGATTCTTTGTTATATTCACTAATTGATTCTATTTTGAAATTGTTATTATCTTTTTAGGTGTTCTTTCCAATTTGTGTTGTGGAACATTACTACACCGCATGCTTCAGATTTAGCACTAAAAGTATAGTGGTGATTGACAATTCAAAGAATTGTGGCATTGAAGAACTTG